>NC_079294.1:35641407-35946933 GCF_023638135.1 Falco biarmicus | reverse complement strand
ATCAAGCTATATATGTTTATAAATGTGTGCTATGACATTTAGGTTTGGGGTTTTTCTAATATGCTATTTAAGTGAAAAACATTCTCTACTTTCTCTTCTTATTTACCTTGAAGACACAAAGGAAGTGTAGGTCTTAAGCTAGTGTAAATGATCTCCTTCAGATTTCATGGCAATTAGCTGATTTATACATGAGGATTGGGCTCATGTTCTTTGGAATTAGGTGATGGACAGCTCCACAAGAATGTATTAACTGGAAAGACAAGAAAACCTTGATCTTCAACATAGAAAAATAGTTCAAGATATCTAAAGGAAAAACTGGAGGAAATGGATGTTGGTGAATGCAAAGATATGATTCTTTAAAATCTTAGGAAAGTTTCTGTCCTAACGCAAGACAACCTAAGAAATCAGAGTGGAATATGTTCCAAAAAGCATAATTAAAATGATAAATTTCTAAGATTTATAGAGATATATGCGAAGGATATGTTTGCTCATTTTACTGGGAAGTGATATTTCTGTAGAAAAGCTCATATGTATCTTATAAAAGGTCTGCAGAAACACTAAGCACTCTCCTGCCTTTACTTTCCTAGAACATCAGAGAGGCAGCTCTCTCTAATGCAGCATCCAGGTGCCTTTTAGTGGCACAGTACACAGCATGGCTAGTGTCTGTAATACTGTTTTTTTGCCTTCTCTGATGATAAGGACAACTCATGATGTATATCTGACTTTTTCAAGTAATTTACCGGCTATACTTCTATTTTAGAGAAGGCAAGGGCATAGGCATTTGTCGGGGATTTTTAGTGGAAGGCAATTAATTTTGTAAATGAGTTCCTGCATGAGTCCAATCTACATACAGTTGCTGCACCATGGAAAAGACATGTCTTCACCTGTTGTTAGGATAGATTTCCTTGAAAGAACTCAGAAATAATAATTCTCATCTAAAGTAGCCGTTCCTGAGCTGATATTCTTCAAAGGGCACATCTCTTGAAGTAAAAATGAATCAAAATCCCATCTTACTCCAAAAATTAAAACAACTTTTACTGAAAGATATATCTTGGTGGTTACGTCAGTGGGCTCATGATTTTGTACTGGGCACATTTCTGTTATTGTGTTACTTGGCACATAGTTGACAAGGTGAGAATCTGGTACAAATAAAATTTGAATTCAAATAGAAAACTTAATTTTAAGTACAGAATTAACCCTGTTTAATTACTGGAAGAATTCATTTGTACTGGAGCCAAAACCTAGCTATTTTTATTGGTTGCCTTTAAAAAGAAAAAAAAAAACCCCACACCTTTATTTCTACGCACACAAAGTGGTCACTTAAAGGCAATAGGCAAATAAAGAGCATTTTGCTTAATTTATACATACCTGTGTGCTTGGTTAGCTGCTGTGAAATATCGTTTGCTTTTAGTAGAAAGCCACAGGTATCAAGCTGATTGGTACAGTATCTTTATGACACATCGCTGCAAGTTGGGGAACACTTTCATCTTCGCAGCAGGTCTGTCCTTTAATTTGAGTAACCGATGCATTGTGGCTGGAGGAAGAAATAGTGAACTTTTGATTTTAGCCAGCTCTCCTGAGGTACACACAGATGAACATACAGATAAAGCAGAAAAAAAAAAGGGAAAAGCTGCAACTGCAAAGCTCTGCAGGCTGGTTTCTGGCTGGCAGCAAGCTCTGCCTTAGTATCACTGAAGCAGGAGACAAGCAAAGGACAACATCACACCAGATGTCTGCTGTTCCTGCTAGTAAGGAGAGCAAGGGACCATCTCGGCTACCGCATCTTTGCTGCCAAATCTCAGGCACCATTCCATCACCTCAGGATCTGTAAAGTGTCCCTATTTTCAGCCCTGACCTTCCTCCGTCATCACCCAAAGGTGGATCTTCAAAGGCTCAGAAGAGCAACTGGACCTCTGCTGTGAGGACTATGCAGCCAGACAGGAGAAAGAGTAAAGAAAGGTCAGTGTTGCTTTAGCAATACCTCCTGAAGATTCTGGATGGGTAGGGGTGGATTTTCTTCATGTGGCAGTGTGCTTTGTGAAAAGGAGGGCTCTCCCCTTGAGGCAGAAGCTCCTGGGAGGACACTGACGCTGCTAGCATGCATTTCTCATTTAGTGCCCTCAGTTGCTCTGTTCCTCTCATTCCCATGTGTGACTAAAGACTGCCTGAGAGATGTCTTACCAAAATGACGGTGACAGTTGTTTGTCCACGTCGGAAACAGGAGCAACCAGCAAACTCATGTACAGGGTGGTGGTGGAGGAAGGGAGAGATTCAAAGAGTAGTTCTGACTTTTTTTTTGCTTCCCAATGATTCTCTTGCATCTATGAAGAATTAAAAAAAACTGATTTAGGACAACTGGAAGCTTCTTCCCAGGCACTTGATCTGGTATACATCCCTGTAGTCTATCCTAACTTGTAGCTGAGTGCAACAAGATTACCCTCAGTGAAGCACTGGGGATGTAAAAAATGGAACCGTCTTCTGCAAAGCAACTCTAGACAAGAAGAGCAGAAACATACATAGCTAAATAGCAAATGGCTTACTCTCGGGGGGTGGTGGTGGGGGTGGGGCTGTGTGTGTGGAAGGAAAAGGAGGGACCTGCAACACTAAAAGTTTGGATGATGCGAAACTCAATTCTTGGTTCCGTCTTTTAATAAATACACAATACTGTTGAGGATATTGGCTCTCTTTCCTGAGGAAATCCAGCATGCTCTTAACTATTCCTGTACATTGCCAGGCAGACATCAAAACTACATGGCCAAAAATGTAATATCCTTCTTTCCGTACATGTAGATGGGACAAATAAGTAACCCTTTGAAACCAGATCTTTTAAAGATGGCTGAAATTTTCAAATGTATTTTTGGTGGAAAAAATGGGTTTCTACTAACCAGTAACATCTGCCCTCAGAAAATTTCCTTTTTCATTATTAACCTGCAAATGTCTCAGAACTAGAGAAAGTCTGGCCAATTTTTTAAATTCTTTTTAGCTCTCATGTTTGTTTATTTTTAACAGAAGGTCTAAATAGTCTGCAATAACTCTTCTGTCTTTTACTAACTCAACAATACTTTTGAGAAAGACATTTCTTATAAAGCGGTTATTTCATTCTATATAAACCAATGATTTTGGTTGAGTATAACAGCAAATAATTTGTGGTATCCAAGTACAAGATGGTATCATTATCTCACATCTGCAAGAAACAATAGTTTAGGAGGAGTACAAGAAAATATATAACCCCTTACTATAAATGTTCATTCTTATCCTTATTACTATATGCACATGCTCCATGTGGAATTCCCCAGTGTTTTAAAGTGCAATGTGCTTGGCCTGCTGCTGGGATAATAGCTTTAGTTACATCTCCTATTATGATTTATTCAACCCTATTCTCTAAAACAATTATACAAATTGTAGAGCAAAAAACCCAAAACAAACCCTCAAGGCAATATAAAGTAACATAGGTTTCATTAAATCTCACTAAAATGGGTGGACTCTTATAACCACAGAATTTTAAGGTAAATTCAAAACCACGTTCTGATCCCACTACAAAAAGCAATTTCCTACACTATGAATTTAGGCCTTTTACTGCTTACAGTGCACTACGTGGTAACACGTGAAGATCCACTGAGCCAGGTTTAACACAGTGACTACCACAGCAGGAAGAGTTGCTCTGTGCCAACGCACTTGTGGTGCCAAAGCTGGTTGGTCTGTCATGGACTTATAAGGATTTTTACTGTCAGTTGGCTTGAGGACATCCGTGCAGGAGCACAAGAGAAGGGCTGAGCAACCAAGCCAGAGAGAAGGCTGATAAAAGACCTAACTTATATTCTAAGACGTTACTTTGAGATTGGCCAAGAGCAGAATGCTAAAAATGCCACATTTCAGGCTGGGTGCTGACTGAAAGAAGTGTCAAAAAGTTAGCAAAGGCAAATATTTCTGTTAGGTCCTGCTGAGTGTAGAAACATCACTTTTCACATGCTTACTAAGGCAATGGGGAGGCATCAAAAAGCAACTGGCTCCATCACCATTCTTTTTCTAAAAAATATCCCTCAATTATTTAACTTTGAACTATGCAATTGCAACAAAGGAATAAAGGTAGGAATTACGAACAAGGCTTATTTTATTTTTCATTACAAAATTTAGCAAATGTTTTTTTCAGTACTAATTAATTTGTCTTGTAGAAGAGTTTTGAATAAACAAAAGAAAATTAACACTACATCAGGACACAGAAGTCACACAGCTCCGTACTACATCTTTTTGATGGTCCTATACTACAAAGATTTCTAAAGACATTTGATAATTAACAACTGAAATATTAATTGCACAGATCCTTAGCAAGGAATACTGAGGATGACAAAATTACATCACCTTCCTATGCTTAAAAATGTATTTGCTTTGCAGAAAATCAGATATGTTGAAATTGGGTCCACATAGTTAGTTAGCAGACTTCCTATTATATCCCTCGGTATAAGGTCTTGTGTTTAATGCAGGAATAAGATTCTGCATGCATGCAACTTATTTCAGGATTTCCTGTTGCCCTGTCCTATGACCTGGAGCTACTCTGAGCTATACAAGGACTAAAGGAGGAAAAGAGTCCTAGTCGGGACAACTAATGGCAGGAAGGGAGGAAATAGAAGTACCTGATGGACACATTTCATTCTTTCTCTAGCCTATGACCTAACATACAGTTAAGTGAAGAAAGAACATCCGTAATTGTTCAGCTGGGTTATGAAAAAACAAAGAAACCTATGCCATAGTTTATACAAGGCCTGGCTGACCTTGAACATTCACACAAAACTTCCCCAGAGTCAACTCCTACAACCTGGATAGATAAAGACCAGGCATCTGCAAGACAGATGTGGCAACATAATGGTTGTTTGTAGTTCAGGACCATGTTAGGGCGGCTTCTGCAGAAATCCACTGCTACAAGTATTTTCTCCATTCTCTCTCCTGTTACCCTTGGTTGGAGACAGGACTTGAGAGTCCAATATATTTGGTAGTTCCCAAACCTGGGCTGCAGTGGACTAAAGGAGCAGTGGGAAGAGATGCAGATGAATACAAGGGGAGCACTAAGGGTTTACTGGGTTTGATGCTCACTTGCTTAAATGTATTTTTAAGAGCAGGTTTCCCATGGTAGTAAAGAAAGTAATATAACCAGCTTGTGGGTTAGATTTCTCAGCAGACACACTGTAGATCTAGCAGATATCACGGCCTGCGATACTCCTTCCTAGCAAATTCCTCATTGGCTTTATTAACACTGCATCTGTATTACATGCTGGCAAATCCTATTACTTTATTACAACACCCTGTGCTACTGTGAGCACTATACATCAGTCCCTTTCAATACCTTTGGACTGAACACTAATTAGGTGCATTAAAATCTTCTTTCCCACTTCCTCCTCCTCTTCTCCATTACCAATTTCCTTTGCTTTCACATTCCCTCCTTCTCCCAAAACTCTTCCGCTCTTCTCAGATCTCACAGCGGTTTCTCCATTTTTCAATTATCACCTGCACCAAAATTTCATTTTCTACTTAGTTTCTGGCAAGCCGCTCAGGCATTTATGTACTAGGGTGTCTCAGTGATAGTGAGTTGTGCCTCTGCTTGTAGCTGGCAAGCAAGCAGTGGGAAGGTCCTGCACACCATGTGGAGGTGCTTGACTTGACAGCCACAGTCTGGAAGACCGACACCAGCTACCCTTCTTGATGCTTGCATCTGCCATTTCACACCTATCCCAGCCAGAGGGACAGAAAGAAACACATATTGATGAAATACATTGTGCCTGAAACTATGTGCAGGAAACATTTATTCCTTTTAAAATAAAAGGCTTGCTGGATGAGAATCACAGAGATAATAGGAGTGGTTTATTTCACTTCTCTTTCTGATTCACCTTTTTATTCTAAGGATATTTATTTAGGCTTAGAGAATGACAGATTCATTTGCATGCTGGTTATTAACTGCCTAAACCCCTGCTTCCTAGTCTACTGAGAAAAATAAGAGAGATGCTCGTTAACATTTCATGCAGCCTCTGGATAGAAACAATATATCCAGAGTCAACAAACAGCTCTTAAGATTTCAATATTGAACTCTTTAGCGCTGCTTAAAAATAAACTAGGTTCCTTAAAGCTTGCTAGAAAACAAATCTGTGCTATGGCCAGGGATTCCCTTGACTTCAGATCACCATAACAGAGCCATTCTCATGGCTGTGATTATCTTTATGCACTTGCCAATGGCCTGAGTTGTGGCCACGACAGATTAAAAGCTGCTAACATGCTTAGGGTTCAAGGGCCTACAGCCTGGCTATAGACAAATCCTGGAGCAGCTGTTTAGGGCTTTTTCTCCTGTTGTGGTTGTTTCGGTTTTGTTTTTTGTTTTGTTTGTTTGGGGTTTTTTGTACAACTCATAGTTTCAAATATCACGTTTAATACTAGTATTTCCTGCTCCAGGCCTGATTAGGTTCTCAGCAGTTTCCTGGAGTTCTGATTTCTTCTCGTCCTGTGAAGAAGAGTGGGCGCCCATGAATGGACAATGTTGCAACCGCTCCTGATCACTACAACCTCTCTTGCACACTAGCTGCACCAGCTCCTAGCTTGCTTCTCTGCAACTGGTTCAATATTCCTGAGTTCCTCACGTTCATTGGTTGGAGAGGGTTTCTAATAGTACCCTAAAATATCCAGAAGGAACTGCATTCTCCAGCCTTGGCTCTTGAAGTTATTTAGCTCTGTATTTTTGTTACTTTGAATCATATGACTCTTACTTATTTTTTTCTGACACTTGGCACCAAATTTGGGCATCTGGTCTTCTTTTGAGAGGTTCTTCGAAGCTGCATTTCACTTATATTTCTACTTCCATGTCCTTCTACCCCCCTTCCTTCTGCCATCCATTCCCTCCTTCTCTTCCTGGCTACTTGCCTTTGCTTTTCCTTTGATGTTTCACTTACCCATGAAGATTCTCTCTCATGTTCCAGCTGGGCTTTTTTCTCTTCCTGAAACAAAGCTCCATGTTGTCCTTTAAACAATATTCCTGCAAACAAGTTATTTAGACACACACGTAAGCAAATCTTGTAAAATAACTGCTGATTCTGTTTCTGACTTAATTTGCTTTTGAATTTGCTTTTGCAAAACCGTAAGGCTGTACTAAGAAAAAAATCCATTGCCCTCTGAAGAAGGTAGCATTTTTGTGTAACAACTTTTTTTTCCATGCAACCAATCAAATTTCCTGTGAAATGTGAAAAGTGTTATTTGTGAGTCAAAGCCGGTGGAACAGATCCCCCACAGAGCTATAAATACAAACCAGAAGAATTGCCTTAATATCTATTCAAGAGCCTATCTGCTTTAGCCATAATCTACTAAGCATTTTGTATGGAACCTTCTGACTGATCTGAATATTCCTTAATGTAACTGATTAGACCACACTCAAAACTTCTGTCCAAACACTTGGATATATTTCTGTAAAAAAGATTATATATTCTTTCATCATCAGTGACCAGATATATGCTACCTTTATTTTAGATTATTAGTTCAGTGTCCCTAGAGGATAGAAATCCCCTCTTCATGAAAGAACAGTATGCACATTTGTTTTCTAGCAGTCTGCCCTAAGCAGAACACAACATGTTTCTCACTGCATCGAAATCACCAATCCTGCATCTAATTAATTATAAAACCTCAATGATCAATTAAATCCATAGTCTTATTCTGACTTCACAGACTAATGGCTGACAAAGATATAGGCAGGATCACAGAAAGGCATCTAGTCCATTACCTCACAGCCAGCTAGAAGCAGGGAAACCTAATCTACTCCTCATAGAGGTTTTTTCAATCTGTCCTTAAAAAGCTGTAACCATGGGGAGCCCATGTTCTCTCAAGGTAAGCTATTGCAGTGGTTAATTATCACCACCATTAGAGAGTTTTCCCTAATGTCTATCCTAAATCTCCTTTGATCTAATTTAGCCTCATTACTTCTTGTCCTGTTCACTGTAGATACAAGGAACAGATAATTCCCTTTCTGTTTGCAGCAATCTATTCCACGTATAAATTCTTCCATTGTAAGGTCATATTTTCTAAGCCTCTTTTTTGGTTACAGGCAATGATTTGCCTGAGCATTTACACACTTAAAACAGGTTTGGATAAGACCTTCTGTAAATTTGGAAACTAAGAGATAAAAATCTTTTGTGCAAGGCTTAATCCAAGTTGGCTGCACAGTAAATGTTAGAAGAGCCTCGTGTTTCTTCACATAAATCTTGCCTAGAACAGGAATAAAACCTTATAAATATTGTGCTTGTAAAAAGACTTCTTCCTGGATGAACAGAAATCAGATTCCATTATTATAAAAAGTAATACATCTTTGGTAGTCTCACCTCAGTCTCTACCAGTCTCCTAGTAATTAAATCATAACAACTTGATAATTAAAGCTTTACTAAGACAATTTACTAAACAATTAGTACTTGGGTGTGGCTGAAAGTGGTTCAGGAGGGAACACTGAGCCCTCTGGCCAAGAAAGGAGCAGCAGGAGGCAGGGAGTGGTTTTAGCTGCGGGTTTCACCCTTTAGCAGGAACCCAGGTTCAAGCAACCAGACAGCCTGCTGCCCTGCTGATGGTCACTGCTCACCACTGCCCACCTTCATCCACCCTTCTCCCATTCCCTGGCAGACAAAACTGGTAACCTGTAGGCTTGCCAAGCTGCAGCGGAGCATGATTCTCTTCTGTCAGACATCAGCAAAAGAAATATAGTAGATTATTGTCATGGCAAGGAAGGGACCTGCTGGAGACAGGTTCAGACCACAGCATGAAGTGATGATGTACGTGGAAGATGACAACCCCTAAATAGTGTTTCTTATAAGATTACCTGGTAGTGAGAGCTGACAAAAGGACCAGTGCCTGAGAACGAAGGCATTGTCATCCCAGTAAAACCTTCCCAGTCAATCACAAAACCTTCTCACCCAAATACAGTGATATTTTCCACCTGTCTTAAATATGAAATATGGGTACCACTGTCATTCTTGTATTTCATTCACACTATGATGAGAAGGAAAATTTAATCACTTGAAAAAGATTAAACTCAGTTCCCTGCAGTGCTCAAGAAAGACACATTTTTTTCTCACGATTTGCCAGCAAGTAATGCTACAGAACGTTACGGCATTTACTGCAGGTAAAAGAGCTGCAGAACATGACCAAAGGCATTCCAGTGACATATCCAACTAGAGATGCACTGAGAGCAAAAAAATGTGATAATGTAGGATGGATGATCAGGACCGGGCTAAGCCGTGCCCAAACCTTCTGTTAGCCTTGTGGCTGCACTTTGCAACTGAGTCATACCCCAACAGGCTGTGTCCACCAGCAGGCTAGTAGGAGTCCTAGAAAAATACTAAATGGCTCCCAGTCCAGGTGTAAGTCTTGTATATGATCTAGCAAAGGTTTAGCTGATGCTTGGGCCTTCTCTGGAGAGAATACAAGAGTTTTCACACCAAGCAGTGGGAGCACGGGACTGCTCTGTGTACAGCAGAAAAGGCAGAGTCAAAGGCAAGAAGCACAAGACAGGCACATTTATCGGTAAGGGCGTGTTCATTAAGGAAACAATTCTGCTCTGGAACACCCACAACAATTACAAAGATGAAAAGGTTAGACCGTTGGTGTGCTGAGATAGATTGATGAGCATGTTGTCTTTGAAAGAGGAGCTGTTTTGTGTTCTCTGTTTATTCACAGACTACCCCAATGAGACCTTCCTCAAACTTGGGCTGCTGTCCCTAGGAGAGGGCAACAAGCGTTGGGAATGCTGGTTGTATGGAAACAACTTGGTTTGTTACACCCACTAGTTACACACTTGTAATTAAACCATAAATAGAAAGTATACATGCAAACATAGCAGCCACATGGTCAAGCCATTTTCAAAACCAGTCACTTAGACTAAGATTAATTTTAACAGTGTTCATAGGGATTTATAATCACATCCAAAAAGCAAACTATTGTCCCTATCGTGCAAAACACTGAGCAAACATGATTAAAAAGGTATGCAATGAATAACATTAAACCTGACAGATTATAATAAAAACACGACCATTAAGTTAGAAGTAGGAATTGTTCATGTTTCACTGAATCATCCATTTTAATACTGCTGAACAAATGACATGCATCACTTATTACTCATATTTAAGAAAATCATAAGAGGGCATAGAAGTGTTTTGTCCAAAACTTATTAAAGTCAAGGGACTGTTTATCAATGTGTGTCTGGAGCTGAAGCTGGAGTGTAAATTCATCACATAAAGTTAGCGGCCAAGTTAAAATTGTTAGGAATGTGGAGTTTAAAAGAATATTTGGAGGCTGATACAATTTTTTCAGCATCAACTTATGATTTCCAATTGATTTAAATGTGTGTGGATGTTAGAGACTGATTGAATGATAATTTATTTCAGGTGAAATTTAACAATCTTTAACATAAAAATTTGGAGAAAATTATATTCTTTTGTTTAAGCATCAGAAATAGAAGCTAAGCATTACAGAAAGGAACCTGACATGCACCAAATATATTTCAGTCTTCCAGTCAAGCACATGTTAAGATTACATGTATTGTAATCACATCAGTCATACTCAGAAGTATAACCTAATGACAACCTTCATCCTTAAACTATCAGTTGCTGTGTCCTTTCTAACACTAGGGCTACTGTCCTGTCATCTCAAACTAATTTCCGATTCCTTTTATCTGTAAAAGGTTGTCTTTTAAAGCTGTCTTACTGCTTAGCTCTTTAGAAGGAGAATTTAGCCTGTTCTTTACATCTTGGCTACAGGGCCTGGGAGCACTTGGTGGGTAATGCGGGAAGATGGGGAAGTCTAATGTGTGCCTCAAGGGTGTCTGATTTTGGGTGAAAACAGCCAATAAACTGAGTAACGTTAATTGTTACATAATATTGTATACTGTCATTGGTGGCGATGGTAGAATTTGAACCCACAGCCCTGGAAAGACTGGATATCTTGTGGCACCATCTCTACTATTTTAGATTTGAGGATCTGAACCTTATTCCTCTTCAGCTGCCACACCAACGAAGAATGACTTTGGTGAAACCAGATCAGCGCAGCTGTAAAGGAATCAGAACTGGCTTTAACATGCAGCAATCCAACACCTTGTACCATCTTCCCTGCCCAGAAAGACTGTTCTAACACATGTATCTCAGCATCATGGACTAAATGAACTCAATGGACTTTAGAGAGATGGTCCATAGACTAAGGGAATGATATCTGTGTATTTATATAAAGGACAGGAGAGGTGACATTGTATTGGAAAATGTAGCATGATGTAAATGGTATGGAATAAGGGATGCATACTGTCCTGGTTTTGCCTGCGATGGAGTTGGTTTTCTTCTTGGTAGCTAGTACAGTGCTATGTTTTGGCTCTGATTTGAGAACAATGTTGATAACACAGTGATGGTTTTAGTTGTTGCTGGGTAATGTTTGTACTAAATCAAGAACTTTTCAGTTTCTCAGGCCCTACCAGTGAGAAGGCTGGAGCAGCACAAGAAATCTGGGGACACACAGCCAGGGCAGCTGACCTGAACTAGCCAAAGAGGTTTTCCATACCATGGGGGGTCATGCTTGGTATAGAAACTTGGGGGGCTTGTTGGGGCCTGCCGATTGCTGCTCGGGGACTGGCTGGGCATCAGTCAGCGGGTGGTGAGCAGTTGTACTGTGCATCACATGGTTTCCTTGCTCCCTTTTCCTTTGGATTTTATGCTTTCCCCCACCTATTATAAATGTTACTATTATTACTGTTATTGTTTTTTTTTTCCTTTTTATTCAGTTTAAATTATTAAATTGACCTTATCTCAACCTGCGAGTTTTACATTCCTTTCTGATTCTCCTCCCCGCCCCTCTGGGTTGGGGGAGCGAGCAAGCGGCTGCACGGTGCTTGGTTGCTGGCCGGGGTTAAACCATGACAGGCTAAACCAGACAGACACTTAGACATCAGAAAAGCCACTTTTTACCCAGTTTCAAAGAATAATTTGAATGGCTTAAAGGGTACTAGAAAAGTGTATGTTTTACAGTAACAACAACAACAACAAAAAAAGCTTGCTTTCTGCTGGGTGAGATGTCCTAGAGACATAAGATATTAGAATTTTAATTAATTTACAATTTTTCCCTTATTTTAAACTGACATCTCTGAGACACGGCTCATCATCTTAACGCATGGGTCAAGTACAATGGTGACCCAAAAGTTGACTGGGCAGCTTTAGCTGATCCCTTTCAGACACAGAAAGGCTGTGCCTCTCTGGAGACACAGAAAGCGTGGCCTGCAGCTAGAATCTATCATCATTCTACAGAGGTGTTCAAAGTAAGAGATCCACGCCCAGTTGCCTAGTTGCAACTGTGCTCTTGTTATTGCCCTGACTGCAAAATTCAATAAAAGAATAGCATTTAAAAATGGATTCTTGTATCTCAGAGTACAGATAATTTTGCTCATGGAGAAGGTCTATTTATGGACAGTAAATTATTAACTAGTACATTTTCATACGTTTGAAACACTAGCTCACTTTCTTCCAGCTATGGTTTGTACCAACAACATCTGAGTTCTCAAGGTGCCAATCTGAACCATCATGTGCCTACCTGCCTGATTTGCATGTACAATCAGATGATTAACAGTGCATTTGGCTTGCTGTCCTAAATGACTTTTGTTTGCTAAATGCTCAGATAACTTTGAATGCAGAAATTATGTTTGCAATAGAGAAGCCTGCCTTTTGCGACATATTGGTCTTTATTATACATGTTTTCAAGTGAACTTAATTTTCTGTATGGGAACAAACAGTCCAGAAACCACAACTATGTTGTGTTTTCAATGAATGGTAATGCAGGTGACAATTTCTAAAGATAGTATTTCTGCCACAGAGCTCTTCCTGAGCACAGAAATATAAGGCACTGAAAGTTGTAAACTTGCCTAAAGCAATATTTTGCAGAGACCTGTATTACCTATGCTTCTCCCAGGCTTGCCTAAGTATATGCACTGTGGCCTCTGGGTAGAGACTGCTTTTTAATTTTGAAGCTAGTTGTACCGTTATGAGATACTAGAAGCAAAGGAGACTATTTTATATGCAAAAATAATAAAATAATTGATCTAGAAGGGAATAAAAGTCTACTTTCTAACTTGTGCTAGTTTGCCATAATGAAAAGTATTTCTCTGCCAGTGAGAAATCACTTTCACTAACACCCAGCAAAGGAAGAACAGATAAAAATACAACATGTGCATAAGAAAAAAAATCTTATTCCACATGCCATCCTGAAATGAATTCTCTCTCGGTGAGAGTGGGAATCAAGAATTGATTTAAATAGATATGTATTTATGAAAATCTGCTAGCCAAACAGCCCAGGTGTGGTATTATCCCAAATCCACATAGGTGGCTAGTGGCTTTTCCATCAACCTTGAGTTTTCACTTGCTATGACAATACCAGCAGCAGCTGATACATGAAAACATCTACTGCTCCTCCTCCCCCCATCTGTACCACTGTGTGCCTTAGAGGGATGGACTTGGGGCACCAGAATGCTTTTCCTGCTGAAAAAGGGATTTTGCTAATGTCCTAAATTACTTAGTGATATCTGTCATTTTCAAGAACATCATACTGGAAGTTAAATGTGTGGGGTTTTTTGTTGTTGTTGTTTGTGATTTGGTTTGGTTGGTGGTGGTTGTTGTGTTTTTTTTTTTAAATAAAATTGCTGTAGTTGTTCTGGGATTTTTTCCTGTCTTCTAGAAACAGATTAATTTTGAGGTTAGCTGTACTATCATGTGATGCTAGCAGCAAAGGAAGCAAGCCTTGAAATGTCTCAATACATCAGTAGTTTGGAAGACAGACATGAAAAACAGCAAACCCTGAGGCACACACAGTCAGCTCACAGTTTCCTGTGCTCTGTAGGATGTTGGTTGGTACCTACTTTCTCCATAGCAAGGCAAGGAAGAAGCATTTAAAAGAACATATGACTTTTTAAAGAATTTGAACCTCTAAGCCTGACCTTTATATAGGCCAATATTTAGGTTACATAAGGACAGATTTTATACACGTCCCAGTTACTGGAGAGAATAACTTGAGAACTTGGCCTAATCTTCCCTCATTCTTCATGTGCCCAGTTTTTTTTTCCTTAGCCAAAAACCCCCAAAATAACACCACTGACCCTTTCTGGGAAAATAATGGATGTGGTTTTTTTAGGAAATCATTTCAGTTCCAATAGTAAGAACCATCTGTCTCACAAAGGTTTGTTTGATTTCAGACATACTGTGTAACAGTGAACATTGTTACAGAAAAAACCATAAATTATATGCTGCTGTGGGAGCTTTAAAAACTCTGGGCAAAATTCTTTGCTGCTACAAATGGGTGCAGTTTCACCCCATTACTCTGGCAGAAAATGTAGCCTACTGCGTTTCTGATGTCATCAACCACTTAAAGAAAAATCAGGCTAACTTTTAAGCCACTGCCTGTATCATCTGCAATAAATATTGCACTCTGGGCTGGTAATTACCATACTTTTTTCTTGTTTTATTGTCCATATAGGACTATACTTTCCAGACAAGATGGAAACAGGGTAACTGTAAATTGTAGCAAGCAGAGAATTTGATTTTGTACTGTAGTTTTGGAGGGTTTATGAGGTTATCACAGGAGAATCACGAGTAAGTGTAAGAAACACAGCATAAGAGGTATTATACCAAATTACGGTTAATTTAAGCTCCCAGAGATGCATTAACATGTTGAAGTCAACGGTGACTCCATTCAGAAAAGATCTCCTAGATCTCTCAGAGGTATGCATCCATACTTACTCATAACCCTCCGTCCTAAAGAAAGGAATAATGCAAACGAAAACTTGGTATGATCAGTCAGTCCAAACAGGAAATTTCATGTATTGGTTATCTACCCTATTCATGATCCTACTAATTATTATTCAGAATTGGACAAATTATTATCATTGCATTTTTCTAATGCAGACTAAGAATGTAACACATTTCAGCCATTGCAAGACATTACTGTTCTCAAACGTGGGAGTGTGAACATTCTTTTCATCTGGTTGTATCTGGCTGATGGGAATATAGATACAGTTGGAAGCATCATAACATTTACATCACAAAGGGGACTTCAAGTCTGATATTAGGGTTGTCCTCCTGCAGCCTTGGAGGTTAATGGTGGAGCAGATATCCACCTGCAGTCCTTGGAGGACCCCACACTGGAGCAGGTGGATGTCTGAAGGAGGCTGTGAGCCAATGGGAAGCCTGTGCTGGGGAAGGCTCCTGGCAGGACCTTGGAAAGAGGAGCCCAGGCTGGAGCAGGTTTGCTGGTGGGACTTGTGACCCCAGGGGGGACCCGTGCTGGAGCAATCTGTTCCTGAAGGACTGCACCCTGTGGGAGGGACTCAGGCTGGAGCAGTTTGTGAACTGCAGCCCATGGGAAGGATTCACGTTGGAGAAATTCATGAAGGACTGTCTCCCATGGGAGGGACCTGATGCTGGGGCAGGGGATGAGTGTGAGGAGCCCTCCCCCTGAGGAGGAAGGAGCAGCACAGACAACGCGTGATGAACTGATCCCAACCCCCATTCCCCAGCCCCCTGAGCTGCTGGCTGGGGGGAGGCAGAGAAAATCAGGAGTGAAGTTAAGCCTGGGAAGAAGGGAGGGGTGGGGGCAAGGTGGTTTTAAGGTTTCATTTTATTTCTCATTATTGTACTCTGATTTGATTGATAATAAATTAAACTAATTTTTTCCCAGTTGCAGTCTGTTTTGCCCATGATGGTAATTGCTGACTGATCTCCCTGTCCTTATCTTGACCCACCAGCCTTTTGTTACACTTTTCCCTGTCCAGCTGAGGAGGGGAGTGATAGAACAGCTTAGGTGGGCACCTGGCATCCAGCCAGGGTCAACCCACCACAGACCTCCACAAATACCAGCTAAAGCAGCACACAGACAAGTCGTTCACCATGAGGACTGGCTGAGGAGATCAGCAACCCAAGAAGCAGCATCTTAACTCCAGCCAGCCAGCAAAGCTGGAAAGCTTCTGGGCACCAATACAGATGCCAGCTAGCAGAAGAGGCTAGGGAGAGTGTCTGTGTTTGGAAAACCACAAACATTTGGTGCCTGGTCTTGAAAAGGATCATTCAACTGTAACAAACCATTGATATCTAGCTCTTTTGTAATGCCAATTGGCTCTGGGCAGAACTGCCAAGCAGAAGTAGGCTTCCACTCCAACTCTTACGGAGCCTGCAGTCTGCCATCCATCAGGGAAGGGAACAAAGCATGGGCAAGACTGCAAGCCAGCCCTTGGCTGGCAGGGAAAGCTGGTGACAGCCAGCCTGCCCTGTGGCAGCACTGTGCTCATGAGGGCAGTAAGCTTTCATTTGGCTCCCCCGTTTAAAACACAGCATTATCCCTCTGCATCAGCTCCTGGTTCATCAGTCATCTCAATTTCAATGACAGTTTGGCATCATCTCTCAGCCAGGCATAATGTAACAGATTTCCACTTTCAGAAAAAAATTAGCCTCATTGTAAAAACAATTGAATAAAGTCCTCTCCAGCTTCTCCATAAATCCAGCGTCCTAAACTGAAACTGTACTCATGACATCATGCCTATCTCTCTGTATTGAATATTTTCCTTATGGAAGCAGGAGCTGGAAGATAAGCGAGGATAAGAACGAAAAAGCAGATTCAGCAACCTTTTCTCAGCAGTGATTCCTACCCCAGCCACTACTCCTGCTACTCTCAACCGGGTTTAGACTACAGTGTTCCTCTCTCCTCCCATCTCAGATTAAAAATCATAAGGCTGAAGAGAAGAATCAGACTGTGTTCACTCCCCAACTGTTTTCGTATTTTCTGAAAAATCCTTTTCCTGAACTGGAGCAAAAGGCCAAATTTTCCCCTGTGGAAGCACAAAGAAACAATTCACTCACAGAACACAATTTGTTGTCACAGCATCAGTAAGTGTTGTCAAGGCTCTTTGAATCCACCTGCTAGAGACAATACTTTGAATCACAGTACCAGCATTCATCTTCCTTGGTTGTGTCTGAATGTGTTGTAATTTTTCTGGCAGTACTCACTGGTGCAGTACGCATCCCTGCTCCTGCAAGAGAAGTTTACACGTCTTTCTGGCTCTAGACAGATGTTTCACATGAAGAATTGAAGTCTTTCTTTCCTTCTGTCTTTTGTTCTCCTTCCCCTTTCATGTTTCTGCTATTACTATTATTATTATTACCAGTATTAGTATTAATTAAGTCTGAGGCTGGAGTTCAGGTGAAAGAACCAGTGTATGTGCTAGAGTTAGCAGCTCTACTTCATACCAGAGAGCAATGTGCTGTGCTGCGCAGAACTGGCTTTGCCTACCTTATGCCTTGGCAGATTAGATTGCTCCAAATGCTCATGAGGTGTAGACACTATTTGAGCCTCAACTAGGTGTCAAAGGAAGTAGTTTTAATAAATCTTAATGTTTTAATGAGCATATAGCCACCTTTCTCTTTGTTGCTAAAGATTAACAGTTTCCTTTAATGAAAGAAGGTTTAGGCAATGCAGTAAATCCAGATCAATTTGATCAGCTGTATGATGCCAACTGACTGAAAAAAACAAGTGTGAATGAAACAATGCAATTTTAAAAACAGTGAGAAAAATTAACTGACAATGCCATGATGCCTACCACAGTAGGTTCTCACTGAGGACCAGGGCTCATAAGCATTTGCATTAAGACAGTGAGAAGTTTAAACACCGGGGTGCTTTCTGTACTCTCCTTACAACGATGCATTAAGTCTAAATTCTTTTTCTGTCCTATTCACTGAACCAGCCCTTGGCAAAAACCCAAAATCCCATACATTTTCAGTTTTCAGTAATTCACTAGTGGAGTAAACATTAATAGGACAATTATGTAGCTGCAGTGAATTGTTACTTATAGTTGGCAGTATTTTAAGGGTCAAGAGAATGATTAATTTTGTAAGCTGAATCTTGTAACAGAAAGAAGATACGTGTAGTGAAGATTCAGGGTACTGGAGGACAAAGACAGGGAGCATTCCGCATCTGTTGTTGGCACTGTGGAACGCAAAACCTACAGCAATATTTTACACTGCAAACTTTACAAAGGCATCCAGTTAGATAGGTTTGGACTTTTGTTGGGTCATTCATTTGGACTGGATGTGTTTGGGTGAGGGAAAGCTCCACACGAAAAGCATGCTTTCCAATCCCATATTTTAAGGGTGGCTATGATTTGCTTCTGTGTAGAGAGATCAATGAGAATTATCTTCTGGTTTTGAGTACTCTGTGCATCTATGTAGACATGAACATTTGGATCAGCAGTGCTTGTTTGAAGTGAGTCGCTTGCTTACTTCACTTACTGTGCATGGTCCTGGAGCAGGTGAGCAGCTCTCCTTCTGAACGAAACAACTCAGAGGATGTGCTCCAGCTGCCCACGTAGTACATCTCAGCCATTGGCATGAGTCTGGGTTACTGGAGTGGAATAGGATTAGCTTGAAGTAAACCCCTCAAACGTGTACAGATGTGCAAATCTGGTCCCTGACAGCAACTGTTTCTTTCTAAAGATCTGCTTTATTAGACAGCACTGCTTGTGAATGTGCATAGATCCTCACAGATCTTCTGGGATAACTTTCAATCTTTAACCACTATTATCTTCCTTCCATATATACTGGTCTTCATAACTAACATAACTGTGCCACTCCAGCAACCCTATAGAAGATGACAGCACAGGGACAGAAGAAACAGGGACTAACCGAGGTGTCTAAAGTTGCGTAGCCTCTCCTTGAAAATCTGTGCCTTTGTGAGCAAGGATCCAGTTTCATGATGTTCAGTTACATGGCATTGGCTCAGTTTTACCATCAAAGACATTGTCAGTCTGCAAATGAAAGAGCCTGTAAAGCAAGACCCCCTAAGATTAAAAAACGCAGAATCAGAGGGCTGATCTGGGAGTAGTCAGTAACTCAAAGTCTTCAGAGACCAATGCTAACATGAAAAGGTATAAGAACATGAGGAGAAAAGAAAGCAAAAAGAAAGCTGACTGAAAATAGCACCTTGGCAAAAATAAACATCAGCCTGTTCCAAGCAACAAAGTTCTCCCCTGATGTCTCCTTGAAGTTTACCTGTCCATCTAAGACTTGTCTGTAGTGCCTGTAGTGACAAGGTGGGGGTAACCCTGTGAATGTTTGACCTACTAGCATGTTAGTCCCAGCAATTTACTAAGTCTGTTAAACAATAAATATTTGTTGTGCACTCACAAATTGTGTAAAAACCTGCTTTCAAGATGCACAAACAAAGCAGCTCAGAGAGCCAAGGGTTACATTTCCTATGATCTGAAACTGCTTTTAGGCCACCTCAAATCTAAAGCTATATCTGTTTCCTTTCTTGACAGTTTGCCCCAGGGACCCAATTAAACTTTTGAGAATGAGAGTTGGGTTCAAATTCTGCCTTACACATCACTTACAGACTTGGTAGCCAAGCTGTAGCTGCTGTATGTTCATATTTTTTTTTTCCCAAGCTGATGCATGAGCGGAAAAATATCCACCTGGGTCCCTAATCCTAGGTTGAGTTTGTAAAATGATTTTTTTTTCCTTATAAGCTGTACAAATTAGGTTTGCAGTTATCATGTAACTATGTTCATGGAAAAGTTTAAAGATGGGGTTTGCATTCATTATTATCTAGTTAAAATAATTGTTCTATCTCACTGTATTTCTTTCAGGGACTGAGCTGGGTCTATAGACATATCAAAGCCCACAGCATTCTTTCCACAGTGTCAGAAGCTGCGGGAATGTGTCCCAACAACAAAGAATTGATCCTTGTACTTAATCTGATCTAGAGTGAGACTCAGTAAATTATACTCTAACATTTCCTTCAATGCTTCAGCTATCTTAATATGATGCAAACTGTACATACTATGAAGCCAACACAAATTATGTTAAAATAAATCAGATCTGGTAGAGTGCTTCTTAGCTTCATGTGGGAATTGAAAGATTTTCCTTTAATTCTTATGGTAATTTGCCAAAGACACTGTTTACTACAAGGTGACCATTTGACAGAGCGAGCTTAAGAGTGCCAGAAACCCCACCCCACACTCACAGAAGGTCAACAGCTTTAAGCTCCCTCTTCCTTTCCAGCAGTTTCATTTCTAACTTCATAAATGTTCTTCTCCTGGCAGTTTTATAGAAAATTTCATAAAGCACCAGTTCCTCACAAGATACTTCTGCAAATTCAGGGAGGGTGAAACTCCTTCCTGAAGCATTTGAAGTGGGAGAGAGCCCTGAGACTACTCCATCACTCAGCAGGAGCATTATGGAGAGCTCCCTCTGCCTGAAAACCTGCCATCCCATGGAGGGGAGTCAGCTCTCAGCGGGATGGTGCTGCCTGGCTCCAGCACTACAGAGGCTTGAAGTCCACAGTCCAAGAGAAGATGTTTCCACACTGTTTTAGGAGGGTGAGAGAGGGCAAAGATCCACAGTTTTCATCCTGCTGGCCTGAAACATATGTGGAATCCATCAGGAAGTTAATGCAGCATAAATATCATATGGTCAGGGTTCATCTATCATCATCTTTTAATGGCAGACAGCAAAGCAAGCAGCACAGATGGCTGCATTTACAGCCACATTCAGTTAAAATACAAAACCCACCTCCTGACTTTTTTGAGCGCTAAAGATAAAGGAAGTGATTTACATTTCCCACTGTCACACACAGCGCTCACTTGTGACAATGCAGTCACCTCCTATCGTGTTTAACGAGGCTTAAGCAGCACATGGTCTTCAGCACCAGTACCAAAACGGGTCTCACGTTTTACTTCTCCAGTAAAGAGTTTGAATTTCTATGGTTTAAGCAGAGTATGACACACAACAGGACTCTGTCCACACCATTTTTTCTACTGGGCAAGCTTGCTGCCCTACAGCTGGAATCCATTTGAAAGCTTAAAGCCAACCTTCACCCTCACGTACATTTATGCCCTCCATGTAGTGTCAATGAAGAGCTGAAGATGAATTTTGACTGTTTGATATATTTACTATGAGGGATGGGAACAGAGGAGTTTCACTGGCTATTTGGCAAGATTACTTATTTAGCTCCAGGAATAGTATTTCTGCCTATTGACTAAGCTGGAACAGCATCATCTCACATTGCCTTATTCTGATGGTTCCCCCCCCCCCTCCCCCCCCATCAGATCTGAAGTCCTACACAACCCCTTAGAAGGAGAAAACAGAGTAAGAAGCTTATGTGATTAATAAGTAACTAAAGGCAGGAAACATAATTAATGTCAATCAGCATGAATTCTTAGCATCCAGAACCTGTCAAATCTGATACTTTTTTTCTGAGAGCACAAATGTAGTTGGTGAATGCAATAGTGTCAACAAAACCTAGATTTCTGTACAGTGTATGGGCAAGTTAGCATACTTATTCTTCAAATAAGGAGAAGAACTGAAGCTGAAGTGCCTGCGAAATGGATTTAGAAGGGACAAGACAGATGGCATGGAAAATTAATTCTGAAAGGGAAGTCGTCATCAAATGTCTGCCCCAAGTGGTCTCCTATCCTTTCTTTAATGAAATCATTGAAACTGAAGACATGCTCTATCAGATTTAAGTTATATTAAGCTGTCCTCTCTTCCTCAGTGTAATGGATTAGACAATCTGCCACAAATGTTATACTCCTAACAAAATGTTGTGGAAAGCAACAGGTTGGCAAATCACTGAAAGTGTAGCGCTATTAGAACAAAATGAGAATGCCTGCCACTTGCCAGGCTATTCTGTGAGACCACACAACAAATTCTCTGGCATCCCTGCCACCCTGGCACTTTTCAGCTGTGGATGCAGTTTACAGCACTGATGCATGATAAGAGATTTCTCTTCAGACCCTGCTGCTGCCCCAAATTTACTGTCATATTTGGCTATTATTGATTTATCTTTCTCTGTGCCAGTATTCAGTACTCAAACATAAGATTTTTTTTTTTTTTTTAGGAGAAATGTCAATGGCAAATTTCCCAGTCACTGATGATTGTAAATTGCAAGCTTCTTTATCTTTGTTATACTGTTTTATAGTCCTGGTCTCTAACTTTTACACCCACCTCTGCTGCAAGAGTCCCTAAAGGAGTTTGCCATTATTTTATGATTCCAAAAGAATCATATTTAGCAAAAACATATGTTTGCAAGTGGAAATCAGCTCTTTGCATCTTTCATATCTACTAGACTTGATGCAGATTTTTTAAAGCAAGTAACAATAGGGATCCTTCTCGAGATAAATAAGATTTTTTTTATTTTTTACTAAGCAGACAGATTAGCCCTAAAATATCCATATGGACAATTGAGGAGTTCTGCATTATTTCCTCAGTCTTTCCAGAAATGAAAAAGATGAAAGAAGGACAGAGCTAGGAAGGTGTAAATCAGCTATTTGCACAATTTGTCTTGAAATAACCATATTGGCAAATCAGAAAAATATAAATGAAAGAAATTGCTTGCACCAAAGAAGACTTTTAGATGAAAGAAGAGACAGATTTGAGTCAGCTGCTTTGAGCAGAATTCATTAACTTTTTAATTCTTTGGTGGTTTTTTGGTGTTTTTGTTTGGGGGTTTTTTGTTTTTGGTTTTTTTTTTGAGTAACAGAAATATTGATTAATGGCAGTTTTGGGGAACAAAGCTGACCAGTTCCACAGACAATGTCTCTGCTACACGATTTTCAGATTAGTTTAGTTTAGAAATTGTGGTGAAAGAAATTCTAGGGAACTAGCTTGTGCTGCATATAACAGTGAAAATGTTTCACGTAGTCTTATTTTTTTACCGGAATTAATCAAGTGATTCATTTGCCTTGGGAAACTGCATTTTAAAAATGCAGACCCCAGGTATTCCTCTAGATCTTGAGAAGAACCTGTAAGAAATGTATAATCTACCAAAAGAGTTTGCAAGCAGTGAAATCCAGCACATGCATTTGGGTCATTTATGTAGATCTCTCAGGGAGATGGAGGTGATGATAAATACTAGAACTTTATATCTAAAAAGCTTAAAAGGGATCATTTTAACTCCACCAAACACAAATAAAATAATATTACTGGTGTCTAATCCACACAGAGAAGCACAGTGCCAGATCATTAGCATTTCATTTAGTGAAAGTACTGTCTAAATCTGCAGACCCTCTGGAGAAATCCATCTGTTCTTATTAATCAGGGCATCTGTTTTGGCAACCAGCTATTAACAAGAATTCTGTAGTCTGGATAGAAAATCCAAAAGTAATTTCTTTATGAATGTGATATGAGGTACCTTGTTTCAGATTCAGCAGATTTATTTTTTTTTTTAATTCTTTCTCTTCTTTCTTTTCCCCTTGCCCTGTGAAATACACACCTGCAAGTGCTTTACTGAATCAGTGCCTAATCTATCTTCATCATAGTGAAAGCATACAGATTCCATCTGGGTGATGAGAAGATAGATGTTTAAGCATCCTTCATCAGATGCATCAGCCTTGACTAATTGATCTCTGCCTTCATCATCCATGAACACACTCACACTTTTGCTGGCAAGGGGCTGAAATGTATTCTCTGCTGCTGTGCTGAGAGGGAGAATTTGTAAGATTTCTAAAGCATTCCTTAAAGTCCAGTGGCTATAATGCCACAGAATATTATTTTGTTCTGCATTTCATTGAGACAAACTGAATCTGACACACTAAAATAGTGACAGTGGGAAACAAATAGTTATGGGTTTGTTTTTTGTGGGGTTTTTTTTTTGGTGTGTGTGTTTGGGTTTTTTGTTTTGGTTTTTTTTTTTTTATTTTTGGTTTTTGTTTTTTTTTTTTTTAAGGTGGGATATTATTCAAAATGTCCTGAGATTAAACAGGATATAACTTTAAAGAAACAAGTAGATCATTGTGTGATTTGTACATCATGATGTACATGAACAAATTTCCAGCCACTTGTCTTAAGGTTTTGTGAGAAGAAATTTTTTGCTGGTAATAAAACCTTCTACTTTAATTTTATTAAATTTAAAATGGTCATTATCACAGGTATGTGCAAATTGCAGTAATACCCCCTTTCCATCTTTCCAGCAATAAAACCAGAGAAAAAAAAATCTGCCAAGCATAGTCTCTGCTTTCCTAAGAAATGTGAATTACTCATGGTGTAAAAAGAGCTGATGCATTAAATTGAATTATGAAACTGTTTCCTCTGTCTCCAATTATTCTTTTCTGATTTGTTATCCCAGTGAAAAGAGTATTCTTATTAGTAGAATCAACTTCACTATGAAGTAAAGCACAGTTTAGTGACCTGCATACATGGCTGGGAATGCGGAACTCAAGTTCTAATTGTGGTGTTGAAACTAATAACTCTGGTGGCCCTAGGCAATGTATTCTGGCCTCAGATCAACACTCCAGCCCTATTCAGCAAAGCGTTTAAGTACAAGTGTAGGTACATAAGATTCTCCAGGATTTAAGCAACTGGTTAACAGCTTTGATGCACTGCAAGCTATTTGTCATTTATTATTGAACCTTTGGGTAATAAAGGAGACATAGAAGCAATTAGATCTCCAAGATGCTAGCTGAAGCCTGTGTTAGTTTTTGTAATAGGTGTAAGAGTATTTGACATACGAAAAATAAACATTGGACTTTAGACACAGAAATATGGTTGTTTAATATAAAAGAGAAAGAAATGATCCAGAAGATGAGAGCTCTCAAATCTGTCATTTGTTTTGTCCTTGCTGAGCCAGAGAGATTGCAAATATGATAATGACTACTAAAGAATTTATTAATGCACACCTGACATTAATGAAAGTATTAAACTTTATCATGAAGTTTTTGATATAAAGAAACACAGTATTTCCTAGAATAACATAAAAAGCTTTCATGTGACTCTTTAGAAGGACAAACTCATTAAAAAACAAGTCTATCTTTGTCTAACAGTCAACAAAAGTAGCTTGATCTTTACAAAGTGAGAGCAGTAACAGCTACTGAAGTCAGTGGAAGCTGTCATTCTGCACTGTGCTCACTCAGACCCTATATTTGTCCTTGCTTCCCTTTCTATAGAGACAATACCTATTCACCTATCTGGGATGACTGACACCAAAACCAACTATCTGAGACTGAACAGTGAGATGCCAGGGTACATTAAAAGCCTGCCAGTTCAGTAGACTGAAAAAAATATTAAAAGTGTTTGCTTCTTTAAAAAAAATCTAATTATTAACACTTCACATTTTAATGGGAACCATCACAGTAGGAACTGAAATAACATCTGAATATATTTGATTTGAGGCAAAAGAATCACAGCAATATAACTTTAAGAAAAGAGACTTTAATGAAAAATGATTTTGCCCAATAAGTCATTACAGAATTCTAGTTGTGAAAATAAACAGGTCTTCAAGATATCATAAAAAGGGACCTAACATCTGCAGAATGCATACTCCATTTACAGGCTAAATATACTCTAAGGCTGTCATTTTCCACATGTATCTGATTATGTCCACAAAGGCAGTCAGAAATTCAAAGGCCGGCAGAAGTTAAGAGTGAAAAATTAAATAGTCCTTCACCATTAGACTGAGGAGAGGCCATGGGTGGTTCCTAGGACTAGCTCTATTCCTTGCAAGGGATAGAAAAGTCACAACCAGACTGAAAATGAGTCATGTTGACTGGCAATGATCCTCTTAAGGATTCTTTAACAGGGAAAGGGTATTAGGGCTGTGGTGGTTTAACCCCGGCTGGTAATTAAGCACCATGCAGCCACTCGCTCACTCCCCCTCACCCAGAGGGATGGGGAGGAGAATTGGAAAGGAATGTAAAACTCAGGGGTTGAGATAAGAACAGAAATTTAATAAGTAAAGCAAAAGCCACACGCAAGCAAAACAAAACAAGGAATTCATTCACCACTTCCTATCGACAGGCAGAGGTTCAGCCATTCCCAGGAAAGCTGGGCTCCATCATGTGGAACAGTTACTTGGGAAGACAAACTTCATAACACCAACTCTCCCCCCCTTCCATCTTCTTCCCCCAGTTTATACACTGAGCACGACATTCTGTGGTATGGAATATCCCTTTGGCTATTCAGGTCAGCTGTCCTGGCTGTGTCCCCCCCAGTTTCCCGTGCCCTTCCAGCCCTCTCACTGGTGGAGCCCATGGAACTGAAAAGTCCTTGACTTAGTGCAAGCACTACCCAGCAACTACCAAACCCATTGGTGTGCCATCAACACTGTTCTCACACCAAGTCCAAAACACAGCACTGCACCAGCTACTAAGAAGAAAATTAACTCTATTGCAGCTGAAACCAGGACAAGGGTATACTAATGGTTGTTGTAAGACATGAAAAATATATTTTCCAGATTATTCGTAGAGACAAATTTGGAGTTTAGGAGTCGTAGGAGATCGTGAAGGATGATACAAAGGAATTTAGCCTTGACAAAGGGGATGGTTTTGGCCTTTTTTGTGCTGTGCTAGCTCCCACATAGGTTCTGTTACGTGCTTTTACATTATGGATTTTCCCCCCAGTAGTGCAGGATAGGGAAAGAGCATGGTATAAAGAGGTTTTGGATCCTAATGAGCAGAAACACTGTGAAAATGCTACTTGATTACTTTGGATAAGGGTAAGAAATTCCTTTAGACCCCAATGGAAGATAAGCATGTACTGTACCACAGGACATGTGAAGTGGCAGCAGTCAGCAAGGAGGCTGCTGTTGTCACCCTTCTATCTATATAAAGGCCTTACCAACATCCCTGACTAGAACAGAAAACAATAAACCCCACAACTTTACTGATCAGATGGCAATCTCTTTTCTCAAACTAATGTAACCATTTGCAGTCTTTACCTGAAAGGTTAGGGGGAAAACAAAATAATTGCAAATACATACAATATACTCCTTTATGAACCTATTAAACAATGATGAGAAAGTATCAATTTTTTCTGTATTGCTATACCTTTCCTATGAGGCAGAGTGGCTGGAAAGATCAAAGAAAGTATGTTAAAGAGAAAGAAAATCTGTCCAGAGAAAATAACGTCTTAGCATTATGGTTCTTAAGTACCAAAAATCTCCATTCAATGTACAGCTTTTAAAACATATTCAGACACCACACTGCTAATTTCAGACCAGTTTTCATGATTGTAAATACAAGTTGTTGGAGTAGAAATATTTTTCTGCCAAACATTTACTTGAAAGTAACTTTCAGCAATGTCTAGTGTGATTTAACATGCTAAAACTGATAATGGAATTTTAAGGGAAAAGAGTCATCATAGTTATACAGTGTTCGAGTTAAACAGGTAAAACTCTCCCTTTGCTGAAGTTAGTGAAAGTGCTATTGACTTCACCAGGCCCAGGTTTAATTTAACAAGGCTTTAGATCAGCTTTAACCCTTTATTAGGTGCATCTACACTTTTAATCTCTCATCATTTCTGAAATCTTAGGAAAGGGTGAGAGTGCCTTCATGCAATGACTCCTTGACTAGATCTTTCATAAAGACTCCCTGAATCTTCTGGAAATTTGTTTAAAATGTAAAATGCTATAAAGTGCATTTATAGAAAATGCTTTGTCTTGAAAATCCATAAAACTGGACAAGAAAACATAAGGTGTTTCCATTTTCAATACCCTTGATAGTTATTCAACTTTCTCCTGCAAGATTACTCCCTTCTTAAGGGAGAAGTGGGGTTTTTTTGGTTTGTTTGGTTTTTTTTTTGTTTTTTTTTTGTGGTTGTTACTGTTTTGCCATTGGGTTTTTTTTCCCCTCCCAAACTTCATTGACCTGTAACAGCATTGGTGCCTTTCTGAACTGCTGTCACAGTGTGCTGAGCTGCGAGGTGCAGCCTCATTCTGCATCCTCTCGCTGTTCTGGATCACTTACCTCTGAGCTTAGAGCTGCGTATTCAAAGGCAAACTTCTGCATATATGATCATTCATAAAACCACAAGCCAGAAGAAACATCATAAATGTTTCACCCAAGATAATGATGTGCAAGGTAATTTATTCATATTCAACAGAGACTAAAGCTTATAAATCAATGTTACCTTCATACGGAAGTGAGCTGAATTAAAGTGGCACATACATTAGTAATAAATTTTTAATGATGCAGTTTGTCTAGTGAAAATTAGTTTCTCTGAGCAGAAGACAAGTTGACATAACAAAATCCAATATTATTTTCAACCATGATAATATCAACAGAGCTAAGAAACTTTTAACATTCCATAATTTTTATCAATCCATGCTGGACTGGTAAAAACTACACACTGAGATCTGAAATCTTTACTTCATGGGAACTAGCTATTTAGGACAAGGTAAAATGTAACCCAGGAGGCTTGCCCTGCACATATTTCTTGTAAAAGGCACTTATTTTCAGAACATCCTGTAAGATGCTAATTCTATAACGTTCAATTGCAGCTTCTTAAGCCATGTGCATCCTTCTGTATCTTTACATTTGGCATGCTTTAATCATGTGTTAAGGGTCAAGCAAGGAGTATCCTGGTATCAGTGTAGCTGTTGCCCCACAAAAGATGGCCACTGAAAACAAAAGCCTGACGAAACAGAGACAACAACTGTTTGATAGGGATGGAAGCATCAATAGAAGTAGCTTATCTAAAATTAGAGCCAGATGCCTTGCCAAGCCCTAAATAACACTTTTTATTTTATGCAGTCGTTGTTTACCAGATTTCATCTCTGCATGAATTATAAGAGTGTACGTCTGGTTCAGACTAAATGGTACCCAGAGCTAACAGAGCACACCCTTATTTCCTTTCTCAGTGTCCATTTAAGTCCTGGTGTGATAGAGAAGTGCGTTTATTTAAATGAATGATTTTAAAAGCAGTATTACTCAGAGTGCCCTTTGTTTTTCCTACCTGTCTATCCACCCTGTGTGCCCACCATTCTTAAGGAGGATTGGACACTTCAAGCTTTAAAACTCAACAAAAATCCATCAGTCTGGTGACATCTGTTGTATTCCATAAATGGAGCTGTTTTATGAGCTCTCCAACATTGCATCTGAAGCAATAACAACAATCCCACTTCCTCCTCTTTGTGCAGAAGCCAACGTTTGACGCATGTAGCTGGAAGGTAGATCTGTACTGTTTAAATAAAAATTATCCTAGCTAAGAATGTTTTGACTCAGATTCGCTGCCACTCCCCTCCTTCCCACATTGGCCAATACTATTGTCTTGAAACCAAAACTCTTAATGAGAAAGTGTTTGTTTCAGTGAAACTTCCATGAGGAAACTCAAAGAGATTGTGTAAGCCAAACAAACCTAAAACTCTCATCTCAGAAAACCCAGTTTACACAGGATTGTACCTCAGAATAGATTACAATGACCAATTTGTTCTCTACTTTTCTTTTGGTGGAATATCCACCATGTCTGGGAGACTGCTGCTCTAGTGAGATGCCCCATATTCAGATTCAATTCTTTGCTTGTATGAGGCAGAGGAAATACTTGAACTTGGCCCATTCATATCTTAGAAAGCACTTTGGCCACCTCCAATGAATTGGAAGGTGCTGGGAGCTCCTTTCTGTTTCAGAAGGTGAAGGAATTTAGAACATTACAAACATCTAGTTTTATATTTGATCCAAAAAATAAAAGGAATTTGACAGGAATCTGAAGATGCAAGTGGAGTGAAAGGGAACACAGAATAGTAGAGTTTACAGTTCTGAACTCCAAAAAAGAGCACATTCATACAATAAGGGTAATGAGCTCCCACAGTAGACTTCGAGAGACTCTGGGGACTGTTGGTAGGGTCCCTTTGGAAAAAAATACTAAGGAAGAACAGGAAATCAGAAAAATTGGCAATTGCTGATAAACTAGAAAATGTATCAACAGGATGAAAAGAATTAAAAAGATAGTAAAGATAACCTTGCCCTTGTAATAGCAAATACAAACTGCAGAATATATCCAGTATAGATATATTATATATATCTAGATAGATAGATAGATATCCAGCAGAGCAGTATAGGAGGAAGGATCTTGGGTGGGGGAGTTACACTAGGTGACAAACCAAAATTTAATTCTAGACCACTAGACCCTCTACTGCAAAAGAGACAGTAGGACCATTTCAGATAAGGTATAAACTGTCTGAGGGTAGCTGCTGTTGGGAAGCGCCCACCTGGAAGGCTGAATCAGACACTACAGTTTACCAGAAGAGATAACAAACTGGATAGAATCCAGTGGAGGGAAACATGAGGGCTTGAGGATTTCATAAACCCTGGACACCAAGGTAAGGATAAAAAGTGTTAAAAGGCAGTTATACAGGTTTAGATAGTTGTCATCAGTTTTTTTGCAGCAGATTATGCATGATGAAAAAATTAAGTAGTGTAAAGTACTGGCAGAGCTGTAATGTTTCTGGAGGTTTGATGAGCAAGATGAAAATATACTAAAGAGTGCCTCAGATGTATTTTATCCCACCATAAAGCTGAGAGCAGAGGGAACATCACCTAGAACTCCCCTCCACTTTTCCATGTCCGTGCCTTTACAGAATCACAGAATGGTCAGGGTTGTAAGGGACCTCTGGAGATTATCTAGTCCAGCCCCCTGCTAAAGCAGGTTCTCCAGAAGCAGGTTGCACAGGATTACATCCAGGTAGGTTTTGAATGTCTCCAGAAAAGGACACTCCACAGCCTCTCTGGGCAGCCTGTCCCAGTGCTCTGTCACCCTCAAAGTAAAGACGTTCTTTCTCATATTCAGATAGAACTTCTTGTGTTTCAGTTTGTGCCCATTGTCCTTTGTCTTGTCCCTGGGCAACACTGAAAAGAGCCTGGCCTCATCTTCTTGACACTTGCCCTTAAGATATTTGTATGCATTGGTAAGATTCACTCCCTGTCTTCTTCAGGCTAAAAAAACCCAGCTGACAGGACTCCAGATGCGGCCTCACCAGGGCAAAGCAGAGGGAGAGGACCACCTCCCTCAATCTGCTGGCCTTGTTCCTCCTAACACACTCCAGGATCCCACTGGCCCCTTGGCCACCAGGGCACACTTCTGGCTCATGGGCATCTTGCTGTCCACCAGCACTCCTATGTCCTCCTCCACAGAGCTGCCTTCCAGCAGGTCAGCCCCAGCCTGTACTGGTGCATGGGGTTGTTCCTGCCTAGTTGCAGAACCTTACATGTCACCTTTGTTGAACTTCATCAGGTTCCTCTCTGCCCAACTCTTCCAGCCTGTTCAGGTCCCACTGAATGGCAGCACAACCTGCTGGTGAATCAGCCACTCCTCCCAGTTTTGTATCATCAGCAAACTTGCTAAGGGTACATTTTGTCCCTTCGTCTAGGTCATTGATGAATTGCCTTCATGTTTCTCTGGTTTTCTGCTGAGGTGGTGGTGGTTTGATGGTCAGCAGAAACGTTATCATATAAGGAGTTAACAAACCAGATTGAAGAATAGGAAGAAAAAGCATCAAAGTAATTCTTCACAGTTATGTTCATCACTTTTTAAAACAAGACTACTATGCTATTTTTAGCAAAGTTCCTAGAAACACAACATGCTGAATATTCATTATCCACAGTAAAAGCTACAAGATGGTAAGCAATATTGTCCAAGTCTTTCTTTTCTCCCACAAAATCGGTGAAGCTGTATATCAAGTACTTTGATTTGTTTGTAAAGTATTTTGCAATCAGAGGTGGCCAGACAACTTGCAGCAAAAGATAACTCACTCTCTCAAAAATAAAATTAATTTATTAATCATCCAAAGTATGTTTTCATTCAAGATCTAGCAGGTCCCATGTCTGGCAGGTTTCCATATGACTTGCCTGCCACCTCAGCTGCCAAATTGGGAAGACCTGGTCAAAGACTCCATCAGGGCACCAAAGCTTCTTAACTTTCAGGAGGCAGGTGAGCCCAAACTGGAGGGCCAGCAGGCACTGAACTTCCCTATGAAATTGATTTAAGTTCTCTTGTGCTGCTGAAAACTTTTGCCTTTATTTTCATGGGAAATGAAAAATTTCCATGAGAAATCACTGGAAATTTTCAAATTATCCACATGGAAATTGATTTGCTCATCTTCACATATGGGCTTGAACAACAGACATTACAGAGCAGGGACACAAGGGAAATAATAAGATAGTTGCTTAAGGGATCGGCACTCGTACTATGCAAAACACGAGGAAGTGATCCTCCTGTGACCACACAATTAAATGATAATGTACATGCACAGGCACCAAGCTGACTTTCTGAGGCCATCCAGCATTTCCTCGGAAAGGAAGCTTCCCAGTGCTCTCCTAGTTGATAGTCTTTTAAAATAGATTGTGCATATATAGAACTGATTTGAGTTCACAGCAGCACATCTCATGACTCAGTGTGGCAAAAAGCCAGATGAAGATCACAGTCTTACTGACAGCCCCATTCTTCTCAGTCCTATTTCAGAGCTCACAGCTACCTGAAATAGATTGCTTTGCATTAAAAATAGCCTGCTGTGTAACACTGTGTACCTTTGAAAACCTGCATCATTCGTAGAATCATAAGTAAAAAGTAGAATGGACTATCAGATGACCCAACCCATCTTTCTCTGTAGTTATGGCACAATGGCGTCAGTTCAGGTTAGCGGTGTGTACCAAATGGCTTTGGGTATCTTATCTGCGATGCCTAAAAAGTCTCATTGCCAGTAAGATTTCTATCATACATGAAATGTCACTAGTGAATAGCATAAGTATCATGGGAATTCAGCAGGAACAAGAGTCATCATTGTATTTTTAAGGATACCCAACATATGAAGACCTATATGCTGTGAACCTTCTGTAACTTGATCAAAGTTGCATATATGCTTCAAGTACTTAATGTATATTTTCCCCTCAGATCTACCAAAGCTACTTCATATTGCTTTGATTGTTTCTTGCTGGTGTTTTCAAAACTTGCCCTATTGCTTATTTTTTGGGAAAAACTGAACAAACCTTCAGATTGCCCAGTTTGCAATTCACCTCAGTCCTCCATGGGTCATGTCTATACCAGGAAATTCAAGCATTCCCAGGAACACCTACTTTTAAACTGCTGGAATGGTCCCAGATGCTTTTTGGCATGTTCTACATAAATATGCTTCAAAGATGCTCCTGAGGATGGCTGAGGAGTTAGCGCACACCTTTCTAGTAGGCAGCTGGCATGCAGTTGCTCCTTTTTAGAGGGGTGAGTTAATTTACTAGCCTAGATGTAAGCCATTCTGTAATTGGCTTAAGTACTTGGGAATGCTCATGGCACACTTAGTTTACTGCTATAGGTACATCCCATCCATAGGGAACAAACCAAAAAAACAATCAAAGGGTCAAAATGTCCACCTGGCACCAAGAGAGTGGAACAACCAGAACTAGAGGGAAGTTACTATTCAGTCATGTTTTGTCAAACACACGCACACACACTCGTATCCATGTCACACAAAGACTTAACTACTTAACCAGGGTATCTCCACTCTTCTGGTATAGCAGTCTTACGCCTGTTTTGCTGTTAATAACTAAAAGTTACATAACCTGTTCCTATTGCAGAGGTTATTCATCCCTGACTTTTGCAAAGGTCTTTTTTCTACTATTTGTTTAGGCACTGTTTTCATCTAAACTACAGAAGAATCTCCCAGATCAAACTCAGCTGGAGTCCAATTGTGTACAACGAAAGAGTCAGAAAATGCAAATAAATTCTCTGCTAGAAATACCTTACATGTGGTAACTGAAAAAAACCCCAAACAGAATAAAATGAAATGCAGGTGGTAGGTACCCCACAAATAACGTGAGTCAAGAGCTGTCATCTGTATTTCTTACTAGCTCTGTTACAGATTTTCTTGTACCCCAGGGAAGTCATTCAACATTCTTGGATTTGTATATAAGCACACTGATTCAGATGCCATTTAGGAAAAACTCTGGAGCTTGAAACCATTCACATTTTTAGATTACTTTGTCTTCTTCATGTGGAAACAGCCATAAAGACGCAAAATATTATTTCAAAGTCTGAAACGGCTTTTGAATTCTGCTCAGCAATGTCTTGATATGCAAAAAGACAAGACAATGACAGGCAAATGCACTTGGCACTTCATGTGGCAAAACAGTAATGGCTACTTTATTAGAAAAAGATGTCAAAAGGCAAAAGAAAAATGCATGATATCAATTTGCATGCCTGTATTTGTACTGCCATCATGTTTTCAAATGAGAATAGTATCCCAAGTAAAGGTAAGTAGGAAGATTTAAATTTAACTTAGGCAGACAGAAGCAGAGACGGTATATAGTTTGAAAACAACTTCTCCCCGCCCCCCCCCCCCCCAAAAAAAAAAAACAAACCCACCACCACAAACCACCAAAACCACAACAAAACAACCAACCTCAATTCCATTTGTAAATACCTGAGTCACATAAAGCAGAGATTTCTTAACGTGTATAAACCAAGAGAAAGACAGTGGTCAGGGAAAGATGCATTTCCTTTTGTCTTCCAAAAAGCTGCTGTATTTTGAGCCATTATTCATCACAGTCCCTAACAGCTACATACACTATATTTTAAATTCGTTGCCTCTAAGAATTTCATACAGCAAGAAAAGCATCTGCCTCCTATCAAACTTCAGATGAATGGTCTGTGAGGTGTAAAGCAGATTTGCATCCTTACGTTTGGTATGTAAAATCCCTGTGGATCATCTCTCATGAATGGACCTCTCAGCCTTCGATTGTTTTGCTGATATGTGGGTTATTTTGTTGACTGGCTTGTAGTCAAAAGACCCAGGTGGTTATAAACTATTAAATGCATAAAATGAGTCATCCCACACAAAGACGTAGCTGAGTGTTATGAGATAATTTAGTACAGAGATACAGATGAGTCCAGTTTGTGGAAAGCTTACAGATCCAGGTAACACTGAACTACTTGCATAGGCAGGAACTGTAATATTTGACAAGACAACTTCCTAACTTGACTGTCCAAGTGATCTGACATAAAGTGGCCTAAGAACTCCAGCAGATAGCTTGTTGTGAGTGTGTAACCCATCCGTGTGCTCACCTCTGCCACCGACCACACAGACTGTCCCATTCTAGCAGGGTCAGGCCCATACCATCCAGGTCTGCAAACTATAAAGCTGAATGCTTCTTTCTGTCAAGGCAAAGAGTGCCATGTTCAGGTGCTGTAATTCTCATACATTTAGAGAATAAAATCTGTCTTCTCTCATCAAAGCTGCTGCAATCATCTTAGGAGCCGAGGTCTTTTTCCAATGTCTTCGGGACATTTGGTGTATTTCTTCAGATAAATGTAATGCTTATCACAGAAGGAATTAACACAATCGAAACAGAAATTGAACTAATCGGGGAAGGAAAGAACTAGTGAGCTTTTCTTTGATGGCTAGGTAACTTAGCTTTCATCTGTCTCCTTTGCAGCAAGAAGAGGACATTTTATTCATTTTTCCAACTTCACCAGCAGTTGGCAAACTTTAGGCCCCCAGCAGGGTATATGCCTTTTGCTAGGTTTACATTGGGGGTCTCCTGACAAAGTTTATGCTTTGTACCAAGGAGCCTCAGTACCACAGGTTTAGCACCTACTACTTATTGTCCCTCCTTAAAGTTATTTCATATGGTTGTGCCTTTGGCAAGTGAGGAGGAGGTGCTTCTCCTGCATGGGGCCATTCTTTGTTCTTTCCATGGAAATGAGAGGAAGGGATTTGCAAGAAACACTCTCACCAGCCTCACGTGCTTCTGAGGCTAAACAGACTTTCTAGTTGTAAGACCTGAATTGTGGAAGCAGAATTTAGTTCACTATGTCCCTACGGAGAAATTGCTTCAGCGAGAATAAAACTGGGTTCTACAGAAACATCCAGAGAAAGCAAGGGGACTCACTCAAGAACACAACTTTATGTAAAGAATTATAAAGATGATCTCTATTAGCCAGAAAATTGAATCCTATTACTGAAATACTTGTGAAACATTTATGAAGAATTTGAAGGAAAGACATTAATAAGTACTTGGACTGAAAATTATTAAAAGGTCATTTCATTTTTAAAAGTACAGAGGAAACATCTGAATTGTAAAGTATTTCTTTATACACAATTCATTTATTGTGAGCAGTTCTGAGGCTCTTAACGTTTTTTTACTGTTGATGTAGATGACTGGTACTGCAGGCTTCTTCCTTGCCTATATTGAAAGGAGCAGCTGAGCTCAGCATACTTGACGTTCTGTGGATGGTCATACCAGCAGTTTGTACAGGCAGGTCATTAGCATATTATAACATCATACTGCAGTGTTTATGGTTGAGATGTTATTCATTAAATTCTGTTGGATTCTTCTGCAAAATTCAAGGGACTCTGAAGGTTTTCTCTCTAATTCAGCAGTGGAAAGAAGAGAGGGAGAGGTGGGTGATGAAGAACCCAGGAATCATAATGGGGTAACGGGTCCAGATGGGAAGGCCAACCTGTTACAGCACTCTCCTATAGCCTCCTTTTCCAACCCGGCACAGTTGTACCCCATTACCTAATGAATGTCTGCCTTCGCAGGGTGGGGGGACAGGACACAACACGGACACACACGACCCCATCCAGTATTTGCTATTGTCAATGCATGAAACTCTCAAAGCTTACAGATTTTCTAATTGAGCATATTCATGGGAAAGATGCTGGGGTAGGGGTGGAGGCTCCAAGGAAAGGTATCTGAGGAAGGCTGACCTTGTGAGGAGAGGAGCTCTGAGTAGGAGGAAAAAACTAGGATAAACTTTGCAGTACAACAGGTTCTAGGGCAGGAAGAAGGGGACTGTGACTGCACGAAGGAAAGAGCTTGTGGAGGGACTGAGATGAGCCAGAGGCTCCTTAGGCCAGAGTAGGTGAGAACTGGGAGCAGAGCAGATCTCAGTTTGAGGGGGGGGTCGCATACCCCATACACAATATAACCTCGCTTCCGTCTGACCCTACTCCCCCAGCATCAACACACATGCATTAACCCCAGCCTCCTGTTGCATATTCTTTATGTTTTGAAAATTAGCAAGCCCACAGGTCATTCATGGATTTTGTTACAGTAAAGGCACAACGAGACTCTCCATTTTAATGACATTATGGTATTGTTCTTTTTGTGCTCGTCTGGTAAGAGACTAGGCTAACAAAGCCATGAAGGGTATCCTTTTAAATATTTTGAATGAAAACATACTTAATTCTTGTAAAAAGACCAAAGTCTGAAAGTAGATACAAATCAGTGGCACTGGAATCAAGCTTTTTGCCCACCCCTTTTCTTTCTTCTTTTTTACCATTTTTATAAATCTAACAAAAATAAGGACTGACTGAAAAACCTGCATCTGGAGCTGATTTCTTTCAATTGTTTTTCTTTTTAAGTGTTCAGTTTTTAGTTTGGATCCAGATGTTGAATTATACATATTCTAAACAACAAAATAGCATTGAAGCTGCCCGACTAGGGTGATGGAGAAAAGGGGCAGGGAAGAAAAGGTTAAAATGAATATCTGAGTATGAGGGTAACTAATTAAAAATGTATCTAACAAATATGCATAAATAAAATAACTGGAGGGAAGAAGAGAAAACCATGGAAGTCACAAAATATGGAAAATGAAAAAAGATCATTTCACTCACAGCTCCTTTAGGAATCCTGAGTATTAATTGAATCACAATAATAATAAACTGTAAGTTTTAAAATGCTTGTTTCTTGACTCTCTGCCAACATAATTTTAGTGACATGAACCCACCATCTTGCAGAGATCTCCAGAGATGAAAAGACTATAGATGTGCATAAAGTGGCCTAGATTAATATGATGACACTTCAAAAGCACAAGTTGGAATATTCCCCATTTCATCTTGAGTTGTGAATAATTCATCATTTTAAACATGGGGGTTTTAAAACTTAGATGCAGACTTCGATGCATAATTATTGAATTTCCTTTGATCCACATTGTTTGTTTAATCAGTTACCTAACATCAGGAAGTATACTTTGTAATAATTGTAATTTGAGTTTTCTTACACAACAGAAAAGAGGGGGGAAAGGAAAGACTTGAATACAATGCTAGAGCATCCAAAGCCATCTCTACAAATCTTTTCACCAGTTCTGAGTGTAGAGACTTTGTGTTTCCTGCATAAGACAAGAGGCTGGGTCTTGATGATTCAGTTCAGTGTGGCACTCTAACTTGGATTACATCTCTGATTACAGCTGCCTAACTTTTATTACAAGTTGATTTAGAGCTATAGAAGATACAGGCACTATAGAAAATGTACAGATATTGTGTTTCCATGAAGTTCCAGTATCTATTTTTGTACAATATAACTTAACAGTTTAGCTTGCTGTAAGTCTGTTAATTATACTAAACATGTACTCTTATCTTTATACAGAAAATATTTTAAGATATTATTTAAGCCATTTAAACCTGGTAAACGATCCTTCTTTTGTATTATTATCCTGCACTGTTCCTGCCAGCTGTACAATAGAAGATGGCTTGTGGCCCAGGTAAGATATTTATAGTAAAAGTGGCTTTCAGTAGGCTTAATTACAAACTAAGATTTATTAATTCTCCCATACAGATCGGTTTCACAACTTAGATGAACACGGATCACTGTCTTTAGGTGCAAGGCAAGATTACAACTTGAAGACATTTCCTACTACTGACACAAAATAAAGCTATCTTTGAAATCTTTCCAGTACTCAGCAGGAGCACAGCAATAGCAGCTCCACACAACAGGGAGCAGCGTTCACAGCTGTGCTTTCCAAGCTGTCTGCTGGCCTTAGGAAAGATGGTTATAATCCTGTACACTCCTGTATCTCAGCCAACTAACGCACAAGAGATGGTAGCCCAGGAGCTATACATATTTGCATGCATATATAAAGGCCATCATTAAGCCTGGAGAGCAAAGCAGCTAGTAAGTCAAAGGAAACTATACTTAATAGCATATTAAGCATACCTTAAATGAAGACTAATGCTCCTTTGGCCCCTAATATTTTGTCCCATCAGCTTTTAAAAGTTCTCCACCTGAAATCAGCTGAAAATGATGCCTTTCCAAACACTTGACCCCAGAAAAGCTGTTCTACCTTTGCTTGGTCAGGGCTGTAATTTGTTCAGGGGAGCATTAATTACCTAAGAATGTATGAAACAACATTCTTGACACTGGGCTGACTGAAAGACATGAAACTGTCCTGAAGAATGTGTTTGCAGTGACCTCAGCTTTTGGCAAACACATTTCCATTTCCTTTCAAATGTGATGTCTATTACTTCCCAACCCATAAAACCTCATGGTTCAAACTCAGCTACATTAACGGAGACATTTCTTTCATGCTCTAAAAATAGCAGGAACCTATGTGAAATCCTGCCCCTGTTGAAGTCCATCAGTTTGACAGTTTGCAACAGAACTGAGATTTCATGTGAAGCCCCAATATGCAGCACTCTGAAGCCAGTGAGAAGATTGCATTGACTCCATGTGTTTGCAGTTGGACCTATGACACTACAAAAATGGTTCTTGTAGTAACACTGTATGGTCCTCAACAGACTGAATAAGCTCAGAGCAAGTTTTTGCTAGAGAATACAAGAATGGTTATCTTCCCCAATCTTTGCATGAGACAGAGGGTAATAACAGGGTCAGTGTGCAGTGAAACACTCTTTCATATCCTCCAAAATAGAAACCAGCAGCTGTGTCTCCTCTTTACAACACTCTGCCTGGATTTTCCTTCCATTGGCACGTGTAACAGCTTTTTCAACCCAACTAAGCTACCAGCATCCACAGCATCCTGCAGACATGCAGTGGGAGTTGCATGGAAAAAAAATACTTTCTTGCCTTTGTTTTCAGGTTGATATTTGAACATTTTGTTTGCTATTCCCTTGTTACTGTGTTCTGAGAAAGAGTGAGTAATATTCCCTACCCATCTCATACACGACATTCACTATACCGTATCCAGAATATCTATCTGCCTTCTGTCATATCTTTTCAGGCAAAAGGTGATAATCCAATTAGTCTTCTTACAGAGAAGCTTCCCATGGCCCTCACTGTCATTCTTTATTGCTTTTTGTTTCCTCTGAAACCTGAAATGGAGCAACTGCAAAGTGGCACATATTGTTCAAGATGCAGGTGCACTGTGAATTTGAATAGCGGCATAACCATGTTTCCTGCTTACTTCCTTACTCCTTTCCTACTACTTCCTACCAGACTATTTTGCTTTTTTGACCACAATTGGGTACTATGGTGATGTTTCCAGAGCACTAGCTGAAATCACTCCTAGATTCCTTCCTGTAATAATAGCAAGAGCTAGTTTAGAGATATTTGGCATGTATGTATATTTGGGGTTATTTTCCCGTGAAAGCTGAACTGGCTTCTATCAACACTGAATTTCCTCTGTAATTTTATCGCCTAGTCACTTTCTAGTGTAAGATTCCTCTTTCACAGCTGGATTCCCATTTGACTATGCTGAATAATTTTCTCTCATCAGCAGCTTTTGCCACCTCACTTTTCATCTTTTTTCCAGGACATCAGCAGACATGCAGAACAGCGCAGATCACCTCGGGATGCCTGCAGGGTGCCACTGATACCTTCCTCCACAGCAAATCCATTCTAACCCTTTGTTTCCTATCCATTAACCAATTATTAAGCCAGGAAAGGATTTTCTCTTATCTGATGACACATTTTAGCTCCTAAAAAAACATTCAATGAGAAATACTGTAAAAGTGCTTTTTGAAGGTCTAAATAGAGATGTAAAAATTGAATATACAAGTATATATCAACTGAATCTTAGCAACATACTCTATCAAACTAATGAATTTGCACCACAAGGCTTCTTTTAACAATAGATACATTTGTTCATTTAGATGCCTATCAATGCATCTATAAGTTTTAACCTTTGTTCTAGGGTGGATTTTTTTGTTTGGTTGAGATTTTTGTTTCTCTGTGTTTTGTTGGGTTGTCCCCCTCCCAAACACTAACTTGCCTGACACGGAGGTCAGATTTACTGGTATAGTACTTATATGCCATCTGGGGTTTTTTGTTTTGGTTGGGGGGGGTGTGTTTGTTTGTGGGTTTTTGTTTGTTTGTTTTTTAAAGTGGCATCACTTTTGCCCCTTACTATTCATTTGCATTGAGACAATCTAAAGCACTGTGTTATAAAGCACACTCAATAAATAACTCAGCAGCTTTACCTCTGAAGTCTGTTGGTACTCTGTGGCAAACACCACATGATCTTAGTGATCCTGTTTTATTTATACTTTCATACAGTTCTTAGGTTTCATGCTGTGTTTTGGTTTTTTTTTTTTTAATGAAGATTCACTAACATCTTCTTTTGGAAATTAATTTTTAACAAAATTTTTTTTATTTTCAAATTTAAAGATAAAAATTGATAAAATTGGGGACCATCTCTTAACTTTTTACATTCTTACAGACTTTTGTCATCTTCTACTTACAGAGGGTCTCAAACCAGAGGCACATGCTGCCACAACAAGGTATGGGAGGTCCACACAGCCCCATTCACCACATGGCAGGTGATGTGGGACTCAACGATGTCAACAACCCTACCTCTCCTTCAACAGGACTCTCCCACCAAAGTGATGAGAAGAAGAAAGTGGGCTCAACCCAGCAGTCAGGAAACAGACACCTCAAGCAGAACTACAGAGATTGTGGGTGCAAGACCAGAAAAGTAAAATATCCAGAGAAGGCAATTCTAAAGTTTATCCACAGGAAAAAAAACCCAAAAGAACAAACCACAAAAACAACCCCCACGAAACCCAAAACCAAAGCACTATACAGAGTGACTAAATACTAACATTTTTCTTAGAAAGAGCTGGATATCTGACTGGAGCAGATTCAAAAGCCTTTTTTCCTCTGAAGGGAAGCCTGCAGCAGGGAAGCAGTGACAGACAAGCCGCGGGCAGCCAGAGACTGCCAGATCACAGAGCCACAAAGGTAAGCTAGAAGCGGTCTCCGGCAGCCTTCTGATCCAGCCCTTGCTCCAAGCAAAGCCACCCCCAAGATTACATCAGGTTGCTCATGGCTGCATCTGGGTACGTTTGACTCTCTCCAAGGATGGTGCGTGCACGTCCTCCGGGCTCTCGTTCCAGAGTTGATGCACCTGATTGATGGCTTTTATTTCCCTCTAATAACAAATAGCATTTCCCTCCTTGCCTAAAGCCTCCAGCAAGGCAGCAGAGGTGTTTGTTGGAGGCAGAGGACATGCCCGTGCACGGGGACGGGACGAGCCTGAGTTTGCCCGCCTGTGCCACCTCTCTAGCTATGGCCCCTTGCACCACCCATGCGGCTCGTGATAACTCAGAGCCTGACAGATAGGAAAGGTGCGATTACTCCAGCTCCGGCCGAGCACGGCACCTCTACACACCCAGCGCTCTGTTAGCAGCACAGTTCAGCCGTGGGTGGGTGCTCTCTTGATGAGGCCGCTCCTCGCTGTTAGATATCCTCACCCTGCCTTCCTCCCTCCCCATCCCCCAGGGACTTTGGTTTAAAGTCTCCTCCAGAGGTTAGGCTTAAATACTCCAGTATTAAAGATGACATTATCCAGACAGATCAAATTAGATAAACCTTGACCTGTTAGTACAGAGGCTGCTGAAACCTTCAGGCAAAATTCATGTTCCTGGCATTGGATTCTGTTACATAAAATAAAAAACTTCCAAAATAATACTCCTCAGGGCGACCTGCTTGTGTCACTCCCTCCCTTTACAGCCAGCCACTCCTAAATCCCGGCTTTCCCGCTGGAGTCCGCAGCCATTCATTTCCCAGTACCCAAAGGCTCCAGAAGCCAGGAGCCATAACAGCATCTGATCAGGGATGGTATTTTGCTGACCCAATTCAGTTCCAAAGGTAAGGAAAGTAGTACGTATTCCTGAGCTACTATGTAGTCTAAGCATTATTATTTACTGCTAGGCCAATATTACCTTTCAGGTTGCAGGATTTTAGTGGTAAAAGAAAGGATCTCTCCTATCCTATAGGATTAAAAAAAATAAAAATACAGATTTGCTATTTACTAAACATTTAAAGAATCATCGCACCGAAGTCTGTTTTCATATACATAGCAATAGAGGAAAGGAGCAAGAAAATATAAAAAGATGAGGAACAAAAACCCCTAAGGCAGACTATGTACATGAGAATTAAACTGAATGTGAAAGTTTCTTGTTTGGAGTCAGTCCATATATAACATCGACTGCACAGACTGACCAGTTTGCATGATTTCAAGGCTTTGCTCTAAGTATTATTTTGTCAGTTAAAAGGAAAAAAAAGACTGAAAGTATTTGAGAAAACTATGCAACCTTTGATATATTCTGGAAAAATTGTTCAAGTAGGGTGGGGAAGAAATTAAAATCACGTTGAAAAAAATGTTTGTGCTGTTTAGAAAGAAGCTTTACCATTAAGAGAGTTTCAGCTCTGGAAAATCAGGTTTTGGGACCAATCAAAGATCCCTAGGAGAACAATCAAAACTGTGCTTGGAAGAGATGTTCATTATGCTTACTAGTTTTTGTAAGGATCAGCTAAAAAAGTTACATTTTTCACCTGATTTCAACTGGACATGAGCTATAAAAAAAGTCTTGCATAAATCTCAATCCTTCTCAAGTCAACCTCCAGCCACCTCTGTTCGGTTTTTTTTTTCTGCTCAGTTTTGAACATGCTGTTTAACATCCAAATGCACAAAAATGTGCTCTCTACTAATGCATGAGATATACTTTATTATCAAGCATCTATGCAAAACATTTTAAAATAATGAGCAGATTTAATGCACTGTAACTTGTATTTACGATCAAGAGACAGACGCAGCAGTTGTTACAGGACAGAGCGTTTAGAAGAAAGCAAAAATACAAATTACAAAGCAAAGATAACAGAAAATCTCAGATGTACAGCAGCCAAAGACAGATAAACAAAAACAGCCATCACAGTGTGATATACAAGATGTTCATTACTCATCACTGAGCAATAACAGATAACTTTGCATATTTATTAATTCTCATAGTATGCTGGCAATAAAGTGTGGTCTTTGTCATGAAATGTTAGATATAAAAAAGTATGTAGAATAAATTAGCTTAGGCTCTGAACATGACTAGAAACTATAGCACCAATAAATAAATTAGTACTTGAGGAATATTAATGCGCAGTTCTCTGTTATATTCATGTCACATTAATTCTTCATTTGAACAGGTGAGTAGACAGAGTTCTGAGACAAGTGTCTAATGCCAAATGTCACGTACACTACGGAGTATGTTGATGAGCAGAAAAGGTTTAAGTGAATGTTTATTTACTTCCCATATCCCCTGAAACCAAATTATAGCCCAAAGTATTTCCAGGATGCGGAGGTTGGGATGATGTACCAGCGTGGGTGTATGAAATCTAACCACACCCTGCTAATATTCCCCTCTGCCCCCATCTCCTAGTGACAAGCCACTGGTAACTCCTCCCCATAATATTTAAGCACAGGGACAGCTCAGATAAAATACAGACTTCTTAAGCATCAGCATTAGGGACTAGTGCACATAAACACCAAAAATCGCAACCGCTTAACTCAGCCCTTGAATCATAATTGCGTGTCCCCATCTCCATGCCCATGTGACTGATCTAGGAAATTTGTAGCTCTTCCTCTTTTCCAAATGCCCCTACCATCCTCCTCCAAATACCTTTGGTCAACAGATGTTACTTTGCCCCTTCAGTTTTCATTTATTCTTCATCTGGGACCAGACCAACAGATTATCTATTCCAAGTTTCCTCCCATACAGAACTTTCCCCCCATTCTTTTGACAATGTTCACCTAAAAATCTGGACCTCTGAAGACAACCCAAGCAGACCCATTTGACATGACACCAAAATAGCTGACTGGTTTCCACCTCTGGGCTTGATGGGGCTCTATTTCCATCCAAGGTACTGCTCACAGTTAGCAGATACAGACAGTAAATCCTTCAAGTTTGACAACCTGACTAGCCAGTACATATCTGTACATACCTTTCACAAGAGCATGGACTTATACTAAGACATGCTGAAAGGAAGTGTCATTGAGAAAAAAAGGGACATTCGTATCAAGAGTAGGCAGGATCAGAGATTCAAATCCAAGTCACATACAAATACTCAAAATGCACGATACATACATTTTCATAACACACTTTTGACAATAAATGGCATGCAAGATCTCATGATTTGAGGGAGGAGGTTGGATCAGGTGACCTTTACAGGTTCTTCACAACCTAAATTATTCTATGATTTCAAGGAGTTTTATTCGTGCCAGACATTCAGCATCATGAGCTTTTGAAATTCAGGCTCCTTCTCATGTAAAACAGTAAAACAAAACCTTCCTGCTTCAGCACTGGTCCAGAATTTTTTTTTTATATATATATATATATATATTTATATCTATATCTATATCTATATCTTCATATCCCTTGCATCCAGATCTAGGGAAATTAATCCAAAAGCTTTTTCCTTTCAAGCTTTGGAGGCAAAACACTTTTAATCAGGAAGACTAGGCTTGCTACACCTCAACTTGCAGCAGTATGAATGGTTGAAACTGAATGATTAAGCAAACCCACCAAGTTATACTTGATAAATGGGAAGTCTCCCTTTATTGCTTATCTTTTCACTGAAGCTACCAACTTATAGATAAAGATCTAAAAGTAGGAACTTATTCCACGAAGTATTATGATTTATTACTCTTCTGGACGTTTACTGAAGAAAGTTCAAGTCAGGTACTTGACATTAAAAAAAAAATCAAATAATTCAGTCCCAAAACCACCACCCCACCCCACACCCCAACAACTTAAGCCAAGCCCCACTATGTTCATGTGGATGATGCCACGTTGCCTTTGCAGAAAGCTATGCATCCAACAACCAGCCACACCTAAGATTTTGCTGTATCCGCTCTGGACAAGCGCCATAGTACAGCCTGTGCACTCACAGCACACTAACCGTTTTCAGGCCAGGAGTGGATGCTCATAATCCTTCCTTTTGGCCAGAGGCTAGAAACTCTCTAATTAGCTAGCCAATCAACTAAAATTCTAATGGGGGAAAGTCAAAGGTCAAAGCAGAATGTTTTACTCTATGAACCACAGTAGTTCAATATGTCCAAGTTTAAGTGAGACACATTCCTGCTAAAATTATACCGACATGCCCAGCTAAGGTACTCCTTGCCAGTCCTGGTCCCCATCCCTTGGTATAGGCACAAATCGAGTCCCCTGTTTGGAGTAAATTCCCATCAGGACCTTGTTCTGTCCAGATGAACAGATTCATGTGAGTAGTGAAGAACAGTAGTACTTAAAGCACCCAAAATGAGAGGCTGAGACTTCAGCTTATGGATCCAAGCGGGTACAGAGAGGAAATCTAAAGAGAGCCTGAGGCTGGAAGCTGGGAGAGCTGCTGAACCTGGTTCTGACACAAATGACCTCTGTGCCTTTGGATAAGCTGCTGAAGCATTTCTTCCACTTTTGTTTTCTCATTGTGTTCCTCAGTCACACTGGGCTTTCTAAAGAGACTGCTGTGCAGCGGAGACACCTGTTAAGGTCCCACGAAATGTCATGGTTTTATCACAAACAGACCAAAGTGCAGCCTGCAGGGAGCTCGGCTTCACCTCAGAAGGGAAGGGCAAAGTCAGACTGACCGATGCAAGTTTTTAATTCTTAAGGATTCAGAGTAAACACTTCATGTTTTGTTACAAGAGAAGGAGAGAAACACTTTCACAATTGTGACAATGAATGCTTCCCCTTTTCCACAATGGAAAAGGGATCCTGCCCTACACACAAGTTACCTTCAACCCTGTGACCCATTGAGTTCATCTGGGGGTCTGGTGTGTCACCAATCATGTGCTGTAGTGTCGTGTTTATTTTATTTTATATATATATTTAATCCATCTATTTAGAGCCATATTCTAGCTTCACAAAAGGCCTGGAATGGAACTGAAAAGCCTCACTAATGGCTGAGAAAAGTCAATGAAAACATGCAGTACCAGGAGCTTTCTTTTCAGCAGCTGCTTTATCCAAGCTCCCTAGCAATCACTGAAGCCTATTTTCCAGTGATGGAAACTCTCAGCCTAAATACTCTGCAACAGAAATGCCGTACATTGAGAAGATCATGAGGACAGCTGCTGCTCTGAATGTGGAAAAAGACACCATAGACCAATGCTTTGTGGGGGTTTTTTTAATTAAATGTTTATTTCCTCTAAGTCTGTTACCTCTTTGATTTTTCTCCAGATTTTGTGTTCCTAACACACAAAATCCCCTTCACCTCCTTTCTGACTATTGTCAGCTGAAGAACTCCTAAACACAGCTGTCTGTGGGTGGCAGCAGGAGGCTGAATTGGCAGAAAATTTCTGGCTGAACACAATTATCAGCAAAGGCAACTTTCTGAGGCTACTGATGGCTGTTTGTTTACATTTTCGGGGCAATTTTCCTTCTCCATTTTCTAACCAAGAACAGTGTAATTCAGCAATAGTTAAATGAGCTACAGTTTATATTTGCCTCTTATCTGTGTGACCGCAAAGGGCTTGAGTTTGTTAACATCAGCCACGTGAACAAAATCTAGGCTAATAAAGTCTGAGTAAAAACTGTTATTCTAATTATAACAGTTTCCAAATAGCCCCCACTCAAGAGGCAATATTTTCTCCATATGAAATTCTTTCTTTAATAGCACTAACCTGTGTTCCCCTCAGTATTGATGGATCTTTTCTACTACTACCTTGATATTTTTAAGATTAATAGTTATTGGTATGTTGTCAGTAAGACCTGTGTGGGGCATCTGGCAGCAACATATTCTCGATCATATGTGACCATCATTGCTCCTCCAGGGGCTATTTCATGGTTCAAAGCTCCAAACTCCCTAATGAGTTAGCCAGTTCTTAGTGTGAATGAAGTAGATATTTCTGTCACCTGGCTTGCTTTTAAAGAGAAAAAGGGTGTAAGTGTTGGTTGAGTGATTTCCAAGTTACTTAAGGAAAAATAGCATGAGCGTGCAACTTTTCCAAACTAATATTTTAGGTAATTAGTGTGTGAAGACTTACATATTTTCCAAGCATAGGTAGTATTTACAACTAAATAGCGCTCAGCGCTGTGCACCTTCATTGTATAGGTAGTTACATACTGAAACTTACTGTACCTGTATGTTTTTCTCTTGCTCTGAGATACTGTGAAATATTGTACCTGTGGAAGTATAACATGGAATAAAATGTTTGATCTGTTATATAGTTTAAAATAATTAGTTTCCTGCCGGAATGGTTTATTTAGTCTTTATTAAATGTCATAAGATGTAAAGAGAAGGGCACTTCCTTGCATATCCATTTATAGGTTTGCACACACTATAATGCCACACTCAAATAAGCACTTAGGTGTTTCATTTTTAAAGCCAATGTTGATAAAGGCTTGTTCGTGTATGTTATGTCTAACTAGAAAAAAACCACAAAAGTATCTCTGTTCTGATTAAGCCTTTATATTACTGAAAATGCCCATAGGATCCTGTTGGTGTTTTTCACAATACCAGTGCATGGCCTTTACCCAGCAACATGCATCTCCTGCAGTGTAAAGAGAATTTGGAAAGACTTTTAGCAATGAAAAATTAAGGAGACAAAGCATGGCAGATTATGTCCAATCTCTTCTTGTGCAAGTAATGCAACTCAAGCTAAACTGCTGACCAAGAGGTTTGAAAGAACCTGTCAGAGACAACATGCCATATAAAAATGGATTAAAAAAATTAGCATTCCTTGATATTTTTTGATCAGTTTGGGAGTTTTGTTGCAATAAGAAGAGCTTACCAAAAATAAAAACATCATTTAAATTGAATTTAGCTTTTCTTCCTGTCCTTTCCACAAAACTCCTTAGCATAAAATAAAACCAAAACTACCAAAAAAACCCACCAAAAAACCACCAAAACCCAAACAAAAAACCCCAGAACAAAAATCAACCACAAATCCCAGAAAGCACCATCAACAATCCCCTGCCCACCACCTGCTATCAGGACCAAGAACTTTTTAGAAAGTTTGTCCAAGACTGTGTTTCAGGACACTTGGGAGCACCGGACTGCAAACATTTGCAACAGAGCTATCTTCACAGCCGTGATGGCCTGGGGCAGGCTGTGCCAGGCAGTGATGGATCAGTCACACCTCCCCCCTTGCTGGGTGCAGAGCCCCTCCCCACGTCAGGTCCATGGCACAGCACCCAAGCAGTAGCTTCTTCTTGGGAGCACGGGTGAAAATAGCATAGGCGTTGTTCACTGCAGTGAATAAAGAACATTTAGATACAGCTTGTTCTGCTCCCCTCCTGACTGCTAGCCAGCCACCCCGTTTCAGAGCCATGCCATGCTCCTCAGTGGGTCTAGCCCAAAGAGGACCCAGAGATCCTGGAAAAGCTGGTGCAATTGCCACAGAAGTCAGAAGAAATTTTTCCATCTGTTGCAAAGAAATGGATCAGAGCTTTACCCCTGCGGTAGAACTGGGAATAAACCCATCTCTTAATTACAATAGTAGTGCTACCAGCTTTTAACTCCTACTCCACAGCACTGGGAAGAATAAAATTATCACAGTGGGTAAATGCTAATTACACTGTCAGATAGGGCAAAAACCAGAAGAATGTTATTTGAAGCAAGAAATATGCACAGACAGAGTGCTTACTGAGCCCAAACATCTAGACTCCAATTAAAATAAAGGACTTTGACATGTCATTGCCAGTAAACAGCATATTTGGTTTACCCTCAGTTACCCATCCAGCTTCTGCGATTCGACATTGAGCAGGATGAACCTGACCCATTGCTGAATCTGTACTGACAGTTGTGCTGAGTGGCTGGAGTTGACTAAGTATCTGCATTAAACATTTCCTTTCAATCTGAAAAAAATTAATTCTTTTAATACTTTTCTATACTAAAAGACTTTATTTTCCCATAATTTGTATTTCATTAGCATAAGGTGAAAGTGTTTCCATAGAAACACCAGGGATATATAATTTCTAAATAATGATTCCTCCACAAAGAACCAAAAAAAAATTATTTTCATATTACAATGCAGAAATCTCCAAACACAGTTCACTTATTATATAGAAAACATATGTAAAGACTTTGAACCTTGAATTGTAGCTGTAAGTTGTTAAAGATAAATAGGGTAGTTTAATATTTCAATCACAGAAAATAATAACAAGGGAAAATACTAAAAAAACAAAGTCAAAGTGTAATTTCTCTGTATTCAGTGATAAAATTCATAAGTTAGTGTAAAGTATGACAGGGCAGCATATCATCTGTGTATAGTCAGATCACTAAATAGTTCCCTTTTTTATTTTGATTGTAAAATGTTGTGTCTGTAGCTTATTTCTATAGTCTTAATATTAAGATGAAAAGATAATCTAAAATTAAAGAAAAATTTTCTGCAGGTTCATCATCCATTCACTTAGTACCTCCAGTAAAGTGCTAACAAATACTGATCTGGGTAGGATGATTATTAAGAATCAAGTCTCCCTGCTGGGCTTCAAAATGAATTGGAAAAACATCACCTACAGGAGGGACAAGTTATAAAAAGACAAGGATTTTTCTGAATTCCACTCTCAAAGGAAACAAGAAGGCAAAATAATCAGAATAAAAAGAGGAAGAGGTGCTCAGGAAGATGATCTATTATTCCCAGGCTAGGCAGAAAAGAAATCTCAAAGAATTTTACAGCTGGAGAGGAGGCAGAGATTTTTTATTTCTTTCAGATGTCACATCTTTCTTTTGTTATTTCAGGATAAAACATAATGGAGTTAGAGATCCTTTTATAGTGTCTTGACATTGTTTCTTCATGTATATAATTTTCCTAAGGGAGAATTTTTTTTTTCTATGATTGTGTGTTTGATGTTGCGCTTAATGAGGAAAAAAACCCAAACCACCCTATATTCTTTTTTATGTATATGGTTAAGTGAAATGAGGAACATCACACAACACAGACGAACAGACGAAGCCAGTGAACTCAAATGCTGGTGCCAGTCAGTAGCTGATGGAGTTGTGGGTGGATTCTAGAAATAACTGGGAGAAGAAGAAAAAAAAAAAAAAAAGTGACACAAGCTGAATAAATTGATCCCCCAAACAAGCACTGGGACAGTGTCTCTGACCAGACACCTACATAATACTGAGGTAAATTGCTCTTATCGTTCTCAAAAAAAATTGTTTTAAATACCATGCATCCAAGGGGCAGATTTTTTCACATGATTTCCATCAATTAACATGAATAACCATTAAAAAAAAGAAAAAAAAAGAAAAAAAGTCACTGCAATCAACTCTTCTAGTCACTGCAATCAACTCTTCTAGGTTGAAATAGGGTCTCAAAATACAAAATTTTGGCTGAAAGCACAGACTAAGGTACAGTGTACTGTACAGTTAATTTCCCAATGAAGGAGAAAGAGCACTTACAAGATGAGGATGACCAAGTGGTTTATGAAAGTTATCCAGACACTTCGAAGTGGTACGTGAGTATTCAAAAAGTATGCACAAGGGAGTAGATACTAAGACCACAGGCTGCCACAACCCGGATGGACTTGAGCAGTTACTTTTACAAAGAATTACTGTTAGCAGAATAGTGCTCTGAGCTCGAATAAAAATAATTGTGCTACTTACATATGCTAAAAGGCTTCCTTACACAATTGCTCAAAGATGCACAGCAGCTGTGCCTGTTAGAAAAGAGCATGAAGTGAGTTGAACACACAGCTCCTGGGTCTGAAAAACCCACCAGGCATTCCAGTCCCTGCCAAGTTCTCAGTACGCGCAACCTTACAGAGCATCCTACCCTCACACGCTGACTTGGCCCACTACAAGACAGCAACCAGCTGCAATATCTAAAATAATTTTTCCCTGGAGATAGTAGATGCATAGTTAAGTTCAGGCCCTTTCTGTCATGCTCTCCTTTGGAACAAGAAATGGAAAACACATGTGGAAAAGCCTTGTTTTCTTCAACATTGAAAAAGCCTTTATTACCAGTCCAATCGCTCTTTCATGAACTACATTAGTCATGAGCTTCCTTGGTTTAATGGCCTGGTTTGTACTTCACATTCTTAATAAATACGGTGAAAACTGAACTGTGAGGGTTAAAGCTGTATGTGTCCAGCAAGTCAAATCTGAGAAAAAAAAAACATCCAAAGAGTATAATAAAATCCACTAGGACTTATGATATGAAACAACCGCCTTGTCAGCTAATAGTTCACAAATTATTAAAAAAGTATGTGATCCCAAAACATGAGAGGTACCACCTACCCTATCACTCATTTTTTTTAAAAACTGGAGGTATAACTTCTTGCAGATAAAACTAAATAACAGCTTTTATTAAGATATATTTAAAGTCAGAAGGTCAGGTTAGTAAGTTACAGCACGTGTTCTCCCACAACAATTTCCTCCATGCCCTCTGTTTAAATCTGCATTAATCTCCAGTTTTGTGAAAAATGAGTTCAGTACTCAGGCCAGGCTCCATAAAAAGAAACAAAAGTTCTCTGCCAGTGTCGGGTGTATCTATCACACCCTGCTGCCGGCTGATTTCCACCATGCCATGCGGTCAGAGCTCTCATCCTGATGAGCTGACATCAGCTTTTCAACCGGTGTAGCAGGGGCATTTCCCTCTGAATCAGGTGGAGCAATTTCTCTTGTCCTTATCATTCTGCAGTTCTTAGAGGAGGGAGGCAACTGCACAGCGACAACAAACTTGGGTGTCTATGGAGCCAGGTAGCTGTTACGTCTCATACGTCATCTTTATAACAAAGCCTCTACCCTAGATCAACGTGTCCTACTTTAGCACTTGCATAGCAGTGGAAGACCATTATGACCCCATTACAGTAGGACCTTTGGCATAGAAACATTTTTCACTGATTTTCAGTACAGCAAAGCTGTCAATCCAGACTACTTAACTGTAATTATAATTTTTACTATAACAGTAGTGAGCTTTGCAGGCAATAGATTTTACTGCTACCTCTGAATGTGCAAGTTTTAATTGTATATTGAAGCTTAGTAAGTCAGCACCTCACATACAATAAAATGGGTAAGCACATAATATCGATAACCTATCCTTTAAGGCCTTATTAAATTGTTTCCACAAATTTTGGAACATTTTATGCGCCATCAGGGTTTTTGGGAACATTTTTGATTTATTTTTTTTTTTTTGGCAAAGCAGTTGTCTAGGACAGTATTATTAAGTATATGCAGCTGGGATGTCTACTCCATGTTTGCACCTGCATGTTGAGTAATAAGACCCAAGAGGTTCGATAAACCCACAGAAATCACAAAGACAGACAAAGAAGGGTGGTGGATTGGAAAACAGCCTGCAGCAGAAGGTGTGACACTACAGGTTTGTCTGCTTAAGGGGGTACAGAAACACGTGGGAATTCAGTTGCACAGTAATGCCCTAAATATGAGCATTCTTTAGTTATGCCAGTCTGTATTCATACTCCCATATTACTTAAACATGAATAAAAAAAATAAATATATTTTTGTGTTTCTTGTTAACAGGAATTCTTCCAAAGACGGTTACTGAAAACACATATTATTATCCTGAGGCACCATAACATCCATACTAAGCTCTCAAGAGAGCTCTTGGGAGGGCTGTTTTATGATTATATAAGATGGTTTTTAATATCTTCACAAGATAATAAACATGTCAGCTTCTCCTACTGCTTTCAATACTAAGTCCTCAAATATTAGCCCATCTCCTGTTGACACTGTTTTGAATAAAACCTGAGTATTTGCTGAATGATGGGTCAGACTTGCAAGAAAACATATATAGTTAGATAATTGCATTGTTTCACAATATATTTCTTAGTAAAGTTGTATAAAATATATTAGAATACCACAGCACTGTCTCAAATATAAAGACAATCAGAGGGTTGAAAACATTTTTAAAAAACCCAACTGAACACAAGTACATATTCCTTTATGATCAGCCCTTAGGGAACCACTTCACTATGCGTAGTTAGTAACCAGATGGAGGAGCTAGGAGTCTGTTCTTATAACTGGCACACAAAAAAAAATCCAATGTTTCTACAGCAATGGGAATAAGGGTACTAAGTAATCTGAATGTAGTGTCTTTTTTTTGTGCTTTGATATTCAACACCAATTTAATATTCTGGTCAGATCCTGAGAGTCTAAGTCTCTCAGCAGCAAGGCACTGAGCAATTCCTGATAAAACTCTTAAAAGTGATTGTTGAAAATGGCTATTTTGGACAATTATTCCAAGAAAGCTGTGTTTTATAGTCAGGATGACCAAATTCTCAGCCCAATTCAAAAGGCTAAATGCGTAAATACATTGCACTAAAATCAGTACTATGTAAACATTTAGCAGCTTATGTCAAACACTCAAACCCTAGAATTTCACCAAGATCTGTTGAAGATACCTAAACAAACATTTTTGGCTCTTTAAATACACGCTTTGTGACATAGCCTTACTCAGGCATCTTTCAGAAGAATTACTTCACAACCACCTGTCTTATTCAGTGGCTAAGAGGGGCATTAATTAACAAGCTTTGACTTTCTGCAACTCCTGTTGTACAACACATGCCATAAATAAACCCCGAGGCCACACAAGTCAAAGTGTTCTTGGCGGAGTTATTTCTCTCATTACAAGTGTTTAAGTACCACTCACTGTTACAAACTCTCCCATTGTGAGGTGGCTTCCATGGTCACGTTGCTGCAACTCTCCTGGCACCTTTGAAGCCACTTTTCCTGACCACACACACCAGGTTGTGTGGGTGCCCCCTAAATCACACAAACCTGCGAGTTTTCCCCACCCCAAATGCAATGGGAAGCCCTGAGAGCCCTCACATCACAAAGAAAGTGCACATCCAGCTGAGGCAGAGGGCATCACCCCCTGCATCTCAAAGACCTGGGGTCAGGCAACACTTTTTCTACAAAGCTTTTACCACATGCTTACCTATGACCCCACATCTCAGCTACTTTCTTTTATATGTACACTCTCCTTAAAATATAAAGCCAAAGCAACCAGAGAAATCTGCTGGCAGACTACAGCTTTAGGCAAAGTTGGAGTGGGGTGGCAGCCTACTTGCTCCTCTCCATCTGGGCAGGCTATGCAAGAAAACTCAGGTTCAGAGAGTCCATCCAGAACTGCCACGTCTTTGTGAAGACTGATTACAGGTGGGTATGCTCACACTGGTGAGTTGTGCCATCACCAAACAAAAATGTCCTTATCAGGCTAAGCATACTAATTCTTATGTGAAAAGAAAAGCACTCCTGATGCTCCAGAACACCCTCAGCCCAGCAAGGGATCCCACTGACTCCTGTGGTCACGCACTATGGCGTCTTTTGTCAGAAAATGAGAGAAGATTCGTAATCTACCAGGCAGAGAAAACCCTACAAGGCGACCATAGCATAGAAAAGCCCAGTATACTTATAAAGCTAGGGCAGGGACTGAGAGTAGCCAGAGCTACATGGGAAGTAAGGATGGGATTGCTTCCTGGTGGCAACAAGACACATCCCGCCAGGGCGAGCCTTACGGCTCTGCTGGTGTTGCGACTCCAGCTGGCCCTTCACCTGGTTCTCACAGGTCAATAACTGCCAGCTATTGACCACAACTTCTCTGGGATTCCCAAAAATCTTAATTTAGAAGCTGGACACCTTTCTCCAAGTGACAGCTAGGCTGCCCTTCCCAGGGCTGGAGAGCATCCTTACTTCTTGTACTCAGCAACAAGCAACAAATTCCCTGCCATGGGGTGAAGGAGTCCCTGCAGCATGGGTCAGTGTGGGCTGGCTTTTAGGGTTTATTCCTTGCTAAAAGCCTCTGTATTAGGCCAATATGATTGCACTTGACAACAAGAAAGCATTTCACACCTGACAACAGTTTAAAGTATTTCTGCAATTCACCGCATGCATTTGACTAACAACAGCGACAGACAGCTGTTCCTGCTCTGCCAGGTAGACAAGAGGACCACGCTTTACTAATGGAGGATACTTTCCTTCAGGGCAGACCATGTCAGCCTTGGATTCCTTTGCAAACATTGGTGGCGAGGGCCAAAAAATACGCACAGCTGCAGGTTCTGCCAAGTTGGACCACTTTTTCTGGGGGCAACCTCCCCCTGTTGCTGACCTCTTTTCTCTGGCTCTGTTCTTTGGGCTCACCTTTCTGCCTCGGCAGCTCTAGCATTACCTCAGCAGCTGATACAGCCTCTTTCTGCCTTTATACCTCAAGCTCTGGGGTACCTTAGGAGACAGCTATGCTCCTTTGCCACAGTCAGCCCTTCCCATTAACCACCATCTCCATCTCTCTGGATTCTTCTTACATGCAAAAATTTTAGTCTAAACAGGTAACATCTAACAAAGCCAGAAGGAACTGAAAACTGCATCTTACCGTTAGAGGTGGCCACGTGTAACAGGCACTACCCAAAACCATTCCTCTCTCTGTGAGCAAGCGAATACATCAGGAAGAAAGAAGGTTTCTGAGTAAGGTAACTCCTGCCAGGTGAATTGCTAGGGCACCATTACAGCTGTTGGCTGAATCCCGACACCTGGGGCTCATTGGCAATTCCCCCTTCCACCAGCCCTAGAAATTTCTTTTAGAAAATGAGATTTTGCTGCAACTGAAGTTATCCATAGGAAAAAGCTTCTCTTTCAATCTGTCAACTGATCTTTTTTCATTATGATTCTCCAGTCCTTAAGCAGTCTCATCAGCTTGTCACTTAAAATGAAATTTATTTCTATGATTTGCTATCTTAAATTTGTATACATGTAAGTATAAGTACAAATATATACACACATATGCTTTACGTTACTTCTCACCACACTGAGAAGTCTAGAACAAGTAAGAAGTCAGGGAATAAAAAAAAATGAAATGATTTGAAGTAGTGCTAAAATTTGGCTGAAATTATGCTTAGGTAGTAGGTAGACATTTTGCCTGGGAGACTGACATACTACTCTAACTGAAACTACACAAAACCCATGTGAAGTATTTGTACAATATTTCAACAATGTGTTGTTGTACGACACATTTGGACACTTTCCTTCAAAGGAGAAGTGTAGACAAGTATGGATACATGGAAAGAAGCCACCCTGCACCTATCTGTTTATCTGTCCAGCTGCCTGTGTTGGCCTCCTTCAGTGGCCAGAGATCTGTCTGTGAAGGAGCAGGGATAAGCTGCCCCTTTCCATCCTCTCTCACGTGTCTCAGCAGAGCTGTTTCTGCAGTGTCACCAGCTAACAGAGGATCTGGACGCTGCCTTCCTGTCCTTCTCCTCCTGCTCACAGACTCCCTGTCAGTCTCAAGGCCATCAGATGTCATTATGCCCCAGTATTTAGCTGAACCTGAAACGTAACTGTATTTAGCTAGTAAATACAGAAGAAAAAAAAATGCAGAAAATAATTATGGGTCAGATCATAGCTTTGGATCTGGATCCAAATATAAGCTTTGCATCAGGCCCCTATAATTATTTTCGACCTTGCACATCTGCAAAAACCTAGCAGTGATCAGTTCTTCCTGGTGTGGGTAAAGCATTTTGAACTTATTTGGAACAGGTGTGTCATTATTGCCTTAAATATCATGACCAGGTAGAACACGTATTTCCAGATTGCTTTTGAGCTACATCCTTTGCTCCATTGAGGTCTATTAGAATTATAATTTCCACACACTGGGAACTTCTAGCTATTTTTAAAGGTCTTTTCCCCCAGATTCAAACTGAAATCAATCATAGATGTTGTTCCAATGTAGATTCTTGGAAACAGAATAGGCCAAACTACAGACTTTTACCTTATAAATTATTTCAGTGGGGCTGTGGTAAGTGCTTGCAGTAGTGAAAAACTGGAATTTCTTCAGGAGGATTATGGTTATGCAGTGAAAATAAGTCCAGAGCTAACCGTCTTGTGATGCAGATACCCACAAATGAATGCAAAGTGAATGTACAGACTGCTAATACAGGTGACAGACATTTGCTTTAGTATAACATGATGCTCTTGAAATCACTTGAATCAGGCTAGAGACAGAGTACTTCAACCCAGCTTTGGAATACCCTCCAGAATGGATGGAGAATTCAGACCTCATGGTTTAGTTGGGCTTTCTCTTAAAACAGAAGTCCAGACCTCAGCCTGAATATTGTTTCTCTCTTTTTTTGCTCATCTAACACAAAGTTTGTGCATGAGGTTTTTCATATAAACTGAAAAATATTTTCCTTAAATAAAAAAGATATCATAAAAAGCAATTTGCTTGTCTGTACAAAGAGTAATTTCACAAAAGTGCCATTACAGAGCCCTGACTAAAGTTGCTCTCAGCTTACACAATTGTAAATGAGAAGGTGATTTTATCAGCTGTGAAAACTGCACACAGAGGATGCATAGACAGATGCATCTAAACTTTAGATGTGTGATGCTTCCACTAGCAGTTGTGGACTGGGTAAACAACAATCACATGAGTTCTCTTGAAGGAGTTCTGCTACCATCTTATTTGGTCTGATGCCTCTGGAAATAATTAACAAGACCTCATAAATTATGTCTATAATATATAAGTGCTGACAAATCCTGAAGTATACAGTAAGTCTCTTTGAAAAAAATGAAAATACATAATGAATGATGATCACCTACAATATGAATTATAGATTCTGCGCAAGTTAGACTGATTCACAATTATGCAGTGCTTAAGGGTCTGCTGCTACATTTACATTTTTACCATCAGCCTTTTTGGTTTGTATCATCTTGAAATATAGATTAAAACTCCACAGCCAGATGATTAATTAAGTCTAAAAAAATCTTGCATGCCTGATCTCCATGTACTGAAAATGAATGCAGTGCAGTTTTTACCCTAGATGAATCTCCAGCTCTGAATTTCAGTGAGATCCCAAGACTTTAGGACTGAAGCTTTTATTTGCACAAAAAGTAGACCACCTGGAACATCAGTTCTGTAATTTATTTTTGCTGGGTGAGAGAACAAATGCAATCGTATTTTGATATGAAATCAATATGTTTCACAAATTCCTTAGATGTAATCTTTCATCTGGAAAAAAACACCAAATTGTTAGTTAATGGAAAACTCAGTGGAAGACGGGAGACTTAGACACAAAAATTTTAGTACCAGAATGTGTGATACTAAAGAATCCCACATGAGAATTCAAAGGAATTGTCTGTGTACATCAGTACCTGGCTGTCTGACTGCAAAAACTGATAAGAACAGCCATACTGCCTAGCACAGAAATAGTTTTTTAAACTCTTTTGGAGAACAGAATAATGTAGCTGAATAGTGAAGCAGTGATATGTGTTTTCCAACACCTTGTTTGTGCAGAGAAAATCTGTCTTCTGATAAATTATTCAAAACATAACTGCTAACCTATTTAAGTTTGAAAACGTGTGTGCTGTATCAGGAACCATGTTTCTCAGCTGTTTGAACTGCTACATCCAACACAGGCATTCTCTAAACTGCCTGCACAAAGCAGTACATGAAGATAATGAAGTCCAGCGAACCATTCTGAGCAGTAGATCTTTCACGATTCTGGGGCAGTGTGTCAAAGAAATCTAGATGTTCCCTAAATATAGAAAAGCCTATTTAAGTATAACTTGCAGAAAGTGTGTAAAAATACTTCCAATTTCTGCAAGTCTTTACAATGTAACTCTAAGCGTGGCAGCTACCCCATTCATGTCAGAGGGTTAATGACATTTCTTCACTAATTGAAAAGATTTTCTCTAGATAAATAGAACTTTAGTGGAACTATTTAGATCCTCAGTCTACCTTTCAACATGAAAGATTAAATAAGCTGCAGCATTTTGCAGTTTTAATTTATGGTGCATTTTCCAACATCTTCCTATTAGTTTCATTCTTAGGAAAATCAAAGATTAATATAGAAATCACGTGATCAACAATTTTATGTAATGTGCTGTTTTATCCTCAACCATTGCCAAGGAAATAGCACTAAACTTAGAAGCAATTGCAGTGCTCCAGTATTTGGACCAGAAACAATTACCGTATTAGTAATTAAAGCACAATAATATGAGTAGGTAAGGCAATCTCTAAACCACCTTATTAATTATGTATAGTATAGAAATTAAATCTAAAATTGCCAGATATAACTCATTGGGATTTTCCCTTTCAATAAAGAGTTTTTTGTTATTTCAGAGGATATTAATTATGTGGTAAAGGCTGCTATAACCCATTTCCAGCATCTCACTAAGAAAATCTGTATCAGATTTTATCATCACATTTGAAAACTGTTCAAAACTTATGGTTTGCTATTTTAACATTTTTAGATCTTGCAAGCATGTGAGTACCTGATTAATCCCATGTTCCGTATTAACATCCACAGAATATTTCAGTTAAATATGTGTTGGCGTTTTTCCAGCCCAGGACTTCAGTAATGTGTTTTGGACCTTCAGTAACGTGCTTTGGACTATGTCTTGCACTTGCTTAGACAAGTATTTGAGTGACTGATAGGTATTCCAAGTTTCAGACACATTAAGGAGGTCAATCTCTAAATAAAGATATAAAATACTAATTTATAACTAACATATAAAAATACTAATTTATAAATTTTCTGCAAAAAAAGAGGTAATTTATAGGATAGAAGACAGACATCCTGGCCTGTTTGAATTAGATGGGGTGCTTGTTTTTGAATCCACCTGTCAAGATTTCACCTGTGCTACGTCTGCAGAATCTCTCTTTCTCTGTAATACAAAGTACATTTATACCACCGCTGTTGCAAAGTCAAGTACACAAAACTCAAGAACACCTATGCAACCCTGAGGAATGAAGATGCAGTCCTAAATTTCACGCTTGCGCTAATTTTTTTCCAGAGCAATGACTTATAACAGTGTGACTATAATATAATTATACTGCTTTAATATAAAAATACTGTTTGTAGGACCCTCCCTCCCTTGTGGCAGGTGTGAGAACCTATGTACTCTGTGGGGCTGGATTCCAGCCAGACTAAGGGTCATTTCAAGATTAAGGGATTTCAATATTGTCTTGGAGCATCTGCTTCTCCTATAACATGTGGTGGAATATATGTCATTTACACTGAGAGTCTCAAAAGTGGGCACTATTTGTCTGTCTCTGTTTGTGGATATTTAACATGTATGTTTATAGGAAAGCTGGCTAGTCCTTACTGCTTCTGGAATCAATGGGAACTGTGCTTTCAGCATATCAATGGGTTCATTTTCTGGAAATCCAGGCTGTGGTCATTCACAACTAAATAGAAATTCTTGATTTCCTGGTCATTAAATAATAAATAATTAAGGCTTGTGATGTGCTCAGATACTAGAGCAATGGGCATGATTTGAAAAAGAAGAAAAAAAAAAGCATAAGGAAAAAATTGTGTTGCCAAAGACTTTTTGAACACCGTGCTGTAAGTTAATACAACCTGCTCCCTGCATGGGTCAAGCATGGCCCCTCCAGCCAGACGGTCCCTGTCCTGGTGCAGAAATAAGGGGGTAACTGGGCAGAGGTACCTGGCTCTCAGAAGAATATTGTTCCTGCACTGAACAGCAGAGAAATAAATAAAATATTGAGCAGTTGCTCCTAAACTGAGCACTGTCTGTTCTGCTTGCTGAATCCAGCCAACACTACTTGCCTCCGGAGCTTCTTGTAGGAAGAGGAGGTGCTGAAACAAAGATGCTCGAGAAAGTTTCATGCCGGAGTTCCTAACAAAAGCATATGCTCATTTTCCATCTTCAGCAATGTCTTTCCAATTTCGTCTTTTCAATGTCACTCCCTGGCTTTTGAAAGCCAGAGCCCCAGATGTCATCTAGGGTAGTACTGACAGCGGTGTGATTCAACAGAGGGGTTCGAACCTTTGGCTCGGCTAAGGAGATGGCAGTCATTTTAGCTAATGGAATAATGGATAGCAATCTTCGGTTGTCATTCGCAGTCTGAATCAGCGCTAGACAGGAATGGACACTTTACCAGCTGTTTCACAGATATTTGTGACAGCAGGGAGATGATGATTCCCAGTTCATTTCCATGCACTTGATTGAAGCGTGCTCTCTTAAAAGCCTCAATTTTCCCTGCCGATTTCCCATTCTCCCCTCTCCTCTCCAAACTGTCTTTTTCACTAACTGGTGTCTTAGCTCTCATGGTCCTCATTTCATGCTCCCCTCCTCTCAGTCCCAGTCTTTGCTCAGTAATCCCCGGTCCAAACAAGCTACAGATTATACTTGAACTATGGTTTTTCAAATTCCTGTAAGAAAACCCAATTTGGATAGAATTTCAGAAGAACAAGCATAAAACAAACACCACACCAAATTTCAGGTAGTCTGCAGTGAAGAAGTAACTTTTTTTTTTTTTTTTCTTCTCCACAGGGGCAAACATGGTATTTTTTTAAGCCTTACAATTAACTTTAGCTGCAATTTTTCTGAGCCATTTAAACTATACAGAATCATTGAAATATCATTTAGAATTATCAGTCCAAACAGCTGAACGCCAGCAAAGCTTGAGGCAAGTGAAAAAATGTTGTTACTACAGAGAATAATTAGCATGGCTTCTTGAAATTTGCCACTGATTTCTGTGTTAACAGCAAATGCAAAAAAACATCAAGACAAAAATAAATACTTATGTGAATATATTTACTCATGTAGAAAGTTCTGGAGCTGTCTTAGTAAATTTTTGTAAAATTTACTGAGACAAAATTTATTTCCATTCATCCACAAAAGGCCAACTCCTATAAAATTAAGGCTTTTTTGACAATTTATAGAAAAAAAATATTAAAAATTATGTTGATCAGGCCAATGGCACTTGTGCCATTTTTATCAAAGGTTAGTAATCATGTTAAGCACCCAGTAAGTTATGTAAGTGTATTCTAAGTTACTTCTGTAATTTATATAGCTATCAATTATAAGATCCAGAAAGATGCTCTCCATGTCTCCTTCCTAACCCTGACTATATCTCTGTTTGATTTTGATTAAACTTATTTCATCTCTCTTCCTGCTCGCCCCCTGCCCTGGTTTATTACACAACTGCTTTCTAGGTTGTAAACTTTCCTGGATAGAAATTGTATCTCTTTGCTCTGAGCAGCGCCTATGCAACTTTCAGGTGAATGTGTTCACATTCTACTGTAAATCTGCACTTCAAATTAACAAAGGTTATAATTAGACAAATAATAATAGAAAGACAGATTGCAGATCCCTTACAGTGCTGAGCTATTACTCATGTGAGCTTCGCTGTGAAATCAGTCACCCACTGCATGACTCGTATGAAAAACTGAGCAGTTAGGACTCCAATCTGGCCCATTATTATTAGGTAATGTTGCATATTTGTGTAAACTGTTCTAATTCAGAGGTCCCTTCAGTGCAAATGTCTTTTTAACACACGCTGTTGCAGTAACAGATCGACTTCCAAACTGCAACGCCCCAGCAGGAGGCAGCACAGCAGCTAATATGTGGGGATGTCTACAGTATCTAATTAATTCTAATGTTTTTCTAAGTTTAATCATCCAGGTCATCTACATCCAAATATTTAAATCTAAGCTTCAGCTTTCCAAGGGATCTGCAAACATGTGACAAATAGCAACTTGACTGTTCCTAGTCTCCCCAAATTACACAAGGTGTATCTTCAAGTTACACAGACATCCTTTTCCAAGCCAAGTTCCCACATCCCTGGGAGAGAAACTGGCATGCTGGATGGAAACATGTAGGCCAATTTAGGACGTGAGTTGAACAAAATAGCTTAGACTATCCATATAAATATTGTCACTTAGCCCTACAGACCAGATATGAACACTTTCTCTCTCCTACCCTGTTTAAGCCTCTGCTGACTGATACTTATACATCCACGGTGGTACCCCTTCCTGTCCTGCTCCAAGACATCTATGGCCAGGCTGCCAGCTATGGCTATCATAGAATCATAGAATCATTTAGGTTGGAAAACACCTTTAAGATCATCAAGTGCAATTGTTAATCTAACAAGTCCAAATCTACCACTAAACTATGTCCCTAAGTGCCACATCTACATCTTTTAAACACCTCCATCCTCACAGCCTTCTTTGCTGTGTTTTTTCCTTTTCCTGGTCATAAATACTCTTCCTCAAGTGTTGCTGATGGAGCAATATTTTTATGAGTTCGAAAATGGCAAAATGTATTTAAAAAGCAATTTCTTTTCAAAAGGGAAATAGCAGAGCTAATTAATCCAACAGGATGAATTAATCAATTGGCGGTAAAAATTAAGCTTTTAACATTAGAAACTGGTCATCAGTCATTTTATTTTATTTTTCATATTTGTTCGCTTGAAAATAAATATTTTGTCTGTCACAAGCTTTTAGAAAGAAGCAGTGAGTCAGAGTATGAAGGGATTTTTCAAGAAAAGCTTAATTTGCTATATGGCTTTTTGGGCAGTGATTCATCTTTGCCCACACAGCACAGAACAAGAGCATCTCATCATTTTGGACTTCCAATTTCTACTACAGCTAATAGGCTTCCGAATCTGCTTTACACTTCCTTACAATGGTGGCTATTATCACAGCAATTGCATCACTGTGCTATCAACACAGTGCAAATGCCCACGTGTGTCTGAATGAGAAATAGTGAAAAACAGCCAGGAAGGAGGAATCAGTGTGTAAATTGTGAAATTTCATTTTTAGGTACTGATTTTATCTTTTTCCTGAAATCAGCCACTAACATGACATTCTTTTTTGGTTGTGTTCTTTGGGATTTTCTCTGTTCCCCTTTCTTTTTCACTTACATTAATGAGTACAATCAGCTAAATTACTTCCAAGGTATTTTCCCTAAACCTTCCCCTTTTTCCTGATTTTGATAGCTTTGAACTTTATCCAACTTTAATTTTTTGAAAGGTACAGACTACAGAATCAAATACATTAAAGGTGTCCCTCAATCTATGGAATACTTCAAGTGTTGCTGATGATTTGGAAAGAGTACAGAATGAAAACATCACATTCCCCCAAACCCAAACTCTTAATATCAGATGTTTGAGAAAATTCAGGAGCAAAGGAAGAATAAGGAAAATGGAAGGAAAAGTACCCCAAAGCTGAAAAGGCACAAACTGAAAAATTTGATGATCTAGAATTTCAAAATGAAAAAAAAAAATAATATTGAAACAGATCTCTACTTGATTCCTGCTCACGGAGCTTGCTCCCAACATATCTCACAGATAATCAAATTGATTTTACAGTGAGTTAACAGTGATTTGACAGCAGCCTGACTTGAAAAAGGGGTAGTACCTGTTATTCCTATCACCTGCCTTGTGTGGTCTTGAAGTCATCTTGCAGCTGGGAGGAGAATCTGATCACTTTGCAGGTGACAACCAAGTCACTATGACAATTTGTAGTTACCCTGGCATAAAAGAGTAATGAAATTTCTGATGACATTGGGAAAACAGACGGAAGACTTAGTGACACAGACAATAAAAGTGCATTCTGATTGGGTTCTTACCTAATGCAAAGGTATATCAGGGAAAAGACTCCACTGATTCCCAATAAACTACCAGAGCAATGGGGAATGAGACAGCCCCAATTTAGAAACTCAGAAGATTGCCAGGTGTCTGGGAATACATCTAGAGGAAAGAAGAGAGGATAATTATCTCATACAAGAAAATTAAATATAAGACAACATCGACTACATTTGCAGAAGTGATATTGCCAGCAATTTATAAAATGGGCACCCTGGAAGATCAACAAATGCAACTCAGCAGATTGTCAAAAGGCAATCAAACATCTGAACACACATACATCTAACAGACTGGAGGTGACCTAAAATCTGACTCTTCACTGGTTGTTTAGACAACCCAGAATTTATTAAATTAACTTTTGTTGTTTGATTTCATTTCCCAAAGGACATAACTTTGCAGAAACACTATCCCAATTGTCAAAAGTTATAATTCTCTACATGCTTGGTCTCTCAAGCCCCTTTTCAAAAGCAGAATAATTTCAGAGAAACACACTGTTGAATGTGCTGTCCAAACAACCACTTGAGCTGCAGGGGCACCTTGGTCAGGACTTAAAACCATGGATCATAGAGAGTATCTTGTCCATGATGTCCATCTCCAGATTTGGTACAGTATGCAGTTTAGGAAACTAAATTAGCTTATGCTCTGGAAATGAAGATGGAACCAACTTCCACCAGACACCAGACTGGAAGGCACCCAGCGTACACGATGACTTAGAACTGTGTGGAAAAAATGCTAGTTTCTTTACTTTCTTTTCCATGTCACCTACAACTTTCTTTGGTTGAGTAAAAGACAAAGGACAAAAAGCCAGAGCAATTAATTTTAAATGCTATTTTTGAGAACATTGAGAATTTTATTTTAAAAGCTTTGTGCTCTATTGTGTGTATACATTATTAAAGACTTCTTTTATATTTAACAAAAAAATGTTGTATTTTTAAATAGCCTGATCATTCCTTTGACTTTTTTTCATATCATGGACACAAGAATGAGCGGTGAGTACACAACAAATCCCTTTGCCCTCAGAACAATATAATAAAGAATTCTATTGGCTAGTATAAAAAAAATGGATAAACGGACAATGTAGTTGGATTCACTAAGAAATGGGAATGGGATATGTGACTGAATATCTGTTTAATACACTTTATCAGCCAGAACACAGGCATGCAGCCTGCATTGCACATGCACAGCAAGTACACCACGAACAGGTAATTAATGACCTGCAGCACAGAGGCCTGCAATGCAGAAGAGAAGGAGGCAGAGGCTACTGGTGCTCTGTTGCAGTGACTGGCAAAGAAACAGAGAGTTTAGATCTGAGTTGAAACATGTCCTGTTCTTGAGCTTTCTCAAGGAGGCATACAGAAGGTAGTGAAAGAAGGACAAAAACCCAATCCCCTTTTCTTTTCAGCTCTACATAAAAGATGGCAATCACACCAGCAGAGAACACTTGCCACTGATTCAGCTCATTCATCAGCCCTTGTTTGGGCTTAGACCCAACTCCCATTGAAGTCAAGGGGAGTATTTCCTTTGCCTTGTGTGCCAAAAAAGATTGAGTCTTTCAAAGTTCTCTGGGAAAGCAAAGAACTCTCCTTTAGCAAAAGCTGAAAATGCTCTTTACTTAAGCAGCAGAAATGCTAAAGCAATTGCATGACAGACATCTCAAAGCAGCCTGGCAGAACTGCTATTACCTTCCCACAGCATGCTGCACCTGGAGAAAAGCCACAGCAAAATGGGAGTGCTTATCATTCCCAAACATACAGCCCCATCTATAATACTTCATATAAAATGAAGCAATTCTCTCTTGTCTATTTGCATGAGAGCAGTGAGGCAGAGCTCTCTGGTGGCTCCCACGAGCAGAAACTGAGGGGGTACTTTTTTTTTTTTTTTTTTTTTTAAGAAACAGTAGTTTTTATTTAGGGCAATTATTTGCAAAGCTCTGTTTCTTTGAATAAATCCAAGAAGCAGTTTCTCTTGCACAATATTCCTTTCACACATGACTCAAAATAGTATTTGTTTTTCCTTTGAAGCACACTAAGAGTTCCTTGCTATCACAGAGTACTCACAAAATCCCTGTTGCTGCTCTGTTCAGCTGCTCTCGGACTTTACACAGGCAATAGCTTTTCTCAGCCATCTTACTTGCTACTGAAATGCATGAGAAGGGTCCTACTTTGCCCACCAGCCAAAGCCCACATAACAAGAAAAAGCAGTTAAGACTTCCACAGGTGTGGAGATCTCTGATTTTTTTTCTCCAAAAAGTTAACATCCTGTAGGTGGAATTATTTCTTCCCAGTGCCAAAAAAAAAAATTACTTTCTCTGAAACAAGGCTTCTAGTTTTTTTCCTCTCCATGCAGCAGTACTGAAGCTCTCGCAGGCCATTTGTGAACTTCTCTGTTCCTGTTCAAGGGCTTTCACATGCACCAGTGTATCTCCTAGGTATAATCACCATGCCAAGAGACTTGCAGAAAGTATCCCTTCCATTAACCTTTTAAACATGACAGTCACATTGTGCAAATTGAAATCTATCATTTTAGATTGCTGCAGGATTGTTTCTAACTGAGACAAGAGCATCTTCCCTACTCTTCGCCTTCACTTCTGACAATGTGCCCTTTAAGATCCCTCTGGAAACCAGCTATATTTACAACTACCTTGACCTTATTAATTCCTCCCATTTTCTGTAGTTTACACCAAATCTGGTGCTGCTTTTTTTCTCAGTTCACACTTAGGTCATCTCCAATCTCATATATGACTTAAAGAAGGAGCTTTTCTCCATGGCCTTTCTCTCCCCACTCCTGCTAATAGGGGAGGTGACTTTGAAGGGGTGGGTTCCTCATGCTGTTAACTTTTGGTACACCATCATGATGAAACGTTATTGTGCATAGGTTGGCAAGAATTTTTTCTATTTACTAACCCATTTCTAACCTGAAGAGGTCCAGAGCAGAGAGGATAGTTTGTCTCACATAATGTATTATCTCTGAAAAAAAATACTTTATTTGTTTTACATAATTCAATAGCATAATTTCACTTGTTGACAGGGAAGACAACCTCAAAGGTGAGTTTGTCACTGCTGTTTTAGGTGGTCGATACAATAATGCTGCATAACCTAGGACCAAAATAACATGGTTTAGAGCCTGTAATCACTGTGTTTTGGCTAGCTAAGAGCTAGAACACATTAAAAAAAAAAAAAAAAGGTACCTACATAAGCTGGTAGAGGACCTCTGAAGATTTATACATCACTGAGAACTTCAGGATGAAAGTGGCCAGTGAACCCATTTATATGATCTTTCCTTGACTGGAGCTCATGGATATGGATGTATCAATGACAGCCAAAGACATTCTAGTGTCTGTGGAAGAGGCTGAAGAAATTGAGTCTTGAAATTGCCTGTCAGTCCTGAAGAACATACAGAAGGAGGGCTTGGAGTAATGCATGATGTTCCTGAGTGGCACTACTCAGGTCAGAAAAGGAAGTGGGAGTGGAAGAAAGGATTGGCAGGATAAACACAAGCTTTCCAGAAGGAGAAGATGCTACAGAAACGCTGACCACATCAGAACTTTTAAGGACAAGCCATAATTGAGCCACCAAAATGAGTCACAGCTCTGCTTCCATGCACAAGCAGCATCTTTGCTGCAATGGGGCATGCAGACTCTTTTCCCATGTTGAATCTTCCCAGTAAGCTGTGGCAGAACAGAATGACCTAGAGGAAAAGGAAAAAGCTGCTCTCACAGAGGACATAGCCTCTGACAAGCTGAAGAACTGCTTTCCAGTTGATACGATGCACTACCAAGATTCTACAGGGGCTGGCTGGGTCTTGCGTCTGGTCAGATGGCTGGATGTCTCCAGAGGGGACCCAAACACATGGTGAAGCCTTTCAACAAGAATGCATTTTTTATATGCAGTCCTCATGGTAAGCTCATGATCCTCACCCAAAGAAATGTGATATTTTTTTTCTTTTTTCTTTTTTTTTTTTTTCCCCCCAGAAGAAAGCCAATTTTACTTTGAGGACATGACCTGGGATTAGGAGAACAGCTAATGACCCCCATGCAACCTCCCTTTCCCCAAATGAACTTGAGCCAGAAGAACTGGTTATACAAAACCTGTGGTGGGGTATTCTGCTCTCCTGTGGCATAACTGTTGTTCCCAAACTTCTGTTACTGGTCGGGTAAGTGAGGCAAAACCCCTCACAGCCTTTCTGGAGCACACAATAACTGAATCCTTTCAGGGCTGAAAAGAATCCTGCAGCACTGCTTGTGAATTTCTTACTGTTCACATCAGGAATCAGGGCTAATGCTTTGTGGTTTGGAGGGAACAGAAAGCCTGAGGTCGCTTACAGCTGGTGACAGCAACAGCTTCGGTTCTTCAGGAAAAAAAAAACAAACCAAACAAAAAGACCCCAAACAAACAAAAAACCACAATAAAAAATCTCTGCCCAAAAGGAATTGTTAAGTTTTTATACTTTCAAATGGGCAGCTATTAACTCTCTGAAACCTGTTTGATGTTACTGAGTAGAGATTGGTGTTATTTTGGGACAGTAATGTGTAAAAATCCTTAAACACAGATGCTATCTGTATAGCTGCTTAGCCAAAATTCACCAGTTGTATTTGTTACGCTACTTTATTTGGGATGTGTTGTTCAGAGTGTCATTATTTCAATCTCCATCAAGATATTGAGCTGTACAGTGGTACAGTGAGTTGAGTAATTCCCATTGAAATTGATGGGTAGGTACGCTACTTCTGAGGTTTGCAAAGGGATGAACCAGTTAACAATTAACAGTGAATCATCTACAGAATCTAAACAGTTATGATAATGATGTTCTGCTGAACACTCACAAGTTTTCACCATTAACACAGAAAATACACATGCACAAGCAAGATGAAAGACTACACTGAATTTTGTTTTCCTAAGGGGTATGTGCAAGAAATTAAACAAGAAAAACCCAAAGAGAGATGAAGAACAGGTTGTCAAGGGAACATCAAGGAACATGGTCCTTAGAGAAGCCTTGTTATAATGGCAGGGCAGATGAGGGACACTTTCCTATTTGAAATCACCTCTGTTTAAGAAAAAAGGTATACATAAACCAAATTGAACTGAAGATGATCAGCAAACCATGTATGGATTTACTGTAACTGCAAGCAAATTAATTTCTCTGTGATGGATAAGTAACCCCAGTTCCTAGTGACATGAAGCATAGATTCACGTGATATAGAGTTGCACTACACAGTCTCTATGTATAAATAACCAAAACCATCACAACCTTGGTGTGGACAATTTGACATTACCCATTAAACTAATGGATGCGGTCTCAAGAAGCAAATGTGGAGAGAGAAACTCACACTGTTTTCATATCCTCACTATTAACAAGAAAGCATGTCCTGCAACAACAGGCACTGCCTCCCAGCATTTGGCGTGTACAACTGGAAAGACTCAAACTCAGCAAATGATCCCAGCTGAATGAAATATTTAAGATCAACTTTACACCTGTTCCTTCAGCATTTTACTAAGTGTGGATATACTCAACATGGTGCTCAGTCAACTTGATCCCAGGGGCTCTGTGTGCTTCAGCTTTCGCCAAATGCAGTGGGGAAAGAGGCTCCTCATCTGCAAACAGTTTCCAAGAGCAATTAAAAAATTGGATCTTACACTCTAGTACTTATTCTTTTTCATACTATGGCAGAATTAATTTACTGGATGTGAAAAATACCAACCCAGTTAAGATTTGCAGTCTCTGATCCGATCCACATTCATGACAGCCTTCTGCAAAGAGCAAAATTTTTGTTTCAAGGAAGACCTGAAGATTTCTGAAATCTGTTTTGAGATAGAAATCAAAGGCCACCATTCCAATATTCTCTATGAAAGATGTGACTGAAGGCATTTTGGTTTGAGTTGATCAGAAATATTTCAATCAAGTTGCTTTATTTTACTTTTATCATTGTAAAATCACCTTACAAAGCCACAATATTGAGCAAAGTAAAAGGAAAAATAAACATTTTAACAATATTTTCTTACACTCTTCAAATATCACTTTTGACTTACCTGAGTTACATCCTGAGATTAATTGTGGGGGTTTTTTTCTTCAAAATAATGTCTCATGAAGTACAGTAGACTAAGCAGATTTGGATAGAAGCGCTTAACAGCTAACTCTGTTCCTGTGAATAATCACAGAAACTTATGACAGGATTAAAAATAAGGGGTATTAAATGCCTTGAAATCTGTAACAATAGAATAAATGCCAGAACAGTCTTTCATTTAACCTAATAATATGAAACCTACCACGTTTTTATCTTAAGTCAGACAGCAGGAGCTATTTTAAAGAGCTTCTTTTAGCAACTGTGCTTCTGTGTAGTGGGTGACCCTTTGTTTTGCAGGCATCACTCAGCTGTCGTAAGTGACAGAGACGCTCACATGCAATGAGATCACCGGGATGGCAGGTTTCCAAGCGTTCTTCTCACCAGGTGAGGGCAGTCATATTCCTTAATGAAAAGCAAGCAGCTGTCACCTTGGGAGAAAACCAGATTGGCCGCCCACACATATAGCCAGAGGGATCCTGCTTGGCCTGAGCTTTGTGTATAGCAGAGGAAAAGAAAAATCAGGAAAAAAGGAAAGGAAAGAGCATATTTCATAAGCATAATTTATTTGTGGGTTTTGTCTTGCATAGCCTGTCCTATTTGAACATCAATTGCTATCATTTTGGCGGAAGCAGGGGCACTGGGATAATATACATATTTATGTGCAAAACAGACATGGAAATGCAGTCGTCTTTGTCCCAGTGCAGTGAAAGACTGTAACATCTGCATATCAATAGCCACAAATTTGATGCAGTTCTCAGTAGTGTCATTTCAGAGAAACTCAAGACAGGGTGGAGGGGGGAGGGGGGGCAGTTTTCAAGCCTTTTTTTCGTATGGCATTGGCTTGCTTTATTCCTATTAGCAATCAATGGGCTAAATTCAGCAGAGCAAATGAGGATGGTGCAGAGCATACCCACCTGGGTCAGAAAACATCACTGTGCTCTGAGTGGGGGATAAGAAACTCCCCTTTACCCCTGCTGGAGGAGAAAACGACTTTCCTTGTCATGGTACCTCATGGTATTTCCGTGGGACTTCAAAGGCAGCTCCCGCAGCCTGTCAGCTAGGTTAGCTTCTCTGGAGACAGTGCTGAGCCCTTCTGGATCCCTGGGGAATAGAAGGAATGAGACCAATGAGTGCAGTAACAGCTTGCTGCAAAATGTGTGTGCTAACCCTTGAGATCATGTCAGCTCTACAACCCTTGCAAATGCTTGGGCTCCTGAAGAAAAATGGACCACTAATGAGTATCCCTGTTCTCAACTTCATCAGAATGAATTTGGCATTAATTTTGAAAGAAACCCAGTGTTTAAGAGTTATAAATGCTGAGCTTTTCTAAACAGCAGCTACTAGCACCTGTCAGAAACGCGGCCTAGAAGAAGGCCAGATGGACAACGGCAGCTCTTTCTTCCTTCAGGTTTCTTCGGCAATCCTGCACAAGGATGGTGTACCACAAAACGGGCATCGGGACAGCAAAGGCATTGCAGGTTTGCAGGATATAGTAAAACATCTGTGTCCAGGGCTGCTAGTAAAATGCCTGCTCTGAATGCACAGGAAAGAAAACAAGTACGACAGGTGCTGCAATGCCCAAAAGCATTAAAAATATTCTTGTTGGGTGGGAAATAAGTCAGCAGAACTGACAGTTTTTGTCATCGCTCTTACGCTTCCCTTGTAGGAATACTTCTAAAAATCTACTGGGCCAAAAATTAAGCTTTTACAAAAATATCAAGCCTATTTACTCAGTCAGATGTTCAAAGGATTCCTCCCCCACCCCCCCAAGTCTTATTAATATTTCCTTCAGTCCTCAAATTACAGGAAATTATCCGATGCAAGCCCAGTGTACGCATGAGAATGAGATAAATTCATCCTGCAATAGAGAGGAGGTTACTGTTGGTAATTTATTATAGATATAACTATTTATCATTGCAAGTAACTATGCTTCACCTAATAGGGTAAGTCTACAATTCAATAGACCTTCCACAGAATAGTGATTACTCATGTTGATGAAACAAACAACAAAGCAGTTGGAAAAGGTAGTTCCCAGCCAAGTCAACCACATAATCCTTTCACTTCTTTGCATTTCAGTTTAAAATAAAAACCTGCATAAATCCCTTTTGAAAGCTGAACCAAACAAATGGCATACGAGATGCTTTTAAATGGGGGAAAAAAAAAGTTAAAAGGAATTGCTTTGACTCAGTTTGCTAGCACAGCTCTTTGTTTCTCAGTGGGATAGCTGAAAAGGCATCTCCTCTTCCTTCGTACGTGTCTATTCCTCAGGATATTTCATAGTACAGTCATATGTGATTCTTGTTTGTGTTCTTTTGTTTTTTGAAAGTCTTATAATAAGCAGATTTCTATGAAATTGCTTTTTCTCAATGACACTGTATTCATAAAGACATCTATCAGCCCACAGGCATGATGCACCTATATCAAGGGTAAGCAAACGTTATCCTCAGTATATTTAATTTCCAACTCCTTTCAGTAGGGCTGCATGATGATATTTTAACTGTTCAGATAAATCAGATACATTTTTTTAACTTCCCTTTATTTGACAGGAAACACATCACAGACATTACTGGATTTTCAAAGTTCTGCTTCGTTTGTCAGCTGCACATTAAAAACTCTTATTAAAAGTAGCATCTAAAAATACTTATATCTAAGAGACAACTTTTCTTATAAAGAATGCCTTCTCTTTTGCTTCATTTTATTACTAAATAGGGGGATTCTGGTGAAACTTTTGCTCTATTTAAGCTTCCAAAAAAAAAAGGGATCCATAGGGTTAACTATTGTTTTCCCATTTCCACATGCTCTAAATTGTTATGAAAGGTGTTACAGGTTTCATTTTTATCTTCTAAAATGTTTGTCATATCTCTAAGAGCACAGAGGGAACCTACCCATTTGTGTTCATTTCCAAATAGTTCCTAGCAGTAAAAAGACAGATACACATCCCTTGTTATCTTGCACAAAGCCTCCCTGCTTTCTGTTGTTGATCTAGAAGCAAATTGACCGAAATACCCACCTTCCTCTTCTAGGTGAGACAATACCGTATGGTCTGTGCTGTCACAGGTAGACGCGTTTACAAGAATAGCCAAGGGTCTTTTCCAGAGAGCAGAGCCTGAGCTCCAGCTGCCAGAAATGCTGCGTCTCAGGGAGGAGTTTAAGGGAGATGTGACCTGCTATTGGTACTTATTCTTCTCCTGGTGACATAGCACACCATGTGTAGCCTTACAATCACCTTTACAGCAACCACATGCTAAGGAAAGAGGACTCAGTTTAGGAGAGGAATAAACAATATGAAAAAAACACTTCTGAGTAATAGAACTCCTGGTACCTTGCAAGATCCCTAGTGATAAAGGAAGCAGCAACTATCAGTTTTTACAGTAGAGTTTTAACAGTAGGCTTTATAGATTTTTTCATAAGATGTGGGAAGCTCTCTAATATGCACTGTTGAACTCCTTTTTGAAATAATTTGTACACATTAGAAACAATGCTATTGTAGCAGACGTCTTGAAAGATCATCTTCTATAGAATAGTGGAGGGTATGAGTAACCTTATCTTTTCCTGTGGAGGCTGTCTCAATTGCTACAATACCAATTGCTACAATTTCAATTGCAATTGCACATCAGGAGGTACTGTGACTCAGAGGCATTCCTTACTGCCCAAGTCCTGTTTTCCTTCCTTGCACCTGAAGTATTAACAGTAAGGCAGGACAGTTTGGCTGCTAGGTTCATTGTACTGACTTGGAAGGAAGAAAGGGGAATGGATATAAGAGATAACTTGCTGCTAATAGAAGTCTGAAATCTGTCAGTGCTTTTCTTTGCATGTCCAAGAAGAAAAAGGAGTTCTGCAGACCTGCTGCAGATACAAACATGGAGTTGGAAGTCTGGAGAAGATGACTTCTTTGCTACTGCAAATGATATGACCAAGTCTTTAGTCATGACTGTGCCTTCTGAGTAGTGGATGTGAGCAGAACCTCAGCAACTCCAGTCAACGCAGTCCCCCTCCCTCAGGTTGAGAAAACTATTTTTCCATGTTCTTACTCTGCACTTCAGGGATATTCTGCAATTTCACTGCCTGGAGCCAAAGTCCTACTGCACAGCTGAGAAGCTTTCAGCACCTTGTTACTCATTTCAGAGAAACAGGCTGGATTTGCTGATGGTTTCATCATGTCATGGTAAATATTTCTCTACCAGTTTTCCTGTCCCCTTCTGCCTGATCACATTCAAGCTTCATTTGACTAGACCAAGGTACTGGTTTTTGCAGTGCCAGCTGCAATATAACCTCATTGCTACATGGGTTGCAATGAAATGCATCTCTTTTTGCTCAACATAGCCTAATAAGCCCATAGAAACCAAGTTAGATGCCCACCTGCTGTATGCTCTTGCAGTAACCTTCTTTTTAACCTTCTCTTTCCCTTTCTGACTGGATTTTCTTCAGATGTCTTCAGGTATCTAAAATTCAATTAAATGGCCAGGGAAATGCAAAGACTTGGTGAAGAGAGGTGGAAGCTGTGGTTTCCAAGCAGGAGTGGAAGGCATTTGGCAATCTTTATCAGAGCATAACTATACCTTTTTTTGCCGCAGGTTCACACTTCAGTTGCTTTTACAGTTAAAACACAAAAAGTCACTACATCCATCATCAGTGACTAGTTGCTGAGTACACACAAGTGTCATGCTTGCTACTGTGTAGTAAATCAGGTGTACAGGAGAGTCCTACTCAGCATCTGGAAGGAAAGTATCATCTGGCATTTTGTCTGAGTAAGATCTAAGCAACTCATGTACCAGTTTATATAGCCCCTGCTCTTTCTAGCTTCATCTCTGTACTCAGCCACTGCACCTCCAGATGATGGCTTCACTGCAGTAATGCATTTCACTATGACAGAAGGAATTCCAGCCTTCATGCTAAAAAGGCAGGAATTCTCTTTGACCAGAACTGCACAAAGAACAGACAATTTCTGGAAATGGTGTTTTCCCTATCCTGAGAGCTTTGCCATCAATCCAAATCCAAGGAATCGGGATACGTAATTTAGCAGGGATGTAAATAGCTTTCAGTCATTTCACATTTCTTCTGCCATGTATAATACACTGTCGGCATCTCACTCACCACTGGACAGCAGCATGGGAGAACAGAGTACATAACACACAGGCAAACTTCCTTCCTTTCTGCTTTGACCATAAAGGTTGGAATTCAAATGAGAACAGGAGAGCAGCTTGCAAAGAGCTGTTTCAACACAAAGCCATGGAGAAGTGACGTGCTCTTCCCCTGTTCATGGGAGCAGAGGGACAGACACCAGGCTGGAAAGCAGAAGCTGTGAATCGTCCCCAGGGACAGATTTTGCAGTGACCTTTCAAAAGCAGCATGCTTTTGAATATTTTTCAGAAATATTCTTGCATCCACACTTTGTTCACTTCAGTACTTACAGATGGAACTAAACGCAGTGGCCAAGCAGAGGAACACTGCAGAAGAGCAGTGACCACTCTCTTAAATCCTACAGGGCTGCGGTTTGCCCCCAGACCAGCCCGCAAGGAAAGTCCACGTGCATTATTGAGTGCTTCGTTTTTTTTCTAAGAACACACTCATTTTGGTAATAGCAAGATATATTCATTCCCCTGTATATCTTCTTATCAACAGTTTGATACTGTCAGAAATCTGCCAGCTTGCAAAAGTCCTCAATAACAACTTTGACAAAAGCCAGCAGTTCTGACAGCCAGTCTGTCTCCCTTGGTTCTCCCACACACCTATATACATCTATATATACACACAGAGCTTGAGGTAGAGAAAATCAATTATGTCCTAGAATTGCTTGTCCACATCGCTTTGCCACTGGTCAAATAGCTTTTTTTCCACACAGTCTTTTACATATTACCTCCTTCTCATCAAGCTTACAGAGCAATTCTGGCTAAAAATGAAATATTGAAGGGCTAATCCTTTATTTAAAAAGCCACCAGATATGAATGTTTGGCTCTGACAATTTATTATCAATTCTGGGAAGATTGGGGAAATAAATGTTTCATATCTCTTTGCCAGTGACAGATGAAAGGAGTAAAATGCTTGTCAGCTCTGGAGAGCTGCAACTTTTCACTTTCTGAAAGAAAATTTAAAAAATACCAGAAATGCAGGTATTTTCTTGCTTAAAGATCACTGCCGATACTTTTTGAGGAGAACTTTCATCTATTCTTTCTGTGTTATACCCGCAACAGAGCATTAGGATCTTATATTAGCTGTTAAGTGAAAAGGTCAGTGAAATTACAAGTCTGTAGTCTCAGTGTAGGAGTCTTCTGAAGGCATATAACATCTCAGTTTTTTCTCTGCTTGCCCAAGTTCTTAACAATTTATTTAGGCCTGGAACTGCTCCTTAGCCTGCTTTCCAGAACAGCTGGCTAAGTGGTGGCACCTTTTCTATGTATATATTTCTATGAATTTATCAGATATTTTCCCTCATAGCAGCCACTCTTCCCCTCTCTCTCCTCTCCTTTTCCAAATGAAACTGCTCATGCTTAGAGAAACAAATAAATAAATACTGTACTTTGCATTTGGAGGACAATGTTCTAGAGGAACCTGTGAAGAGATAAAAGACCCCCAAAGGAGTAAATTACACTCCCGAAAGACAATGTGATGAACAGCCTCTGCTTTATCCAAGACCAGACCTGTAGCCATACCCTTCACATTAGAATCAGGCTAAAAGAAATAATTACCTGGTAGGGGGTATTTGGAGAAATTTTTGCTAAGTGCCTGCTCTGTAAAACTGTTCCACGCTTCCTTGCTGCAGATGGGCATCTGAAGAATGGTTGAGAAAAGCCATGATTTCAGTATCAATCAATTGCCCTGCTTGCGTGGCTCCGCGTGGCTCAGCATGCAGTGGGCAAGACAGAAGGCACCCTCACAACAGCTACACAGCAGGTCTGAATACAAATAATATGTTACTTCACGTATGAACTCATTCATTGTCATTTCTAAGGAATACCTGATATAGGACTCTGTATTTTGCCGGAGACAAAAGAGTAGTTAACTGTGACACCACGAATGGCATTTTGCAAAAATTATTTGGATATCACATCCATGGTTAAGATCACGTGCCCACTTCCATTTCCTCTGCCTGTCTGCCCAGATGCACACATAAAGGACAATGGCTGCTTAAAACCTACTATCCCTCTAGCAATGGGTTATAATTTTAAGATGACATTTGGCTTTTATGCCATTATTGGTATGCATCAGTTCGAACGCAGCCGACTGTCATGATCCTGCCTTGTGGCTTATGGTATTTCTTTACAGTGAGGAGAAATAACACCCTTGTTCTACTTTTATACTGCTTCCTTGTTCTGAGCCTCCTCTAGCATTCAAATGCACATTCAAACCATCTCAGATCTCAATGTCTGTCTTTGGCAGTCATATTGATTTTCATAGGCAAGCAAGCAGGTGTGTATGGGTCCACAGACACAATTTTCTGCATCTGTTCTCCTTGTGTTATCCCAGAAATAAAGTGATCTGGATTTGAAAGGTGAGAAAAAAACCACAGCTTTGTTAAGGATAGCCTATACACTGGGGCCTGCATCTTTGAGAAGGAGAACTGTGAGCAGATTGGCATAATGATGCCAGTGAAGTCCCACAGAAGATTGTTATCCTCTTCCTCAAACCCCCAGGGGCTTTACAAGAAATGGGGTATGTTTTTGGACTTCTATATGAGTACTAAGCTAATTTCAAGGCTCAGAAGACTAGTCAGCCTTCATACATAGACTATTCTCAGCGATACTCTTTTCACCATCCTCCTAGCAGTCTGAAACCCCAACTGATAGGTTATATTTTAGGTAGAAATCAGTAGGTGTTTGTGAAAGTAAATGAGCAGTAAGGTGCCCTGGTCCTCAGTAAAGATGATGCAAAACAGAACTAGATTTTCTGTTGCAAAGGTATGACCCCCTTCGCTCCCTGAAGCTTGAGAAGACTTTTCCCTCAGTAACTCTGCTAGAGACATGTTTATGAAGCTTGAAGGTGGAAGCCGTTGCCCTTCACATGGAGGTGTTACACTAGGCAGACTGACCTGTACTGGACGAGTTATACCTCAGATAGTCCCTAGATGTCCTGCTAAACAAAGCTGTCATCTAATTCAATCCAGGACATCACACAGTTCTTAGGATAAGCCCTGCAGAGCTGGCAGGTGCTGCAGCAAGGGGATTCATGGCTGCTCTGGTTTCCTCCTTTCTTCTTGCAGTTCCTAAAGGCTGTGAGAGTCTGACATGGAGGTTTGCAGAAGACGCTGACTTAATTAAATGGAAATTGTTCCTGTAAAGCCATGATAGATTATTTAATTCTTTCTAGTATAGCTGAAAGAAGGTACAACAGCCAAGAGAAAACATAGGACATTGAGCTCTTTTCAGCTGAAGATTTTAGATTGTGAATATTTGTGCACTCAATATAGGAAACAGTAAAAACCCCATGGTTCTAGTCAAGTTACATCTAAATTGAATTCTTGCTGTAACTGTACTAAGGTGAAGTGTGTTGGACTGATAATCCTGAAGTAAGAAGATGAAAGCTAGCAGCATCCTCTTTGTGCACATATGTGCATTACAATTCCAGCATAGATCTCTTGCTGTTCTGATCAAGCCCCCAAAATTAGATGACTTAAAAAGATTTACAGTGTTGCTATGCTCTGAGTCCATCAGAAATTGCTGTGCCCAGCCTGCTAGCTGCTTCTTTCACTTCTCAGCATCAGTATGTGGAGTCAGTCTATTCACCACTGAATCATACTAGCAGGTTTTTAATTCCAAAACGCAAATCCATTGCTGGGATTTTTGTGTGGGCTCACCAACAGTCAAACCCAGGTGCTCAAACTGTGATAGGAAAACGAATACAGAAGGTGTCATGAAAGCTACCAAAACAGAATTCAATCTCAAGTTAGTATTGGCAGAAATATAACCTTTGTCATTATAAAGAGGTATCGTGAAAGCTGGTTTTGCCATGAGTTTTCTCATGTAACAAATGTAAAACTCACAACAAAGGCCCTTTAAATCATCCAGCCAATGGCATTAACAAAGGCAAAAACCAGAACAAATTTCCAAATACATTTTAAAGTCCCTGTTTTATTCAAAACCAAAAAGAGTCAAATAATCCAGGTAGAAAGGTAGCTCTGAACTACTGAAACTATGTGAAAGGAATTCATACTCTCTGGAGATAAGCAAAGATATCATTCAATAATTTTTACAAATATTAATTCTATAGAGCCCTGTCGGTTTCATTGCTGTTAAAATAAACATAGGCTTATTGGAAAAAGCTTACTAAAAATATGAGAAGGATGCAAAAAGATCTTTGTTTTTCTGCACAAACCTGGGTGCATTATGTGTAGTTTGTGCCACCAACCTACTCAGAGTAGATAGCAGAGGTTAAATTTCTGGAAGCCACTAACAGCCTCCCCTCACCAATATTTGCAGTGGCAGTAAAGCAATGGAAAGACAACTGGAAAGGGAATTCAAGCATATAGGATACCTCATAGACCTGGGATATTCATTATGTTTTCTTCAACACCATGCACCATACCAAAGCAAAAGTTTATTTTGAGGAAATGGACTTTGGTTTGCATTGCTTCCTCATTAGCTCTGTTTGCAGGTATGGTCCTGTGGCTCTTCTGTTTTGAATGGGAGGTGCCAAAATTTAATTTTGAGTTTATACTCTTGAGAAATTTATGGGTGAATTCAGCTTCCTCTTTCTACCTTTTGGCTTTAATTTCTTAAGAATTGGAGTGTAACAAACCTCAGCCCACCAGGGATAAAATCTCAATATGAGCTTGCAACAGCAGCAGGAAACCAGCATAAATATCTAAGCACTTTTCTGTTCAATCCCGTGCATTTATGGCTCAGATATGAAGAAGAGCACAAATACAAAATAAAGGTGGGAGAGAAGAAATGGATGATACCTGTATTCAGTATTAAAACCCCTCTAAATTGTTTTGAGCTAGTGATAACCCTGAACTCTAGAAAGTTGAATATCCATAAATGATTACTGAATCAGATCTGAGGACAGGGTAAGCTAGTCCTTAAGCCCATGTTTATGTATTTGGAAAGAAACAAAATTGTATTAGCAAGGACTTTGACTATGGAAGCAGACACAGGAGGCACTCCACCGCCACACAGTAAAATATTGTTCAAGTCTGTAGGGCGGTCTATGATTTTCCTAACTCAAGAGTAATTTCACTTCACAAGATAACTCCTGATTAATTAATCACTGGACTGATGTTGAAGGATGCATTGGAAGCAACGTTAATAACTCATTGATATTGATTGAAGCAAGCAGGATAATCTCAAAATAGTTTGTTGCATACAGAAGCACAGTTCATCAGGAAGAGTAATTTTGCCAAAGCTCAAGAAAGTTAATAAAAATTAGTGGGAGGAATATGAAAAGAAATTGGGATTTCTTAATGAACAAATTTTATTAGACACTGCTAAAAAGCTACAACTCAGTGGATGAATGAAGGCAGCAATTACCATTGATGGAAAATGACAGAATGGGAAACAGGAGAAATAGATGTCAGCGTAAATAAGAATTTATAAAATATAGAAAACTGATGAGAAAATCTAAAGACACAAGGGAAAAATCAACATCTGGCAAGAAAAATAATGTGAATATTTATGGGAACATAGATTCCAAATTTTTATATACATGTATGAGGCACATGATTTGATAGCAATGAAACATGCACATTTCTTGATAGAAATGATAAAATTTTAAGTGATACTGAAAAAACAAAATCTGAAAATGTTTATAAGCTATGCTTGGAAAATAGTAGATGGTATCCATATTCAGAGAGAACTCTTTGTAGTATACTAGTAGACAAAGTGGCTGTTAAATACCCTACATCAGTGCTTAACTTTTTTTTTTTTAAAAGCAAGTAGTTCTGGAGAATCTGCATCCAAGAACCCTACTCTGTCGTAAGCCCAAGGCACTAACTTCCCATCATAGAAAAAAAATGCGGAATCAGTAGGAGGTACAACAGGCACAAAGAATCTTAGTGCTTGTGAATGCTTCACAAGAATGAACGAGATGACCTAGGCAACTGTAGTCTAGTGAGGCTAATGTCAATCATGACCAAAATAATGGAACACTCATGTAGCTGATAAAGAACAGGAATAAAATGAGTGCCAATGAACACCTTTCAATAGAAAATAGTATTTGTAGAACAAGACTGATTTAATTTTTTAGGAGAAATGTTTAGTGTATGTAAGCAACTACAAAATAGTTCTGACTTGTTAAGCTGCTTTTCTACATTACTCCATTCTCTTGACAAAAAAAAAAAAAAAGCTCTCCATGCTGTTGCTAAAGTGAACAAAGACTGTGGAAGTGGCAAACCTTGAAAAGTAGCTTTCAAAAAAGAATGAAATGGAAATATCTTTAATGAGGTCCATCCCTCTGCAGGTTCCCCCATTAATTTCAGAGCTCAGCAAACCTACATAAAAGAAATGTTTGCAAGATATAAATAATGGGAAGTAGAGAGCACTATGGATGACTTTAACTACATTTAAGTTCCACTCACTAAAATAAAACAAAAAAATGTTTCCTCCAAATGAAAAGTTCTCTGCCAAAGAAGGGAAAGGCAGGTGATGTCTGCAGAAAGGGACCCCGCAGCTGAACGCTGTGGCTGTAATGGGTGACAGGGCACACAGCATGTGGATGACGTGGCTGAATACTCCATCTGGAGACATAAAAAGTCCCCCCAGTTTTGCAAGGATGGAGAATATGATTAGTTTAGGAAAAAGAAAGAAATTTTTTATTTCAATTTATAGAAGTAGGCAATTGCGACTACTTCAGTATTTTAGTGGACATTCACAAAACTCATGGGAGCACTGCAAAAGTTCTTCAATACTAGAGGTCACAGTGACCATATAACTCCCAAGCCATGCTGGGGGGTTTCAGGAAAAAGGAGGTGACTTCTCCCTCTATGGAGAACCTGCAAGACTAATGCTTAGCCCTGATATGGTGTTCATGCTTGTTTAAGAGACACACACAAAAAAGATGTTTAAACTAGGAAAAGACTCTATCATAGGAGAAAAATACAGAAGATGTAGAAAGATAGCTTGATTAGAGTATGAAGTTGCCCATCAGGGAGAAAATGTCACATACCTAAAGGCTATTCCAGCATCCCACTTCCCTGTCTCACAGAAGAATGGGGAGGGGGGGGAGGAAAACCAGATAAATTTTGGTTTGAGGTTATTTTCAGTTGAACAAGGAGTTGTGTTTAGTACAGGGGTAACTGAGTGAGAGGTAGTTTTTTGTGTTATAAAGAAAACCAGGTGATATAGTCTAATGTCTTTGGTTCCTGAACTTGAGGGTTATGAGCCTGCTTGCTGTTTTCCATTCCTCCCTATCACAATCCATCCTAGAGAGGTAACTTCCTCTCACAATTGCTCTTCTCAGCATTTTTTTGCAAAATCTTGAAGAATTTCCTAAGGAATATATCCCCTGTTCTTAGTGAAAAATGTTTTCTGCTGTGAATGCCACTTAAGAATCAAAAGTAGTAAGGAGTCAAGTTCAGTTTTACCTTCTTGTCAGTACACTAAGTGACAGGCAACCCCATAAACTAGAAAATTGCCATTGAAATGGACAAAGCTGAAGTTACAAATAGAAGGACTGGTTGGAGGCAAGGAGGCCAGGCAGAATAAAGGCTCCTTCACCAAAATGCTGTGAATTTGAATTTCTAGTCTTATTTGATCCAGCACAAGAAATCCCACTCTGTGCATGAACTGGCAACCTACACCACCACAGCAGTGAGCACTACTTCTTTCTTCTACATTTTTAATGTTATTTTTTTGCAGATCAGTCTGAAGCAACTAGTCTGCACATCTGAAATACATGTTGCACATTGTCCAGGGCCAGTAGTTAGATTTTCAGAAATGGCAGTATGTAAATACAAACCCTCCCATTGTGAATAAACTTGAAGGGCAGGTATTAGCAAAAGCCTAAGAACTGCTGAACATAGAGCCCGTAATACATGCAAACATTTGAGAGGCACATTAATTTCTGAAGCTGGAATTCAATTATGCAATACTATTTTGACACTAAGGTGTCAGTATAAAATATCAATGCTATTATTTGCACTGATGCCTTTGTTACAGAAATATTTCTGCCTGTTGAATCCTCCTTTATTCAGGCCTTACCTCTCTTACTCCTAGATGGAGGTACAGTGCAGATCTATACTTGTTTACCCCCATTACTAGTCAAAGCACCCCATTATGCACCATATCAAACCGTCATGAGTCATCTGCTTGAAATAAGAGAGGCTTGATAGACCTGAGCTCACCATAGAATCCTGTAACCATATGCTTTCTTCTCAAGCAATCTCAGGGACACACAAATTGTTATCTTTATTAGAGACCAGCAAACATGTTTGGGTAAAACAAGAGTCAATGCACGCTATCACTTAAACCACAAACCAAACTAAACACAAGTCTTTATACAGAATATTAAAAAATCAAAGCACTTCTCCTTCTAAACATGAATATTTACATATCTACAGTTCTTGTCTGGGAATAAACAGTACTTAAAAACTTGTCCCAAATCAGACAGCATTGGCAAGCTCCTAAGCTAAGCTCAGATAATTTACAAGCATCTCAAATCTAGTGGGACTTCTAAGTCTATATAAATGGAAACAAATCTCTATATGCTTTGCCATATTTCATCTGAAAGGATCCTACATGTTTGCAGAGCAAAGCTGTCTTCCTTGCTCCTTTTAACACTATTTCTTATATAAATAAGGATGTGCTGCCATGTTTAAGAAGAAATGCACATGTACTGGATGTGGAAATGATGCAAGAGCTCATGAGAACGCACATACCTTGGAATGGGAGTATCATGGGATAAAGGCCTGGAGGGAAGAGGGACTCAAGAAAGCTGGTTAATATTCAAGAATCACCTCCTCCAAGCTCAGGAGCCGTGCCTGCCAACAGAGAGGAAGTCAGGCAAAAACACCAGGAGGCCTGCATGGGTGAACAAGGAGCTCCTGGGCAAACTCAAACACGAAAAGGAAGCCTACAGAGGGTGGAAGCAAGGACAGGTAGCCTGGGAGGAATACAGAGAAATTGTCTGAGCAGCCAGGGATCAGATAAAGCCCTGGGCAGAATTAAATCTGGCCAGGAACGTCAAGGGCAACAAGAAAACCTTCTGTAGGTACATTTGTGATAAAAGGAAGACCAGGGGAAAGATGATCCCTCTCCCAAAAGAAACAGGAGACCTGGTTACCTGGGATATGGAGAAGCAAGAGGTACTCAATGACTTTTTTGCCTCAGTCTTCACCAGCAAGTGCTCCAGCTACACTGCCCAAGTCACAGAAGACAAAGGCAGAGACTGGGAGAATGAGGAACCAACCACCTGCAGTAGGAGAAGATCAATTCTGAGACAATCTCAGAAACCTGGAGGTGCACAAGTCCATGGGACCTGATGAGATGCATCCACATGTCCTGAGGGAACTGGCAGGTGAAGTGGCTAAGCCACTATCCATCATATTTGAGAAGTCATGGCAGTCCAGTGAATTTCCCACTGACATAACCCCCATTTTCAAAAAATCAAAAAACAGAAGACCCAGGGAACTACAGGCTGGTCAGTCTCACCTTGGTGCTCAGCAAGATCATGGAGCAGATCCTCCTGGACACTATGCTAAGGGACATGCAAAATAAGGAGGTGATTGGTGACAGCCAAGATGGCTTCACAAAAGCCAAATTTGGTGGCCTTCTAAAATACGGTTACAACGCTGGTGGATAAGGGACGAGCAATTGATTACACCTACTGGACTTGTGCAAAGCATTTGACACTGTCCCATATGACATCCTTGTCTCTAAATTGAAGAGACATGGATTTGATGGATGGATGGATGGGTCAGTGCATAAGGAATTGGCTGGATGGTTGCACTCAGAGTTGCATTCAATGGCTTGATTCTTCACTATGAGGGTACTGCGGCACTGGGACAGGTTGCCCAGCGAAGCTGTGGATGCCCCATCCCTGGAAATGTTCAAGACCAGGTTGAATGGGGCTTTGAGCAACCTGGTCTAGTGGAAGATATCCCTGCCCGTGGCAGGGGGGTTGCAACTGAATGATCTTTAAGGTTCCTTCCAACCCAAACCATTTCATGATTCTATGAATTAATGAGAACTGAAGTAGGGGGAATGATATCATCTTGTCTAGATGCAGAGTGACCCAAAGACCTCCGTCAGTATGAACCCAAGCTATATTCTCTTGAGACTAAATGTTAGGTTCCTAAAAACTGCCAGCTGAGCTGGCACAGCTGAGCAGTTACCTCACTGATCCAAGACCGTAGCAGTCATAGATCCACAGCACTGCCCCAGTTGTGGAGGTCTGTTTCATGACAGAGACCTGATCGTGTACAGTGCTGGAATTTCCACAGGCAAATACCATTGTTCCTGCAGCAAACTGAAATGGGACTGAAATGTGGCAGATACCTATCTGTCAGGCACCCAATAAAAGCAAAAGCAAGGCACAGGCAGGCTTTCTGTAGAGCTGTTGGATGACCTGGAAAATTAACTGTGCATTAACTTCATTTTTTCATAGCTCTAATAAGCACAGTTACACTGGGCCCTGTCATTTTCTCTCTACATTTCAACATATCAGTCTTTTCCATTTGGCTTCACAACCTTTTTTACCCCGTAAGAAAATATATTTTACACTTATTCTTACATTGCAGATGGAAACAGATTCCCAGGCATCACTATGCTCTTTAATGTAAAAGTCACATCCTGGAAACATCACTCAATATCGGCCTTTTCAAGAGCACCCAAATCTGCTGCTGTCAAACATGTGGGATGCTCACAGTCAGCTCTTCTGTCCTTATCACCCACTTGTTCCAGTCCACTGACCTTTCCGGCACAATAAAAGCTGCCAACATACTGCAGACATGGTAAAAGTATGCAAATGCCAAGTGCTATTAAATGTGCCCATTGTCTGTTGAAAGACAAGTTATTGCTTTCTCTCCATCATGAGAAATCTCTTAGATCCTTGTGCAAATAAAGACAACTTGAGGTGATATTGATTTACATTCCTTAAATTCAAACAAGCCTTAGGAATATGTTTAAAGGCTGTGTGATTGCTTTAGAAGCCTGCAGAAGATATTTGAAGTGAGTACATGCTTTGTAGATGGCATGGATATCATAGGCATTTCAAAATATTAAGGCAAGGGTTTCCTAACGGAACTAGCTGTCCTGCTCACTGCACCTTCTGATGACAGCCGGACACCTACTCCCCTTGAGGTCTCAGGAAATCATAAAGTCCTAACAAAGAGGCGATCAAAGTCTTTTAATGAGAATTTATAGTTTATTGCCTTCTTACCATACAGCTGACATGAAAGAGTTTTAGAGAGGGAACAATGTCAACCTTTCATGCAGCCATAACTTGATCTCAGTTCCATCAGAGCACTGGACAGCCTTTTAGCACGAGGGGAGGGGGAATTAGACACACCATCAGTGTCCGCGGACTTCACAGGCAGTCTGGCGCAACATATTTTGCTAGCAGGTCGGTCAAGAAGTAAGATTAGTTTTAACTCAGAGTTCTCCGTCTCTCCTTCTGTGATAAGATTGATGAATTAATTAGGGTAACTGAGATCGTAGAGAAATAGATATCCCTAGTGTAAATTTTTAATAAAGTCCTACAAACACTGCCAGTTGATTCTGAAGCTGACATCAGTTTCCTTCTTAGCCACATACTACCAAAATCTGAAGTTTCCAGAATTTGAATGACAAGCCACCAAAACCAAACACAATGATAAATCAAAAAATAAAATAAATACAAAGCACTGTCTACTAGAGAAAACTGTAAGAATATTGTGAGAAGCTGAGTCTTGAAACCAAAGACTAATGTGTAAAATCCAACTTTTAGAGCATCTAACCATTATATTCCTGTCAAAGTCACACAGTAACGAAGACTAAACAAATCTTGGGTAAACTGTAATAACATTGTAAGTGTAGCAGTTGTACTTTCACTTACACATCAGGCTAACTAATTTGCAGCTACCGCATTTGGCCTGAAGAATCTATAGTCACGACTCAGTGCTGAGACCTATACAGACTACAGCTGTTGTGATAATTTAACTCCATAGATCTCCAGCCATACCCATTCTGAGTGAAGATAACTGTGTGAAGGACCATAGATGTAAATAAGAAGTTTTATTTTCTTTATACCCCGTTTAGGCAGAGTTAATGGAGTCTAAAGGGGAATGTGACTTTTTCTGAGGGAGTCAGTCTTCACCAGGAAGCATTTGGAGAATGAAGACTAGAACTGGTTAATTAATACGTTAATGACAGAACATAGCCTTAGATAGGTATCTTGTAAAAATCTATTTACTTCATTTTACTACCTTCATCATGTCAACAGAAGAGAGTAGCAATGTTAAATTATAAAACAAATCCACATTTTCTGCTTTTTCAATCATAATTTCTATTGGTATTCACTACAGCTGGAGTTGATCTTAAGGGTCTTTTTCAACCTAAATGATTCTATGATTATCCAAGCTGAATGCAATTCCCCCACGGGCAACTAAGCTTAATTTAGGACCCCAGCGCACACAGACACACAGACACACAGACAGAGACACACAGACAGACAGAGACACAGACAGAGACACAGACAGAGACAGACAGAGACAGACAGAGACAGACAGACACACAGACACAGACAGACAGACAGACAGACACACACACACACACACACACGCACGCACGCACGCACGCACGCACACACACACAAAAAAAAAAATAGTACCACTTTCTATTCTGTGCTAAACTGAAGGTACTTTGGCACCTAAACACACAGGTAACTCTTTAGCAGGATTTTCAAAAGCCCTATGAATTCAATGGGGAACAAGACTGAACATGTGGCTAGAAACTACTAAGATGTAAAACAGTTCTTGAGTTTAGTGTATCTGGTTCATGTATTCTGAGAAGGGCAAGTTGCTTCTCTGTGACAGGGAAAAGAAGACACACCAAAGCCTGAATTCTAATGAAACCACTACTGGAATTATTAGTGCATCAATCAAAGATCAAGCTTTAGATACTACCTTTTAACAAGTGCTGTGTGTTTAATTTTTGTTTTTTTAAAGAGCCATATAAGAGCAGTAGTATCTTCTCATCTTACCTTTTCTGCCACAGCAAGTTATTTCTTTTCAAGCAATCTTTTCTTCTTTGGGTTTCATGAGGTAACACAGCTGTGCACACAAATCTACAAATAATAACAATGATAATAATAATAAACTCAAGCAGCTTGCTTTCCTGTTTATTACATTTCAAAATTAGGCCCCAAAAGTTGTATTGTATACTAATGGGAATCATAATTGCTCATTTTTTTCCTGATTATAAGAATAATGTCATACTTTAATTATGGCTGTATATTTTAATGAAATTGTCATTTTCTGATTTTGCCCAATGATAAAAGATAAGGTAATGATGCCTTGCCAACACCCAACAGCATCATTGCTCAGTTAAGCATAACTGTAGCAAATTTAGACAAACATTGTAATAAAATAATCTATGGTGCATTGGGTTTTGTAGTTGATAATACAAAAATACCTGCCTGTATTTGTTTCAGAATATATTTCCTCCCATAAACTTTAGATATAATCAAATTATTTTGCTATATCAGACTGTTCAACTAATAAAAAGATTGTAACTGTAAATCCTAATCAAAACATTCATAGGAAATACAGAAGGCAATTAATATTAGAATGATACCAGTTTCTTGAAAAACCCTAGAGGAAAAAAGGCAGCAGAAGAAACCTTTAATTTTATGCTGGTGCACACTGTGGGTTTTTCTTATTAAAATTTAAATTCATTCTTCTTTTCATAGTAAGCAAGACTGTTTAAACAGTGTATTTAAAAAAAATATGTTAGAAATGCTGCTGTCACAAGGACATTTGGCAATGAAAATGCAAATCTGAAATAAGTTCTTGGCCCCCTCACAGAGCTTCATGGCAGTAGAAAGTAAAATCAAGGGTCTTTGGTATAGGTGGAGCTAATCTTGAACCTAAATATTTTCTCATATTAAGGATTTTTCTGAATTTTTCTTTGACGGTTTCTCATACTGCTGCTATCTGCCATAGTCTGGTATGTATCAGAAGGGTTAACATCTGGCTCAAAAGTGTCCTTTCTTTGTCCCCTGAACTCTATTCAGATTTGGCAGACGTAAAGTTAGAAATTATTACTTTCTAAAAGTAGGGAAAAGTAGGAAAAGGCATATGGCCATCATGAAAACAGGTTGGAGATAAATTCCTTTCTAGAAATTTTTGCTTGAAAGTATAAAACATTTGAAGTTCTGTGGCCAATTTCATAGCTGAGTATGCAACGCAATATATATACACTTTCATTCTCAATTTAAAGTGAATTATCTTTTGCAGCATTCGAATTTGTTCTGAATTCATTTTTCTAAATGTTTCCAGTGATGGGAATATTTGCCAAAACAGCGAATGTTGCAGAATACTTAATTGATAGTAAACTTATTGGAAATATTGCATCAGAAAGTTAATTTTGAAAGGGTTTTTTTTGTCTCTCTAGGGACTAAAATAAATAAATACTCTTTTTCGCTTGCTGAAAACCACAGTGATGAAGACTTAGAATAATTCTCCTCTCTTGTGGCTGTCAAAGTGATACGTTTCTGAAGAAGAAGCCTGTAACTTGTCTAACTGCAAAAATGGGTAGCAGAGACAAAAAGTCTTGAACAAGGTCACAAATTGGTGTCTGAAATGGGAATAGAATTCAGATCAACTGGTCAGGTGTTCTCTCGCATCTCTGCTCATGAGTTCGCAACAGCTTGCTAATTAGTAGAACAGAAACTTAGAGCAGCATCTATAGCAGTTCATACAGTGAATACTGGTTCCAGTATTGCTCTTCAAGCTCTGTCGCAAAGAAGGTGCCGTACTCATTGCCTAAATACTGTCTGAAATTGTCCAAACACTTCTGCTTCCTAGCGCAAATCTTGTGACAGTTTAGCTCAATAAAGGATATGAAAAATCAGCCCAGTCGGAAATTCTAAACTAGGCTTTAAATAGTGAATTAACAAAATGTTATTTAGTATAGATGTGTCTTAGACTGTGATGGACTCAATTAAAAAAGTCTACAAGTATCCTCTATGTTCGCAGACTGTTTTGGTTACAATGAATGTTCCTATTTAGTTATTTTTTGTACTAGAAAGACTTGGTCTGCAGAACAGCCAGATCCCAATCAGAGGGCTAGAGAAGAAACTGCATATCCATGTGTTGAAGTGATGTTTCCATGGATACAACTGACTTGATTTGCAGTTTGCAAATTTACCTTCAGTAAGTGGCAAAACACATTCCACCTTCCCAAAGATCTGAGTGTCAGGTTATAGACACTGCCTGCCAATGCAGGGAAAGTGAAGCCAAGGACTAGAGCGCAGAACCAGGGAGAAATGCACTTGTATTCCTCACCTGACATACTGCTGCAGTGTGTGCTTGGGGAATCTTAATCAGGGTGGGTCATTTTTTGTAGTCTAAGTGACATTTAGGCAGAAATAGTCAATTGCACAAATAAAGACCAGAAAACAATGGGTTGCAAAAGAGTCCTGGGAAAAAGAGTATCACAGGGATGCTGTGGGGCATCAACCAAACATGAGTCAACAATGCCATGCTGTTTCAATGAAAAGCAAATGCTGCATTAGGCTCTATTAATAGGAATAGCTCACCAGCCATGTGATGCAATCCTCCTGTCCAAGTCCTGACTGGAATACTGACTTCTATTCAGACACCCACACAGAGACATCTAGAGCCATTTCAGATGTCCATGGTGGGAAGAACAAGAAGCAATGGGCATGTATTGCTGCAGGGAATATTCAAGTATGCTATTAGGAGAACTTCTTAGCTGTAAGTACAGTACAGGCATGCAATATGCTTTCAGGCAAAACTCTCCACAACCATGAGTCATCAAGAGTAAAGGGGACAAGTCTACCAGGAATGACAGAATCATAGACCACCATGACCTGAGGCTGGGACAAGGCCAAAATGGCCTCTTGAGACCCCTCAGCTTTTGATTCTATGTTTCATTAAAATAAACTGTACTAAACCACTAGGAATCGCTAAATACTGTAACCATCCTGGATTTTCATCAGACTGTCTCACTACATCAAGTCCCAGAGTAAATTAAAGTTAACATTCTAAATAAAGAGATATTCTAAAGGTGACCCTTTCTTTAAATACTTTTTTTGTTCATACTAGAACTGCTTCAGTCTTTGACACACAGTTGTCAATTTTGGCAAAGCCCTCAGAAATCCAGGAAGTTGTTTAGGAAAGCTACTTTTTGTCATCAAGGGTATGCAGAGATGTATACTAAATGCTTCATTCTGCCCTCGCTTCATTCTGCACAGCCAGTGTCAGCAAGGAAGTTCCTTTGGATATGCAGTGGTAAGGATAAGAAGTAAAGCCCAAGGAAGCCCTGATGATGAAAGCTTTAACACCAGAGACAGATTTACCTGTAAAGTTCCTGTAACCAGGGATAAAAAAACTTCACCTAATATTCAACACTTCCTTTCACTGCTCAGTTTTTTTGCAACTGAGGCAGGGACATGGTGAGTTACATCACAAGCTAGAACAAGGAGCATCAGCGGGAACAAGAACGTATGATCTTTTGTTATAATTAGGAGAGGGACCTCAAGCAGAGCACTGATTGTCTGAAATTGCATCTACATGATAGGAGGCAAATGTGGACTTCACTTAAATTAAACTTTATTACAGAGCAGGGGCATGTCACTGGGGCATTAGCTGATGGAACTGGGCAACAATGTGGGACAGAAGCCGGGGGAAGCTTAGGATTCTGCATGGTGCTACAAGCTTCTCTTTGTCTTCCCCACTCTCTGCATCAAGTGTGGGGAGGTCAAAGAAAATTTGCAGTAAGCCTTGGAAGCTTATGAGCCCCTAGTCCCACGGCAGAGGAGCAGAAGTCAGAAACTAGTGGTAGGGTTTGCATTCTTTCTGTTCTTCCCTAGTAAATCTGCATCTGAGTGGGTTTCATCCAATGTGCTCACTGTAAATCTAGTAAACTTCCCTGCATTCACTAAGATGTTAAGATAGCTCTTTCCACCAGAAAAGTTTTAAAATCAAAGTAGCTGCTCTGTGGATAACAACAGCAAGTTTCTGACAGTGTTATAAAGGTCTAAGTTGCTGAGGCAAGGTTTTATTCGTTGATGTAGTAGGTAGTATTTACCAGGTCACTTGAATAAAAGCAATGGTTTCTCATGCTGGCAGGAGCTGTTGTACATGTTACACCAAATGATGAATTTCCTTCTGAAGATTTAGAGATAGTTTCTTCACTGTAATTGTCATACTACACTGACAATCTGAATGCCATTATCACAGTAATAAGTGAAATTAAAAAGTGGAATAATGCCATTTGAAGATGAATACAAAGGACATACAAAGACTTGCATGTTGACTCACTTGCGCTGTTCTTCCCTCTACTTGTTGTTCTGTGTGTTCAAAGTCTTTTAGTGTAATTTATTCCAACAAGAGCAGTATTTCTTCATTTAAACATTTCTTAATGGATTTTATATCTCTGGACCAAACTCATGTCTGATATAACATTCCAGCAATTAATGGACTCTGTTACAACAGATCTAGCTCAGACAGCAAACTTGAACTATTTAAAGGAAAAAATTATCGTTAACATAGGATGTAAAGACATCCTGAATTGAACCAACAATTGGAAGTGGGGACAGCTGGGAAATGGGCTTTAAAACCACACAAGTGTTCCAAACCAAAATGCTGCTATGGACTCTGAAATTATCAGAAAGTTATACTTCTCTCTACTCAGGGAGGGTGTTCAGGCCATCAGGAATGGGTACCTGAATTAGCAGACTATTGTTACTCGATTGGAGCCTCTTAGAAGCAGTTCAGGTCACCTAAATATTTAAACATTTGAATATTTAAAAGTGTTTAATGGGAGTTGAAAGCATTTTTTAATTCCACTGTAGTGCTGAGAGTAGACCCAGCTAATTCAGGCATTGAATGTGCTGCTTATGACTTAGCCAAGCCAACTTAGTGTCTAGCTGCTGCGTAGATCCCATCAGTCTCCTGCAGCTCCAGGCCTGGCCATGTGCTTCTGACTCCTCCCTGGGACTTGTCTAATTGCATGCCAAGTTGATTTATAGTGTTTCACCAGCAGAGAACCAACCCTAAAAGAAAAAGTGATTCCCTCTCTTCTGGTTCAGCTATATTAACATACTTCTGCAGGGATCGAATGATCATCAAATCATCAGAAAGTACAGTATTGATAATCCCATTGGAAAGAGGTGGGCAAGGGCAGGATCACACTTCTTGGTATCTGCTGGCTATAAGATGGCTTTAGTTGTACTGTAAGGCCATGCACAAATGTGGATGAGATGATGCAGTTACTTACAACAGTGTGCAAAAATGGAAGGATAGGGGAGCTTAAAATCAGTCACAAATGCCATCACCAGAGAAGGGTGATTAAGAAAAATCTGGCCAGCTTTGTCCCAGTGAAAGGCCATTGTTCCAGTAAAATATGGGTGGGGAAGCAGGAGAGAGGAAAGAAGGGAAGTAAATTTAGCAAGGTTGCTGTCTGCATCTCTGGCCTACTGTGTGTGTCAGGAGTGATGGGTACAAGACTGTTAAAACTGCACTCAAGATCAGAAATGACAAGGGGAAATAAAAAATTAATTTACAAATACATTTCACAGTTCACGCACAGTTAGGTGCAACTTATTTTTTTAAAATTCCCTTCTCTATTCAGGATTCACTTTACTGAACGTAATATGTGTTGTTTTATACTTATGGGAGTTGACTTATGAATAATACAATTAGCAAGTTTGGGCTTTTAGGGAAGGTCTACACATACTGGGAATTTATTCAATTTAAGCAAGAGGTACTTTGCACTTTGCATACTCTGCAGGGTAACTATGATGTAGGCATAACTCCATTGAAATAATTGTTTGCCTCTCCTTACACTAAGACTGAAATAGACTTTCCTCATTTAAATTCATGTTAGTGTCTGAGTATAACAAAGAAATGGCATAAGAATCCTGGTCTAGGATTCCTATGGCTCAAGCAAATACAACACAGGCTGGCATGATAAGCTATTTCTTTCACACCTCAGTTAGCATAAACATGAGGAGAATACCAGGCAGCCTCACACTCTGTGAGCTGCTCCTTGAAGAACATCAGGGTTTCCCTATACATCTAGGCAGAAACACATGAATCCAGAAAAAGCAACTGCAAAAGTTGTTCTGAGATACTCAATATTACATGTGATTGATAAAATGTTCAGTTTTAAACTTGTGTCAGATGCCTTACTAGTGTAAATCAGCCCATCTACCAAAATGACAGAATAGTTTGGGTTGGAAGGGACCTCCAAAGATCATCTAGTCCACCCCCCCTGCAATGAGCAGGGACATCTTCAACCAGATCAGGTTGCTCAGAGCCCCATCCAACCTGACCATAAATGTTTCTGGAGTTGGGATAATGACCACCTCTCTGGGAAACCTGTTCCAGTGTCTCACCACCCTCATTGTAAAACTTTCTTCCTTATATCTAGTCTAAATCTACCCTCTTTTAGTTTACAACCATATACCCCTCGTCCTATCACAACAGGCCCTGCTAAAAAGTTTGTCCCCATCTTTCTTATAAGCCCCCTTTAAGTACTGAAAAGACACAAAAAAGTCTCCCTGAAGACTTCTCTTGTCCAGGCTGAACAACCTCAAATCTCTCAGCCTGTCTCCACAGGAGAGGTGATCCATCCCTTTGACCATTTTTGTGGCCTCCTCTGGACCTGCTCTAACAGGTCCGTATCTTTCCTGTGCTGAGGGCTCCAGAGCTGGATGCGGCACTGCAGGTGGGGTCTCACCAGAGTGAAGTAGAAAAATAAAAAGATAGAAAAATCAAAGGACAAACATGCAAATATATTTTGCAGATGCTATCACACATGCATTGGCAGTCCATTGAAAAACTGAAATTATTAAGGTAAACTTCCTTAATGTTATTTAGCCTTCATACCATCAAATGTTCACTCCCTTTTAACATTTACTGTTCTCACTGTAGTTTCCTTAGAGCAATACCAGTACCCAACTGTTAGTGACCTGCTATCCTTGATTATAGACTAAAACCCACTGTTAGCTCCAAACTAAAATGTTGGAGCTGATCACACATTGTGTGGGTTATGTGAAAATTTTTTAAATTTGTGATTGATCTGCAGTGAGCTCACTGTCTGATTTATATTACCAAAGAGGTTTTCTTCGGATCTGATCAGGACACTCACAGATTGAGAGTTACAAGAAGCAGAAGCCAAAGGAATTTTTTTCAGCAAATATTTTTACAATGCTTTCCGAGTGAAAATAAAACACAAGTGAATATCTGTCTTTTCTGAGTCAGATTAGAAGTGTCAAGAGACCACAACTCTTGGTCATCCCTAGATATTTTTGAAAAATAGTCCTGTCAAAGGTTGAGGCCATGCTTATGAAAGGATGATAATCTTATAGCCCACTTTCTTTTCCAGCTGTCTTCCCAGCCAATTAGAGGCTATAGATCCCTAACAGTTAAAAACTTATATGCCTAATACATATACTGTGACAATGCAAAACAAAAGAGAAAGATTGCCACTGTTGAATGTGTAACTGAAGGACCGAGTTCTGTATCTATCAATTATCTACGAGAGTTCATTTTACTGTGGATTTAAAGGACTCCTGAGTCATTTGGACAAATTATTACTAACATAAGCTGCCAATGCAGAAGCCTAAATCTCTCTTTGCAAAGAAAAGGCCACAGCAAACATAACCAATTTGCTAATGCATAAGCTTGTATGCTACCAGCTGCAACAGTCCCAAAGAGAAGGCAGCGTCAAGTAAGGGCTGAGAATACTATCCATGTGAGTGTGGGTGGTTTGTTTTTTTGGTTTTGAGTGTCTGAAACTGAAGGTCAGAATGGTTTCAAAGAAATGCTGAAGATCTGCTCACAAAAAGTCAGTTATGTTAGGGCCATCAATCTCAAGGTGGTCATCAGGGCTAGAGGTCTTTGACAGTGCTGGTCATTTCAGGGAAGAGAGCATATACTTTTGTTTAATGTATTTTGTTTGAGGTTTTTTCCCCCAAATTTTACCACAGGCATCCAAATACATTAGTTATTATTTCTGAAGATCTACTCGTCTTTTGAGTTAGAGACAAAACAGGACAAGAATTTTTTTAGGAGGGGCAGCTTGTGACTTCAGGAGCAGAATTGCAGTCTGAACATCACATAAGGAAAGAGTTAAAAATAGATAGTGTCCAGTCTTTGACCTGCTCCTGCACTTCGTGTGCACATGAGACGATGTGTTGATTTGTCAAGCGGCAGCTGTGGGCAATGCTGTTGCACTAGCACAGAGGGATAACTTGCTGTAGAAATCGTGTCAGTTCAAAGTGGAGTTCATCGGTTAGCCTCAGTGAGTACCTAGAAACATCTCTCCATATGTCAGCAGACATGATATGCCTCTGGCCTGACAGTGAATAGGGCAGAACGAGCTGGTCCCTGAATTAGCTCAGCAAAGCCTCCTGCCTTTGGCATTGCTCCCAGCTCTGCTCTCAGGGCTTCCTTAGCAGCAAGCTACAGACTGACCTTTGGAAACAAACAAAAAGCACAAGCTCTCAGGTCCCATCAGACTCCTCCCCACAATTTTCCCTGGTAAAAGAGAGGCTAAAACGCAACACTGCAGAAAATCACAGTGAAAGGATGGTTGAAAGTCGTTACCTGTCAGGTCCGCTGCCTGAATGAATCCATTGAACCTAAACATCCTTCTAGTTATAACAGAACAACAGAAGGAGATGCAGTAACAAAGGAAAGCCTGCAGTGCTATCTAGGCCATATATGCCTTTAAACTTTTTAACTTAAAAAAGATGCAAAACTGAATTAATCACTTTACTGACATGTCAGTAGAACCCCTTGATCATGCAAGATCTCACACACCTGTCTGAATACAGAAGGTTTCAAGAACTCACTAAAATACCAAAATAAAACAAAATAACCTGCCATTTTTTTCCTTATTCTTTTTTCCCATTACTTTAGGCTTCCCAAAGTATTTACATTGCTTTGAACTGTTCTGTCACACTTCCAGCAAGTCATCTACCTAGGATCTCTGTGTTGTATTCATGACCTTTCTTAATGCAGCCATGCTCTCACTTAGTTTTTTTACTCTATTTATTGTAGTACTGGCTAAACATATTAAAGCCTGAACACGTTATGCACTTGTGCATCTCTTATCTATGTGATTCTAATACTAATAACTGTAGGCAATTCTTTTTTCTGTCATATAGCCATCAGGGATAGAGCAGGTCAGCATTTTGATTTTATGCTAGAGTTTATGCAACTCAGACACTCAAAATCTAAAGAAAATTAAAAGAACCATATAGCAAACCTTTGCTATATTTTTAGCGCCACCCAATAAATAATTTAATTAGAAGGTACCTTAGCCAAAAAGTCATTCATTCAACTTTGAAAATTCTACAAAGAAATTGGTAATTAAATGTTCTGTGCATACTGTGGGCTAAGAGAGTTTCCTCTCACTTTTCTCCATGAAGATTTTAAGGGCTATAGAAGGTAGGAGATTTAAAATATGGATTTCCTTTCAATTGGAAAAAAGAGAGAAAGAGAGAGAGCAAAAGACTGCAAAACTTTCCAGTTGCTTTATGGGAAGTGCATAAGCACCCTGGTACAGAGAACTCTCTGAAGCCAATGCTGTTTATCGCATGCCTGAAGGGCAGACAGGAGAGAATTCACAGCAAGCACAGAAAATGCAAATCTTTGGTGAAATGCACCCTATAGGTCCCTTGATACATCATTAAGATGATGGACCAAATCTAGCCATGCTGACAGATTACATCTTCTCCCTCAGGATAAAAAAAAAATAACAAATACAGCCTTTGGAAAAATCAAAAATTCCTATTTTTGGTTTTAAACAACCCATTTTTGATCACAAAACCAATTTAAACTTCACAATCACTTCATAATCTCTAAACTTTGAAAGAAAAAGGAGAAAGTGTTATTGCTTGACTAAATTTGCTGCTTTGTGGAACCAGTATGGATGTGGTTTAAGCTGTTGTGTAAAAAAATTTTTAAAAGCTTATATGATCTCCCTGTGTCCCAAGCAAGTGTTCTTACTCTCTCTGTGGTCAAAAAGTAGGCTAACGTCTTGCTTCTCCATTAATGTTAAATACACTTTCTGTCTCTTTTCTCTCCAACTTTTTTATAGCAGTGAACTAGGTTATGTCTGCGAAAAGGCACCAGGAAGGGGCAAATGAGGATCCAGACTTATATTCAATATAATGGTGGGTATTAGTGAATATCCCTGCAAAACTTTAAAGGAACAGGGCTCCAAATCTATTCCTTACCTATGATACGACTTTTTTTTTTTTTTTTTATGATTAGTTTATCATTAAGCAAAGATTGGATCTACCAAGCTTTCTTCATTGATCTGTGTCCCTGTTGTCCTAGAGCTTCAGTGGTTTGTTTTTGAAAACTCAGGTATCTTAACTTCCAAAAAAAACCAAAACAAAGGAATAATAATAATATCATACACTTGGTTCTCATGGTTGCAAGGAGAAAAAAATTGAAGCAAGACTTGAACTGAACAGATGCGACAATGTGTCCCCATCCACAGAGAATGGAGAAAAATAAATCCAGAGAGCAGACCTGCTTTTTCCACTGGCCACTGGATTCTTAGAGCTTCAAGCCACTTCCAAAGGAAAGCAGGGGGGCAACAGCCCAGCAGAGTGCCATGTATGTGGTGTGGCACAGCAGGCCCTGCTATTGCCATCTCAGCATAAACCTGAGCCAGCTGTGCAGGCAACATGCAAAGCCTTCTGCTCAAATAGCATATCCCCGCACCACCAGCAGGCTGCTAGAGAACAGAGGGGTGCTGAAGGTAGACAAAGGAGAACAGGGGAGAACAGCAGCAGGGGAGAACTGACCCCTAAACTAGCCATTGCAAAGTGCTGGCCATAGTGAGTGGGGAGACAGACTCGCTCCTCTGCAGCCTGTTACTCTCTCCCTACTGCAGGTGCAATGTCAAGAAGCATTTCTGGCTTTGAGCACTCCTCACAGCGGAAGCGCAGCCATCCCAGGTATGAGAGGAAGCAGTGGATGCCGAGACCACTCTTGTCAGTAACAAAGGCAGCTGTTCATTGTCCAATACATCTAGAAGGGATCTTATAGCTTGCACCATAAAAAAAAAAAAAAAAAAAAGAAAAGAAAGAAAACTTCAGCTTCTCCATGGAGGGAACATGCTCTAGAAAGACGTATGTTAATGAACTAGGATCCTGCATGTGGTCAGGCCAATATTGGCTGTCGCCCCCACTCCCACACAGTCAGCCTCAGCATCACAAAGGTAGCCATGGCCTGCCACTGGTGTTTTTTTCTGTTCTTCCCCTTGTATTCATATAATTTATCTGATTTTTTTTAAAAAATGGTTTCTCTAATAGTGCAGCCACAAATCGGTACCTCTGAATGATGACAGGTACCATTCAACCAGCACTCAACACTGGCTCCATGACTGTGAATACTCAGAAAGGTATACTTTTTACTGTATACTCTTTACTGTACTGAGGCTGATCTCTGTCCTCTGGTCAAAGGAGACAGAAAAGTGTGCTGGATTCACCCTTTTCAGTCTTACAGATGAAACTCCTGCTCTGAATTAGCCACTCAAAGAACATCTTTCCCCAGTGTCTACAGAAGTAATCTAAGAAGCTGTCTGAATAGCCATATAACAGAAACCCAATTTCTTTACAAAAAAAACCCAAACAACCAAAACCAAAACCTCCACAAAAACCCCCAAAAAACAGCTCACAACCAATCCTTTCAGAAAAATTGTGACAAAGAAAAACCTAAAGGAGGAATCTGCCCCCTGCCCCTAAATTTTTTGCCTGTACTATAAGGAAATAAATAAAATAAAGACTGATGAAATAAACAGGAAGAAAATTCTGAGGAAATAAACAAAACTTGTGATCTCCCTTCTATGGACCCTTTCTCGATGCTACTTCTACTCATAAATAAGCTAGATTTTTCCCAGAACCAATTAGGGCTTTTATTGGCAGAACTACAGAGCAGTACCCTTGGTAGAGCTTTACATTTAAAATCTCTAATCTGCATGTTATCTGATTCTGAGCAACCTTCTACTAAGTGGAATTTATGCACTTGCTCTCCCTTTGAATGCCCTCTGGGACCAGAGGCTATGTATAGCACTAATTCACTTAAGTTTCTTATTTGTTAAAAAAAAAAAAAAGCCCACAAGTTCTTCCAAGTTGGTTTCTTTGTAATGATTTTAATTGACTGCTTCAGAGCAGCATAGGAAATCAGTGATCAAGAGTGTCAAGAACAGCATGCTCATACATGACATATTAAAAAAATATATTATATTTCCTTGTTTGAATAAGCAATAAAATAAATAGAGTGGGAAAAAGCCCCCAAGAAATCAGAATCGTGCAATGTTCAAAATGGAAGTCAATCAACCGATCAATCAACTGGAAAAGAAAGACTCACTTGCTCTGCATAACAGGGGCTTCTTGCCACATTTTTCTGCAGTTTAGAGAACCAATATTTACCCACTTGGGTCATTTTCAGATCATCTGGGTGGCAACCACATTTTTAGATCTCTGTAAAAAAAACCCTGGGCTTTAAGGATACAGTTATTAGTTTTAGAAAAGAAAGAAGTTAATAAATAAAAAGCTTTTGAGCAATGCAGCCGTGAATGCTGCAGCTGGAAGCCAGGGGATTATGAGAGTGTTACATCTGACCACAGCTTTGAGTGCCAAACACTGGAGATCTGAACCTGTGCCATTTTGGAGCTCTGGTTTTACTGGAACAGAGCCTAGAACCTTGCCTGGGAATAGTCTATATCGGATGACCTTCATAGCTCATCTTTCCTCCCCTCTTATCCACATCTGAAGCATCTGGCAGAAGGAGGAAAGATGGGAAAAACCGTCTGAATAAGTAGGTAGGGAATTTGTGACCGGTCAGCTTTGACAGCTGTGTACAGATTACATCATGTTAAGGGAACCTAAAGTTACTGAAGAAGAACCTTTTACATGCTGTACATCCAGTCCTTCCTTTGGCTTTCTATCACATTTTCAAAAAATCCAGATGAAATCCATAATTTGTGCTGACTGCTGAAACCAACTTACTGCACACAGTGCCTCCACCCCTCGGTGCACTGAGCACTATGAAAAAAGAAAACTGAATGTTTGATCAGATCCCTGGTGTTTTCTGCAAAAAGCAAGAGGCTCCACTCTGCTTTTGAGAAAGTTGACATGCAGTGATGTATTTCCATAAGGTGCTAGAAGCTGTCAAAACCCGGAATTTCTCAAATGCTGTTATGAAAGTTTTTGTACAAAGCTTTTGCTTAGAAAACAACAATTCAGGGATTAAAAATAAGGTTTCTTTAAATTTAGTAAGAGCCATCACGAAGACAGACTATGGGAAAAGAATTTGTCAGCTGCAGCTTCAATCTTGCAGACTGAGTTTAGGTCTTTAAAATTGGCTTGCACTCAGATCTCACATACTGCTGAATTTCTGCGCGTGCACTGTTTACCAATGCCAGTGCCAAACTACCATTAACCAGAATAAGCCAGTACTGGTTGACCATTTTATCAATTACGTTCAGAATAAGACTTAGAGTGAGAAGTTTTGAATGTTTGTTGAAAAGATTCGTTGCCTGGGAAAAGAGGTGTATGTGTGAACATGAGTACAAAACCCTGAAGATTGTGACTGAAACACAGACTGAAAAATTTAAAATTCTTCAAAACACATTTATAAATATTGCTCTGTCTTTGATCTAGCAAGGTACGCGTCCCTTGTGCTGATGCTAGAGCATGCGTTTCCAAACACAACGTAAGCAAATTGTTTTGGCATTGCTCAGGCATCCATCATGGCCATGCTCCCCAGTTAGGATCAAACCCAAAGCAGTTCCCTTAATAAGCTGCCCCATGGGATAAGGAATCACCTTTCTACAGGTGAGAGAGAAAGGGGTAAAGGAAGGCTCATGAAGAAAAAGAAACCCTGACTGGTCATGACTACATTTAGGTTTGTGATAACTTTAGCAACTGCAACATCCAGCAGGATCTCCAAGCACAAGAGACCATTGTCCCTCTGAATAATGTACATCTTTTTCAGTGATTTAACTCCATCAACCTGGCTATAACAGTCCTAAATTAGGACTAAAGTAACAAGCCCTTCAGCTGACCACTGTCACTTCATCTTCACGCTGCCTCATTCCCTCCCATCGGGTCGCACAGTACCTGTCAGTACTGCTGGAAAACTGCAGAGCGAGTGTCCATACTTCCTTGCGGATGGGCTGCTAAAGGATGCTTATTTAGCATAGTCACATAACTGCTTTTGACTTCGTGCCATACGAGCTGTCCTTTCGTGGGGTTTGATTCTACAGATCCCTGGTTATCTTCAGGGGGAAAAAGAATTTAAATGCCTTTCTTTGGTTCACAGCCAAATGCTTTTCATACAATATAAAAAACATCTTGCAGTTTCCTTCACAGCCCTTCCCCTTCCTCCTCCCCTCTTACATCTGCTGCTATAAAACCCAGCCTGTTACATATTTCTAAAAATTGAAAAGTAGATTTCTGAATCACTTCACCTTTGGTTGCCACTCAGATTATTAATCTTTATATCATAAATAGAGGCTCAGTTGGCTCTAAGCAACTGTTATTTTAGTGTCTGACAGGCACAGGCTTCCTTCTCAGTCTGGGGACTTATTTACATTCCTTATTTACATTCCTGTATCCTGGCCCACTATTGAAGCTTTCTCCAGCTCTCATTCAGACAAAATTCCCACTGAGATTTTAAAGGCCCCCCTCCAATGAATCCTTAGCATCTCTCTCATATGTGGTACTCAGGATAATGGAACCTGAATCCAAGCTGTTTGTGCTGGTCCCTTGCTCGTGGCATTCTGCTACAGCTCCAATCAAGTGAAAATTTACCCTGATTGCTATAAGAAGGAAAGGATGCTGCCAAAGTGTTCTCAACACACTGCCTTTTTGTGCAATTTTCTGCATTTCCTCCCTCCAAATTAACCCAGATTTGCCTCCTGGCATTCTCCAAACCAGAGACTTTCCAGGTGTCACTGCGACAAGAATTCAATTTGACGTGAGGGGCTGGACTCCCCTGTCCCTAATCAATGTCCTTCTTTGTCTAATGAGATGAAAATGACAGCAAGCAGCGGCCAGCAATTGAATCAGAGGGTGCCTTAGCGCCTAAGGCCAGTGCCTCTCTGATGGCACTGAGGGAAGGTGGCAGGGCTGGCTTGGCAGAGCCATGATCTGTGACCCACAGCACCCCACACTGCTGACCTTGGCTAAGGTGCCCTGGCACGCAGCTCGGCCACAGCCAAAGCCTGGCAGCCACAGGAGCTCCTCTGACAGCAACTGGTCTTCTGGGCAGGTGCTACCAGAGTAGTGCAAGTCAGCACTGAAAGATGCAACAAGGGGACAGATTGCCCCTGTCAAGCAGTACCTGAGGAAAAGGCTGTGCACAGACACCACACGAAGGCACTGTGTTCTTCTGAAGCACTGGTTCCTGCACTTTGTGGCCTGGGTAACAGGCCCGTTCTTACAGCAGGAACAGGTTTGCTCCATCTCTCTGAGAGACACAAACCATCTTTTCCCACCTGCAGGGCACTTGCTCTGGCAACCCCTTGCCAGGACGATTTTGCTGACTTGATTTCCCTGCAGAGGGCCATAGGTCTAACAAAAAACATCCACATGCAGCTTCAAGGAAAAAAGCAATGGAGACACCTTTTATTCGTCCACAACCAAAACCAAGTCAGAGTCCCTCACATCCTGCCTTGGAGCACTAGCTTGAAAGTCCTCAACTGTCTCACAGATATAAATGTTTGAATGTCATTTTGCACTTGGCACTGGAGCTAATTTTCCTATTCATTGATTCTGTAATTTTGTAAAATGCGTACAATATGCAACATCATTTATTATAAAAAAACCAGAGAGTGCAAGAAGATTAAAATTCTGACAGAGGCGTATTATCATTGCTTGGCAAAAGAAAAAAACTTCGTATGTTTGTGAATCATTCCTGAGATAATCATACTCCTTTAAATACCATAAAGAAAATGTTCATGTTTGTTCTGGAAAGCATTATGAATATTAACACAAGACAAATACAATTTGTCCACTTTGGGGAATAATGAGCTTTTTTTCCTTCAAAAGATTTTGTAATGACAGTACATAGATTAGTAGTGTCTTTAGTCTTTCAAAATCTGAGACAGATTTGTGTGTGAACATTTGTACCATAAATCTGGTAGATATCACACTCAGTTTTAAAAATAAAGCCCAACTGGTAGCTGCTTGAGTCAGTTTGTACTCACCCCTCTTATGTGAGAAAGGTGTGCAATTTTGGAGACATTTAAGCTCATAGCAGCATACTGCTAATGAATACTTCGAGGAACTCTAAAGGTTTAGAAACTTATTTTGAGGCAGGGAAGAGGGACGAGTAGAAAGAGCATCTTAATTTGTATTTGAAGCATCTTTTTTAACAGCAAGTAAGAGTCTGAGTCACGTATATGCAACGGATACTGCTTGAACAAAGACAGAGCCTTTCAGCTTACAACATTCTCTGCTGGCTACCTATGGCACAGCTTATGAAAACTTAACATAAAACCCTAGAGCCCTTCCCACTTCACTTTTCATGATGCTTCTCTTGTAATGGAAACCAAATGCTCAATTCTCATCTCCTCAGCAAAGTCTTATACAACTAGAGAATGTGTTAATTTCTGTTGCAGTTTTCTGACATCAGAAGCAAGTATGATATATTTACCAGTTTCACAAATATACTGAAATAAAGTATTTTTTAAAGGATGGACAAACAGTGTTTCTCTATATTTACAGCTATCTTCAACATAAAACAGGACAAAAGAATGCTAAAGTAATTTGGAGATCAGAAACTATTCCTATCATTCACCAGAGCAGATTTTTCAGAAAACTGCAGGGAATGGTTGCAGGGAAATGGTCAGACAGAGGTCGTAAAGGCCCTAGTCAGGGTGGAAGAATATCTCAGTTATATATTACGAAAAAAGATTGATGCTTAAGACATGGTTTATACACTTAATGCCTCTAAAAATGTCAAAATTGATCTAGGAAAGGTTGGAAACAAAGTTATGGATGCCTCGCTAGTGACACCAGAATATAGGTTTATTCCCGTGTTAGCCAGTTTTGATACAAAAATAAGTGATGTATCTGGCTGGTGGGAATCACTGCTCCTGTTGTTGGCATAGAAAAAGCAAAATAAAAGTCACAAGTACTATGGTTAGCTTATTGAGACAGTTGGCAAACACACACCACACCCCCCACACCCCCCTAATAAAACAAGAAACCAAAAATCCAAACTCTTGTTTCCTTCTTACTTTATATCATGATCATGCATAATCATTTTTGAGGAAAAAATATGTAAGGGAAAAATGTCGTTCTGGATATGGAAAAATTTCTAAACCATTCCGCTCTGGTGACTGCACAGAAAAGGGGGAAAGGGGGGAACGTGGCTGATTTTCTGACAACTGGAACTGAATACCACAACAAAGAACCAGGGTGTGCATTGATAAACTCTGCTAAAGCAAAATCCAGATAATGGACTGAATTACTTATACAGCCCAAAATGCAAAGGAAGAGATTGAAATAAAAACCGGTGTCTCTTTTTTTAAAAAAATTATAACGCTTTGCCATAGACACATTGAGCAAGTCTGAACCATTTTGAACTCATTCAGCAAATTCTCATTGATCAGCAGAGCCCAGAATAGAGAAACAAAGCTCAGACACAAACAAGTGAATTTAATCAATTGAAGTTGCCCAACAGCTAACTAAAAAGAACGCAGATAATTTGGACCATAGCACAGTTTTATGAAAGTCACGTGGGTTGTTTCTGGGGGAAGCATAGGGAAGGAGAAGAACTGTCATAAACTGACCCATTTTTCCCACTTCACTAATTGTGATATTTAACTTGCTCACTGGTATTTTACAAATCCAAATAATGCTGGAGAAAATATTGGGCAAAGAATCAGGATTTCCTTTAATTATAGGAGTTTCAAAATGATAAAAGAAAGCTTGGAAAAAAGCTGCAAGTTAAAAAACCCCACAGTTTAACATGACCTAGAAGTGTCAATGAGAAATCTGAGATACTGAGAAAGAAACAACTAGTGTTCCAAAGGATAAACATGGTTAAAGCTGTTAGTGAGTATTAACTTCTGGAACTATGATGTTGTACTGTTCTCAGGGAAAAATAAAAAATCTTATCTGTAGGAGTCTAGATAAATAAAAGTTATTGCAAACCAAGTGGTTCAAGTGCACTTTGGAAATGTTAAAGATTGAAGTTACAGACTCAGAAAACTGCTACACAGGAGTAATAAACTGATGTCTTTATCTTGGATCAAATAATGAAAAACTATTCAAGGACTTATGCTGCTAGAACAGGAGCTTGTGACAATATAATCCATTTAGCTTCACAGGACCCCAGCTTTGTTTGGATTTAAGCTCAAGGACTGGAATAAGCCTGTTTCAAAAATAGAAGCACTAGCATCAAGGCTTGATTAGAGAAAGTCTCTTATCTCCCCCTTCGTGTCTATGAGAGGCTGTCAGGTATACCTCAGCTTTGCCCAGGCAGAGGGAAAATTAGTCCCTTCTAGCTGGGGAGCTGAGCTCTCATCCTATGACTCCTGCTTATGCCAGGAGGCAGTTGTGTATTTAAAGGAGGAGGCTGGCTCCTGTGGATATTACTGCAGAGAGGCAGGCTTCCCCAAGAGGTAGCTTGGGACATGAGACCCAGAATTTACTTCTTTGGCTATGTGTTGTGGATATAGTCCTTTCCTACACATGTAGCCGGAAGCACAGCAGTGCTTATGATGCAGTGGAGATCATAAGGTAGCCAAGTAAATAGATGAGGTTAATTCAAGTACAGCTCAGGAGCAATCACTATTCTAATAATTTATATTCACAGTGCAGCTATATTGCAAGGCAGATTAACTTAACCACACTGGTTGTTAAAAGGTGCTGATGCAAGAAATAAATCTGTTTGTACATGCCTACATGAATACCAAAATAACAAAGTCCAGCAGAAAGTTTCAGAAATTGCCTCTACTGGCAGAACTATGTTCCCTGGTATACGTACATACGATCATGTAATTAAAGCCTGTGTCACAATGCTGCTGTTTTGTAGAACCTCTGCGACATATATGCCTCATTTTGTGAGTATCCAGAGGGACGTCATAGGGTTGGATTTACAGGTGTATTTGAGGGCTTGCAGATGTGGCTGAAATCAATGAAAGCTAAACCTAGAAGGCTATCCAATTCTAAGCATTCTTCAAGTTCTGGTGTCTCAGACAGGACATGGTAGAATATGTAGGCACATTTTACTTTAATCTACCTTTCTTTTATTTTGCCTTGTAAAATAATATTCTTTCTTCAGGATTCCCTTCCCTACATCAGCCTTTCTTCGCAACCAGTTGTACCACCCCACACTAGCTCCATGTGCAAACTGCACTTGTTTATCTATCCTTAGCTATGCCTGTGTCCTTAATTCTTTGTTCCTATGCAGTCACTCCTTATCTGCCTCTTCATTTTCAGTTAATTTCTTTCCCACTTCAATTAACTCCCATTTCACTTAATTTCTTCATTGACTTCTTGTCCCCATCTTTCCATTTTGCAGTGCAGCTTTTGTTCTCTCTACTTTTGCATCAGGTATTCTTCCTCCTCGCCTTTCACCAGATGTGGGCACAGTTGTCACAGAAGATGAGAAACAAGGCAGACAGCTTCCCTGCTCCGTGCCTTAACGTCCATGCTTATCCTGGTCCAGAGCAGCTATTACAGATCAAGTTCACATTATTTCTGTAGCCTGAGCCCTCACTATGTTCAATCATGATGGAATATTTGGACATATCCAGTAAAACTGAAGTGTCTCTTGAGTCTGTGCAAACTTCAATTACTTTAAGACTTGTACCTTGGCTAAATTTCTGCAGTATTTCAGGCACTGAAAAACACACATTCTGACAAAAGGCACTGCTACCAAATCTAAAATCACAGTTCAAGGTCTTAGAGGCACTATAGATATTTTGCAAGTTTACCAGAATTATTTTTTAATTTGTTTGTTCTTAGGTATGTTTTCTTTCCCAAGATCGACTCTAATAAACAGCACTTAATATTTAGTCAAACTTTAATCTTAGCTTCTCATTACAAACAGTTGAAAGCTTGATTAACTTTCAGAAGAGCCAGTGAACCAGCTCTGCCCATGAAGATTTCCAGCCAATGAATTCTAGGTTTTAAGTAAATACTCTTCAGGCTACAGTACATCAGATCAAGAGCTATACTGGCCCACCACCATTTTTGTACCTTAAAATTACCTACAAATAGTCAGAACGTTTCTTCAAAATAAATGCCTATATAAAACATATTATGTTTTTCATAATCCCACTGCCACAACAGAGTAATTACAGTGAAGTTAGTTCAGCTCAAAGATTTGAAACTATTAGGACTGAGGAAAGGCTGTAGCAGAATTTATTTTCTAATGATATTGTGTGAAGGCAAACCTATCACTTGCTGCTAGTGTTGGAGTACATGGCCTTAAATGAACAAGGAAACAAGTTAATTAAACACTGGAGTGTCAGGGTTTTAATGACCCCCTCTACTAGGGAGCACTGAATAACTGAAACATTTAAATAGCTGATTAGAGCAACACTCATATACCAGTGATATTGTTTTAATTTAGAAGTTGATGAAATGCTATGTTTGAAAAGTAAGAATTCAGAGTAACGGCTGTTTGCTAGTCGGCAAATAACACATTGCATATACAGGGTTTGTAATTAATTGTGTATAAATTCATATTTGCAGAAACTTCCACAAATCTAGTCATGTTAGAGCCCCAGCTGCCTCTTCGCAGTTTTCTGAGCCAAGGGAAAGCAGCGATGGGTAAGCCAGCAAGGAGCACTCTAGCTGTAAACAGTGAAATGCATTCAGTCTGCAAGGAGGGCTGACATCTCTTCTCCTCACCGAGCTAAAATGGCTGCACATCCAAGAATCTCTGGCTGGGATAGTTAACTCATCCCATTTACCTGCAAGGCAGCTGCTTCTTGCAGCCTGACCCACATGTTGCAGCTCCATCTTCCATTCCATCAGCCCTCTTAGCTCTATACTGAGGATGGGATAAAGAGCAAGCATTCTTCTCCTTCTAGCATCCAATTCACTGGTACAGCTCCCTCGTCATCTGGATGAACAAAAGACACTCTTCAAGTCAAACATGCACTCTTGAGGGTGAGCTGATAGCACAGTCTGAGGCACTTAATGTATTTGTTTATGGAAAACAGCATACTCAACTAACAATGTGGTTACCCTGGAAATACTCCAATTCAGTTTAAATTAGACACATCAGTTCTAGCAGGAGGGCCAGCATCCCTACAGGAGGTAATAACAACCGTCCTCTCCCTTTGCAGCTTAGCTGAGACATGGGAGACACAGTCCCCTTCAGTGATATGGCGGAATTAGCACATTATCTTCTAACTACCAGCTTTCTCTAAGATGAAAATCAGTAGTTATTTGGGGGTATGTTTGTAATCCTTCATTTTGGTTTTTTTCCACTTCTAAAAATGTTTACTTGCTTTTGTAATCAGCAACAGAAAACAAAATACTTTGTTTCCCTGCTGAAAATCCAAATTGATAGGCTAGAGACTCTTTTTTTATTTCTTAAGGAAACCTCAGCACTACACTTTGCAACGACAGGGCTGTAGATCCACCTCAGAACTGAGGTACTGTTAACCATCAACCTATGTACCTCAAAACGTGAGATTCATCCTCAGCCTAGAGGACACGAGAAGAACAGAATTAACAGGAAAGATCAATGGCAATCAAAATTTTAAAACTCTGTTAGTATGGTCAGGGCGCTACTCCGAGAAAAACCTGGACAAGAAGAAAGACTTGCCTCAAGCTCCCTCAAGCCTTAAAACCTACTGGCTAGGGCAGTAAATAGGGTAAAGGATTGCTAGAGCACTTCCTCTTTCAGCATCCCTGTAAAGCTATTCCTCCCTTTCCATTCTGTTGTGCCTGTAAACAAACACTTGAGTAAAACACTTGTGTTAAATAAAATAACACTGTTACTTTTCATTCTGTAAGTCTCTTGAACCAACCTAAGAGGCTGCAGCGTTTTGAATTGGTAGCTACACCAACTTACCAGCAAGCTGCAGAACCACTAGTGGCTGGGATAAACACGGGCAGCTGTGACTCTTCTGACTAGCAGCAACAAGGGCCAGTTTCAGATTTAAAGGGCTGCAATAAAACTTTGTCGTGAGCCCCTCAATCAGTCAAAGAAATTTAAACCTGGTGTTTAATGAGCTAATTTTCATCATTTGCAAACATGAACCTGTTGCCTTCACAATATCTTGATAAAGGAAGACAAGAAAGCTTAACACAGTACATAACTAGGGGAGCACTGCCTGCTTCTACAGAGTAAGCACTGCTGGTTTACAGTACGTAGCTGTTCCAAGGCCAGCCGGTTGTTTTCAATCACGGGCAACATCTGCTTCATGGGTGAAGGCTGTCAGGTCTTGCCTGTTAACTAAGCTTGACTGGGGCTGCCACTCATTTCGTGGTGAGCTGCCTTCGTACTGCTGGCTGCCTAGTCCCTCCCTGAGTGCCTCCCCCTTCTGCACTGCCTGCTCCCAGGAGATGTTTCTCCTCACTTTAGCTAGCAGCTGGTTCTCACTGCTTTCGCTCTGAGCCATGCACCGAAAATGAGAGTCTAACGCAGTCCCCCAGCACAGAGTTCTGAACAGACATCTCTTTGCGTGTCTCCTGTGGTCTGGAAATGTCTCCTACCCTTCTCATTCCCTATTGCAGGGCAAAATGTTTGCGTTTCAATAACTCCTACTGTTTTACTTAACTTTAAGTTGACTATTCAGCCCAGGCACAATAAGACATCAATTAGTTACCCTAGACTTTCACCGTTCTTAGAATTACGATTTTTTCCCCACTTGAAATGCTTTCTTTCCTTTTTAAACAGGATGGCCTCCCAAACCTTATAAAAAACCAAAAGTAGAATTCAGGCCTATACACTGATCCTTTTCATTTATATCCTCTTTCCTCCCTGCAATTTTTGAATTAAGAGGTTTGGAGTAGGGTGGGGGAAGAGGAAGAACCTGCTTTTGCTGTAGGCTATAGCCACTGGCTTTATCCATGGCCTTTCCCATGAAAGTTAGAGCTTGAAGCTGTCTGTAGCCTCAGATATATCACTGCATAAAACATTCCCAGACAGTATTTTTGAAATGTTATTAGTAAGAATGAGGGACCAAAATTTACTCCTACAATGTAATTTTAGCTTCTTTAATGACTGCATACCAAAGAACTGGAGACTGATGTCATAAACCTACACTACCTTTGTCCAGGACAACTAAGGCTCACTTAAGTCAAATAAATGTCTTTATGGACAACTTGAAGCATAAGCCTTTCACAGTAGTGACTTCAAGTCCAACACAGAATGAGTCTGTACCTTAACCACATCGTTGTTATTTCTGTAACGGTGTTTTTCCAGCACCAGGATAGATGCAAATGGAAAAATTTCTTCCTAAACCTTTCAGCTTCTGGTAGTCACTATAACAAAGACACACTACGAATGCCGTTCTGTGTCAATCCATGCAAAGTAGAAATAGTTCCACCCTCGTGTGTACAGAGTCAGTTTTTATGCTCAGGACAGAACACAGCTTCCATTTTATCTCTGAGTCAACAATGTGTTGCTCACAAGACTGGACCACAAATATCTTCGTTTCAACATTGAATTCAATATCAGGGGATCTGAGCAGCCAGATCCACTCTTATTCTGTGTAAGGTACTACTTGTGTCTTGTGATCTTAAAGATTATTATGTTAAAGCTCAGATTTCCACACATCCACTTATTTTGTAAAAGTAAAGCATATAAATTACTAGATGCAAGTGGAGAGCATATTGGGCTATTTTTAGCAAAATCTTGTAAAGAACTAGCAAAAAAAGTCCCCATCTAAATAATTAACTTAGTTCTTCCCCTGTTATCATTTAACATATGCCATCCAACATAACATTTCATTTTATGTTACTCTGATGTTTAAAATTAAGACCATAGCAAACAAGACCCTACCCTCATGAAGTATAGGGACAGAAGATACAGAAAATTATCTTTTACCTCCATCTCCATAGTTACTTCTTATACTTTACTCCTGCTAGTCATCTTAAGTAGGAAAACATCCATTAAAAAGACAGTCTTGTCATACATGCATATAGCACGTATATGGAACTGTTTTCTCTACTTTTAGATTGGTCAAGCTCCAGTCCAGGCAGGTAAGTTTTTTAGATGCTGCCTAATTCCAATGAATTCCAGTTCAGAAGTCAACTTCACCATACTGCAGTCTTTTACCTCCTGCTGTCGCTGAGTAGACATCAGCACCATATCAGATTCCCTATCAGCATTTGCACAAGCAGCTCGGTGGGTACAAGAATTATCCATCTTTGAAGCTAGGGCTCAGTTATCTGTTTTCCAGCATATAGCCAGTCTTGCTCATCAGTGAAGAATCATATTTCCAAACACTGAAAATGCCTGCTGAATAAATATTGGGAGAAAGACAAGTTGTATATTTGACAGTGATTTTAATCATGGCAGGCTCCTTTTTGTTTTCCTTCTAAAGCCACAAAACAAAGGAGTTTTACTACACTGCGAGTATTTTGTTGTCATACAAGAAGCCATATGAAGGCCTTTCATTCTGCACCTTTATTCTGCATTGTGTCTCCAGGAAAAAATGACAGGATCAGGCAATTCATAGGATAATCAAACTTACAGCAGCTTGCTTGGGGATCTGACACTGATAATCATGTTTATTGCTGAAAACTATTTTGGAGCAACAGGTTACAAGGCATTTTAAAGATGAACCAGGGATTTTGTGTTATCTGTAAAACAGAATTAGTAATGAACACATAGACAGGAAGCAGAGAGGCAGACAGAAAGCTGAGAGGCGAGGCTTCTTGTCTTAGCTTGATATGAATGAACAATCAAAATATCCTACATTTTAGAAGGAAAAACTCTTTGAGATGCAAGCAGTAGATTTCAGCCAAAACCTAAGTCTTGTACTATGATTAATAACATTCAATAAAATGTATGAGTGTATAATAATGCATTAGTGACTGAGTGTACATCTCCAGACAGTGATTAAACTACTCATTATATTCAGTCAACATGTTTGAGAGTCACTGGAAGACACCAGCTGATTGACAGAGGTGCTTCAGGGAATGAAGCCTGAGCGTGTTTTAGTAATTATGTAGTGAAGTTTTGTCTGTTGCAGTTTGTTCTGAGAATGCATTTGCATTCTTTCTACAGAATATCTTATAGTCAGATACCATACTGCCTAGGTCCAAGGCTGAATAAACGGCCAACTGTTCAAAACCGTGCATTTTCTTCAAATTCTCTGGAATGTTTCTTTCCAATCTACCCACTTTAAACAAGAAATCAAAACACGAACAACTTACTCTAAAACTGGCCATTTCAGATGATAGTTCAGCATTTTCAGCCCCTGATATTCCTGTTTTCTAATTTGTAAAAGAGAATCTGTTTGAGTGCATCATACCAATGAATTTGTGCAATGCAGTGCAAACTGCAGCAGAGTATACCCGTGTATGGGTTTCATTCCTCTCATATTGAACAACATCTCTCAGCATCTTCCTTGTTGCCTGCTCTCAGCGTGTCATAATTCTTCCACCTCATGACCCATGGGGTCTTAAAACTCCTCTGTAATTCCTGTGCATTCCATAATCTGGCATGGTTTTGTCCTTGTGAGGTAATTACACATTTAGAAACAGGTAACCAAGGTACTAAAGACTGACTGGCTCTCTCAAGGTCACACAGTAAGTAGTGGAAAATGCATACCCATCCTAAAGGCCACCTTATCTACCAAGCCACCTTTAACCTACACAGTTGCATCCTTTATTTCTGTCTCACCCCATCTTTCTTCTCCATTCTGTTGTCTAAGCCTTGGAAGGGCTTCTCACTTAGCCACATGGGAAACACTTGTTCTCTTCTTCAGATCCCTTCAGTGCTTATCTCTTTGACAAAAACATCTCCACAACTGTGAGCTTGTATTGGGCCAATAATGAGCCTTATTTTTTCCCCAAATCAAGAAAGACTTTCTGCAAGAACAATGCTGAAAATAAAGTAACCACAAAAAGAGATGCTGTTTTGAGATGTCTCTTTTGTGGCAACAACAAAATGGGAGCTTTTGATCAGCTGTAATGCTTTTATTCACAGATCAGTTTGGTTTCATGTCAGCAATAATGGAAGTGATGTTGTTTTCTGATAACACCTTTTATGACATTATATTATTTTTCATTTTCAGATGATACTTGGAATGATAAAACATAAATAAAGCGAAAGCAGGGAGAAGACTTGAGTGAAAGACAATTTCCCTTGCAGTAAGTGAGTGACCTTTCTTAAAAGTTTAGAAGCTGTGCTGGAAAACTCTTCATTCATTTTATCAAATGACGGATAAGTACCTTCAAGTCTGACTGTTGCCACATCTCTCTTCCTTTCATTGAAATTCAGTATAATGCATGAACTAACTACATTAGTTGAGTAGAACTGTTCTCTAAAAGTGGTCCAAAACCAAACCCCATATTTTGATGACGTCAGGATCTGGATATGAAAAAATTCATTTTGAGATACTTCATTCTTTATCTGAATCTTGTTCACTTTCCTCTGCACCCTGGTTTATTGGTCACTAGCAGTACAGATTGAAAGAACTAGGGTATTCCATACTAAGTGAAACTGCTCTTCCACATGTCAATATAGTGGATGCATGTAAACTCTGCAGTTTCCCCTTCTCCACCAGCTTCTTGAAACCCATATGGATGTACCCCTTGCAGGATTTTGATCTTCAGGGAAGGAATGGAAAACAGGAAATACCAACATATCTGAGCTAAGCAAGGGCAGCCTTAGAAGCACAGCAGGCAAAATTATATTGTTCCCATCCCCTTCCTGTGCCCTTTCTACTCATTTTATCATGCACAAATACATTGGTCATCTCTTTCTTTAATAAAAGATAAGCCAGTAGAGCTATAATTCAGGGAAGGATACCATGTATGACATTGTTCAACACCTTCATTTAATGACCTGGATGATTGTACCAAATGGGCCCTCAGCAAGCTTATAAATGATACAAATCTGGGAGGGGCGTTTGATACAGAAAATGTTTGAGCTGCCATTTAGGGAAACCTGGACAGGCTGGAGAAATGGGCAGAGAGGAATGAAGCTGAAAAAAAGGAAATGCAAAGGAATTCCTGCACCTGTGGAGGAATAACCTATACTCTGGTACAGGCTGTGTGCCAACAAGCTGGAAAGCAGATTTTCAGAAAAGGACCTGAGGTTCCGGGTAGACAAGAAGTTGAACACAAGCAAGCAATGTGCTTCTGTGACAAGAAGACCAACAGCATCCTCAGCTGCATTCGGATGAATGTTGCCAGCAGATCAACAGAAGTGATTCTTCCCCTCTGCTCAGGCTTGGTGAGACACACCCTGGGGTACTGGATCCAGTCCTGTGCTCTCCATTACAAGGGAAACTTACTGAGCCTGGAGGAGAGGCTCAGGGTAGGAACTTTATTCAGGTGTATAAATATTTGATGAAGAGGAGTACAGAAGATGGAGCCAGACTCTTCTCAGTGGTACAGTGACAGGGTAAGAGGCAATGGGCACAGACTCCTTCCTTTTAAACATAAGGAAAAATCTTCTTGTGAGAGTGGCTGAAGACTGGAAAGATTTGTCCTGGTCAAGATGTCAGGTCACCACCTGAGCTCCACACAGGCTTTCAAGTATTTAAGGGTTTTTAAAGAAATGTGAGTCTTCTCCTTGGAATACTTAATTCATTGATGTCAGTGTTTCATCCTGCTGTGTCTAATGCACACAGCTAAATTAGAGTATTTTCTACTGCCTTGACTGTATTTAGCTTATACCCATTGGTGCAATGATTATTTTTTTTTTTTAATTTGCAAGCTTTAAACAGATTCTATCTTTTCTGACAATAGGATCCCAAGACCCACAAAGTTTTGCTTTTCTTGTAATGAATAAAAGTTCATTTTCCACTTTTAAAAAAATCCGTAAAAATAAAACTAAATGGTTGAATAGAGAAAACTCAGAGCAATAACCACTGCATTCTTAAAATGAGATAAAATCCAGCTATTTTCAGGTTATTTGTATTTGTGAAATTATGCTAGGCATGGCAATATCAGAGGTTTTCAGAATGTGACTGGGCAGGATGCTGGATAATCTCATCTAGGCTCCCTTTCCCTTGAAAGGTTGGACCAGATGATCTTTCAAGGTCCTGTCCAGCCTGGGCTGTTTGACTCTATGATACTACTTCCCTTTCTCCTTTCAAAAACAGAAGCTGCTGCCGCAAATGTTCTTTCCTTTTCAACCCTCAAAACAATATTTTTGAAGTGAAAATGAGAAACTGAGAACTTAAAATACCATGTTCACTGCTGCCAAAATTGTAATGAAGAAAGATTTCCAGCTGAAACCAGTTTTAATTAGCATAGTTGATGCCATGTTTTTCAGATGTCCAAAATTCATGAATGACCAATGCAATGCCTGTAAATACACACAGAACACTAAACTTGGTCCCTAATATTTTTAAGTATCTATGCACTGAAAGGTATTATTTATGGGCTATTCACTTAATTATGTAAGGATTTGCAAGGTTATTGTCATGAAGTACAGTGCAGCTCACAGCACACATTCTAGAGCTCCTTAAATCTTAAACTACGTTGTGTATAAAATCATATATTTTCCCAGTCAAGAAGTCAGGAGAGCATTCCTGAAAGTTTTTTTTTGGGGGGGTTGTTGTTTTTTTTTTTAAATAGCTTGATAAACTTTACGGCAAACTTTGTTTGGAAAAGTAATTATTCAGACTAAGTTTTGAGGGATTTACTTATCACAAGCAATTACAAACTTATGAATCCTAGCACTAGCCTATTCCTAGGCATGGTTTATATTTATATGTGGTGACACAATATTCAGACTTGGAGATCTAAAGTTAGATTTCCTAATCCATGCACTGAGGAATATAAGAAGAGCATGCTGATTTTAGACTGTACTTGCTCTAAGCAATGAGCAGAACAGATAAGTGGGGAACAGGGGAGGTGTGTAAAAGAGGAATAGAAATCTTGAAGAATGAAATTAGTGCTATTTCTGGGAAATCAGCATCATAGAATTGATGAATGCTGGTTAGGTAGAAGAAGCAGCTACCCGGGAGGACTTTCTGCATGGAACTCAGGAAAACGGAGTTCAACCATTACCGCTGCATTGAAGTTAAGTGAAACCAGCTAGGTAAAATAAAAACAGCCGCAAACTGCAATTTGATAGTGACTCGAGAAGACAAAGAGATCATTGGATTATTCAAGACCTAGGCATAATGAAAATAGGTGCAAGAGCACAGTTCTATGAAATAAACTAGCAGTAATACCAAGGCTGTTATTTTAGCTGAGTTTAGACAGCTGAAAATTGGACAAGAAATAGAAATGTGACAGAATAGAACTCCTGTGGCTTTTTGATACGTTTCTGGTAACTGTTCTGGTAGACCAGACCTATGAAGGGGAACAGTATGAAGAAACATTCCTAGGCAATGAAATGCAATTGTCTACACCATTATAATGATATTATGGCCTGACACAGCTTTGACCTAAGATATCTAGCCCTTTCCTAAATAATTCCTGGGCACAGTCTAAGAATTAGTATGGACAAAGGAACATTCTGAGTAGGAAATCTGCAAATAATTTTCCAATTTTGGAGGCTATCAGAGATCAACAGTATGGAAAAAGTTACTTTGGGCCAGTTAGCCCTGGTGCTAAAGACGTTAATTTACCAGTACAGTGACACAGCCAGTCCAACTTGCAAAAGTAGAGTCTGCAGATCCAATCCCAGAAGAAGTTTCGCTCAGAACTTTAATGGGATGTGGACCCAAAAAATTGTTCTTCTGGACCACTGCAGCTCAAATTTCAAAAGAATTATTTTCTTTGGTAATATATGAGGGATGTATGAGGGTGAGAAAAAGCTTGGCCTCAAAAGTGCTCCCTGAGGAACAGAACACTTCACCTCATAAAGACGCGTGATGAGCACAGTAGTGGAGGCCACATTGCACTGTAACTGTCAGTCAAATGTTTTGTCTGAGAAGCTACTGGGTAGCCCATCTTGAGCGGAGCAGTGCAACAGGCATAAATGGCAAAAGGCATGGTGCATAACTGGTTGCTAACTCAAACATTTCACAGTTAGAATTTATAGCTCTCCTTTCTTTGAAACAAGGTGCATATTTGCACCATGTTGAGCACAGTGATGGCATTTAAGTAATTCCTGTGGAATTTTTCCATGAAATAGAGGATTTGAAATAGGCCAGCAGGACCAGGGCAGTGACCATCCCCCTGCACTCGGCACCGGTGAGGCCGTGCCTGGAATCCTGTGTCCAGTTTGGCCCCTCACCGCAGGAAAGACACGGGGGGGCTGGAGCGTGTCCAGGGAAGGGCAGCGGGGCTGGTGAAGGGTCTGGAGCACCGGTCTTACGAGGCACAGGTGAGGGAACTGGGGTTGTTTAGTGGAGAGAAGGATGCTCAGGGGGGATCTTATTGCTCTTTCAGCTGCCTGAAAGGAGGTTGTAGGCAGGTGGGGAAGGTCTTAACTCCCAGATAACAAGTGATAGGACAAGAAGAAACAATACCAGCTTATGCCAGGGGAGGTTTAGATTGGATATCAGCATTTTTTTTTTTCACTGAAAGGGTGTTGAAGCACTGGCACAGGCTGCCCAGGGAGGTGGTGGAATCACCATCCCTGAAGGTGTTTAAAAACCACATAGATGAGGAGCTTAGGGACATGGTTTAGTGATGGACTTGGCATTCCTCAGTTAACAGTTGAACCTGATGATCTCAAAGCTCTTTTCCAACCTGAATGAGTCTATGATTCTAATTAAAGAGAACCTATGCTATTTTATAAGCTGAAATACACCTCTCTTATGCAGAGATCAGTCATTTCATCCATCACTGACTGTAGGCACCTCAGAAAAGTCCATGGGAACTGCTAGATAGCATAGTACTACATAGCTAGTTCTAGCTAAGCAGCAGACAAAAGTAATCTCCTTAAGATGAAATTAAAAGGAAAGCCTTATGAACGGAAAATGAATTTCCCCAGTTTTGCAGTTTGACAGTAGGTCTAGTCTAAATAATTTTTGGTCAGAGTAAAACAGGAACCTGTCTTCCTGATATCATATATTTCATGTATTAAATGTAGTACATTGCTCTGATAAATAGTACTTTAGCTTTCATAACTAGTGTATTTATGTCAAAATCTAATGAGAGCTTTTCACCTACATAAAAATGCTTTAACTGGATATTCTGTACTCTTGAAAAATTCTGATTCTGCTGGTTCTGCATTTTTTTATCCTGCTTTAGACAGGTGACTGTAAATACATTATTACCACAATCCAATCATAGCAAAGTATTATGCAGCATTTGGGAAAATATTTCATCTCCTTGTTTGCAACAATTGACTTGATAAGTTACCTCATATGCTGCCCTTGTATTTTATTGTAATATTAGATAAATTTTATTAGAATGATTGGCTACTAGGATATAGGATCTGAATGTCTTCAACTAGGGAAAATATGCTATTTTCATGTGAAATACATGATTCCAATCATGCGGGATATAAAAAATTTTCAAAATTTTCCTGTGGGGCTGCATCTTTGAATGGCTCTTCACAGACCCACTAGAGCTGACTCTCTGTCATGCAGAGGCTCTTGTAAAGTAACTCAGATATGTCAGACTTCAGGCATTCAGCAAATTTTCTCTTGTTTCTCCTCTGAATGTGTATCGTAACAGCAGTACTGTTCACATCTGGAAAAGAAGGTAATAGATTTTATAAGAAAACTACTGGCCAAATTGGATGTGCAAGCGAAGGAGTGAGATGAAGAGATCTGGGATGATCAATGTGGACCTGGAGCTCTCTGATAAGTAAACCCATCGTTGAAGGCTGAGAAGTCCAAGTCCAAAGACATTGCTAAAGCAAGGAGATCTACTGTCCCCTGAGAAAATTGTTGATGCCTCAGGGCAGAAACACAGGCAGGAGACAACAGTCATCTCACTCTATGCATTAGTGGGTCTCAAAAAAATTCAATGCTGTATGCTTGGGTACTACTACATTTAAATATCAGGGATTTGATTGAATTTTCAATGGTGGTGGCATTGAGCACTTCTGAAAATTATCATCCTCTTATATCATATAACTGTCTGAAAGACTTAAATTTGCATTCAGATCAGCAAACCAACTTCATCTCCATTTCTCTGAAAACATCAGGATGTCTATATGGTAAGTATGGTAGACTAGATGAGAATTTATCCATTTTCTTAATTCATTAGCTTCATGAATCCACCCTTCCTGCTTTCCTTCTTTAATACAAAATTATATTCCACATATGTGAATCTCTCTAAGCAATTCCTCCTACCTGTTAGCTTGCCTTTCTTAGCCTGTGGTCTACTATATTACTTAAGGCAAATTTTGTAGTTTTGAAGATAGTTCATTTACAACAGACAGTCATTACTGTTAATTCTAGGATTTGATACATTACTAATCCATATAGCTACTGTGTGTTACAAGGATGGCTGTATCTCAAATAACATGCTTAGCCATTTCTGGGAGCTCTGAAATGTCTGCTCTGAACATAGACATGCTTCTATTCTTCAACTCTTCTCTCATTTTCAGACTTTAGAATTAAAAAATATTCTGCCTGACTGAAAGGTCCAAAAGGTGCATATCCCACAAGTTCCACGTACAATATTATTTTATCCAACTTTGTAACTATAACAATAGAAGATTAATTTTACTCTTCCTAGTAGGAATATGGATAGAAGTTATTAGCCCTCCAAATCCTGGAGCAACGTACTGTATCAAAGTACAAATCCAACTTCCCCATAAACAAACTTTCTCATCTCAGAAGTACTTTGCTTTACAGTTCTATTGAGCAAAATAAACATGAATACTCAAAAACAAGCCTTTCAATTCATAAGAGGGAAGGTAACAGAAAGCATGCCATAGAGCAAAAAATACAGATAATGCAATAATGATAGCTGCTGGTTTGTTGGTCTGCTATCTATCATTACAATCCATCATCAGCATCTGAATACTTTTGCCAGACTGGCTGTGAATTTCTATTCTGTATCTTTTAATGCAGCTTACCTCATTATAATCCCCTTGACAGCACAGAAGTAAGAGATGATCTTATTAGCTGCCAGAAATAAAAGATATTTTAGCAGAAGAAAGCCTTTTTAAACAATATATTTCTTCAGGGAAATTAATCAAGGACAAAAGTCGTAACAGAATAATTCTTCAGGAGTTAAGACATGAAATATAGACTATTGTGTAAATCACAGCTTTGCTAAAATCCAAGTGGAAGACTGAAACATCACACTATGTGGCAGACTTGTGGTAAGGCATCAGGGCTATCCAGCAGTGTTCTTATGTCTGGGATATCTGTCAGTTCAATCACAAGTGCATGCTAAATTTCTGAAGCTCCTCGAATGTTTTGTAAGATCAAAATTTCAAAATTAATCTGAATATTTGGATGACGAAATTTTGAGCCTCCTCAGTGCCTGTTAAGCTTATTAAAAGTACCTCTAGTACATATGCACCTACAGGGGATCACCTAGAACTTGCATTTTAGAATTTAATCGTTACTTCAGCAGATACTATTATTTTTCCTCAGTAGAATCAAATATGTTCAAGAGTGATTTGGTTTAGTCTAGATGAGCACTTTCCAATACATTAAGTCTGTTTGGAGCTGGATCATGTTTTTTGAGGAGATCATGCTGTTTTACACAGTGTCCTGAAATATCTTTAAGCTGCAAATTGCAATGTGAACAAACTGTCATTTCCAGCTAATGAAAACTAGTTTTATGAGTCAGGCATACAATATGAGTCAGTTTACAATAAATGTTGGATCTTTGTTATGGGGTTTCTCCCTTCTGTGTCTTTGCAAGATGCAACACTTTGCAGGTATTCCTGCTAAAGCACAGCTTCCTATTTTATAAATGAAATCCAAGAATCACATGATTCCATGATCTGAAATTTGGGGTATTTAAACTATAGCACATTTTATAAGACTGAGAGATAAAGAAAATGGGCTATTTTATATGATAGGTGGTAAAAACCGTTGAAAAATTCTTTTCCCGGTAAGAATTTCCTTAAAGCTGATCTTGCTCTTTTGCCATTTAACCAGTAAATATGGTGTTCTTTGGTGGCAGAGACCATCCACCAGTCCCTGAAAGAGAGACATTATATTTCAGCAACAAAAATAACCCACATCATTACCACCCTGCAACTGTCATACTACCTAGTAGAATGGGATGTCATGTCCCATTAGCAGTATGTTAATGATACCTGCCCTGAAACAGAATTTTCGTTTTTCAGAGCTAGTGGATATGCTTGTGTTCTGGACAAGGTCAGGTTACATGGGGATCTTGGTGAGTTACAGCCCCTACAAATATCTGTTTGTTTTTCATATTCCCTTCTAAAGAAAAAGCAGGTTCAAATCAAGGTTTTGAAAGAACAGCCATATATGTCCTGGGCTGAAACATGCACCCTAAAGCAATCAGTATTTCCCTAGTCATTCAAGCAAGCAAACATCATTTTGGAACTAGCTGCTGATCAGCTTCTTCATACCAGGAAATGAGACTATTATGTCTAAATCACAAGTAATCTTTCCTACCTGTAATGCATTATAATACTTTATGCTACTTTTCTATTCCTACTTTTGCTAAAGAATAGGAAAAAAAACAGGAAAATGCTAAGACAAGACAGTTCTAAAAAGTAGCTTACATTCTCTGTCTTTAAGAAGATAGATGTTTATGGTGTGGGAAGGCCTGATCTCTCATATTAGCTAGAATGATATAAGGTTGTAAATGTCCCTTTTCTACCTTGAAGGGTCTGAAAAAGAGACTCATTTCCAAGTGAGTCAAATTTAATAATGCACAACAAACATACTTAGCAAAGAGCTGGCTAAATAGAGCTTAACAAGCATATGTATTTCTTCAAATCAATTTGGCATCTGAAGTCTTATTTTTCATTTTTGCCTTCTCTACATCTTCTTGAAGCAATTTTAGGAGAAATAACCAGAGAAGCAACATCGGCAATATATTGGAAAAATGCTGGTTACAGATGATATAAAGAGCACTGTCTCGTTGAAAATCCATAAAGACTCAAAGCAACAGACAAAAAGAATAGGATACAAAAATAGTTCATAAATTCTAAAAGCATTCTAGTTTAGTAGCTTGATTTTCAGAGTTAACCAAATAGACTTGAAATGTAAAGGTAGAGACTGCTAACAGGTCATGTTCTTAGCAGTGCTGACCCAAGGTTAAGTATTTTTTACTCTAAGCTATATTGGACTCAATAGCTTCAACAGGGTGGTATTATATCCCCTAGTTTTAATAATGTTCTCAGTGCTACAGTGTGAAATTCCCATGTGTTTCTTTTGACAAAAGTAAAGTTTATGCTCCTCGAAAGTCATTGCATGTGACATTTGCAAAGGCTTTTCTTTAAATAAAAGAGGCAAGGTTTACTGGAACAAAAAATCTAAACTACAAGTGTCCAGAATAAGCACCTCCCAGCAAAAAAGTGGTCTCCTCACAAACACACTCATTAACAACATTAATTTTCTCTGTATGCTGTTTCTGTAGAGGTGTTTAGATGCTGATTCAAATGTGAAATGAATGAAGACTGTGGGAATCTATGCGTAGGTGTGCAATAGCCAGGCTGCTGAAAGTTGAGCATGACTGATGTGCAGATAGCAGGCTATGTGTGGAGAATGATAAACACGGTGGGAGAAAAGATTACTGCACACGTGAAAAGGAACTTGCTATATATTGCCTGAATTTGCAGCACACCCCCTCTCTCAAGGTTATCTCCCCTCTCCCCTCCCCATATTTGATTACACTTGACAGAGTGATGAGTACTGCAGCCAGATGAGATACATTTATTTTGCTGAACAATCCCAGAGGACTTAGAAAGACAAAATAATCCCCTAGCCAAGGTACAACTTAGGTCTTCAGGATACAAGCTGGGCATTTTTATTTTTTGGTTAGAAATGCAGGTTCAGAGCAGCTGAGGTTATTTGTAGACTGAGGTCAAATTCAGCAAATAGCTTTAGCTAGAGCTTCAATTTTTAAGGGATGATTTTGTGTTTGTCCAAAAGTCCTGCTGCACCAATGTAAACCATTTGCAGGACAAATCCTTCCTAAGACTTCTGCTCCTAATGCTCTAGTCAGCAACGTATGACTTTCTCCAAGGCCATTCAAGAGACACATACAGGCACGACAGTGCAAACACAAGGCCCTGGCTGGCAAGGTCCCTGCCCTGCTCACCCCTGGGAGTCCCTGGCCCCGGCTGCCCCCCGGCTCACAGTGTTCCTCTGTAGGTTTTACACTAGTAAAGGAATGTCAAGACCCTCTTTCTTTCCCTCTCCCTGCTAAAGACTGAGGCTTCTGAAGCTCCACACAACTGTTTTTGGACCATCAGGGAAAGATTTTGAAGGCCATTGTCAAGCTCCTTCTGTTATCTTGTGGTTTAGCATTAGAAAATACTCCCCATACACAAAAGCTAAGCAAGCTTCCTTAAACTCCCTGTCTACATCATTCCGTGAAGGGAGGATGAGGAAGACCAATTAAGGACATTAAATTCACCATAATGGTTGGTCACTCTAATGAAAAAAACTATATTCAAACACAAGTGGCCATTCCATTTTGCTGTGTTCATGACATTGTTCCCATGACACAGCAAAGACAGATTCTTAAAAAACACATTTCCAAGCTCTAAACATGATAACAGGAAGCAAATAAAGTGCCCGAACACCACAAAGTAGGCTCCTTTTAAAACCATGAGATACCATTCAGGCATGCTGTCAGTACTCTTACTGCAACTTATTTATTGCTCTTAGCAATAAATTGGTCTGAAGAAAGTGAATGAAAAAGGGGAGTTTTTAATTTTTTCCCATGGAAGCATAAATTACTTTGCAAATCAAAATATGTGCATATGTATGTTCATTTTTTTATATATATATATATGTATAAACTTACAAATTTAGTAAAAAATCCAAATACTCAAGAATTTCCCATGCTCTGTAGCAGTTTGTTTGACAGAAAAATACTGTCTTTGTTTAAAAGTAAGGCTTTATTTTGCATTGGACAGTTTTCTAGCTTCTAACCTTTGGTTATTTTCTATCTAGATTTGAAGCGATGAAAGTATTTATGACAACAAGGATTTAAAACATGACACTGAAAGAAGGTGACACAGAGAGGAGGAGACACTAATATGCACTAAACTTTCCAAAGCTTCTGTTATCTTTCAAGTATTGTGACTGCTCATGTATATTATCTGAGATCACTTGCAGATGTATTTTTTCCTTCATAGATGCATGATGTTCGCGTAAAGTTACCAACAAATTCAGTTATACAACCAATAGCCAAGTGAACAATGGTATCAGTTTTGCCCTAGACTTTTGCTTTTATCTTTTGGAGCACCAGCTTGTAAAATAACTGCTTCATTGCATTCATTCTTTCACCATTCTAAGACCTGCTGCCTTCACATTGAATGAGTTTTAAAATATCCAGTTCAAATCCCATAAAAGGGCAAGACCAAAGATTCCAGTTACATTACTGCTGAAATTCAAAGTCGAGCCTTGACTGTACTTTCTTTTCCTACTGCTGCTGAGGTTATTGTTAGCAATTATTTTACCAAAAGAAGAGGGAGGCGGAGAAAAAAAAATGAGAAAGAATGAGTGGTTAGATAGCAGTGCTCTGCAAGATATACTTAGAATCAATCATATCACTGTTTTCTCAGCCAGGCTAGCGATCATAAATTCTGTATCTTTCCCCAAGCTCAGTGGCTGTGCCAGCCATTCATTCTGAAATGCTTCATGTGTCCTGTACAGGAATTCACAATAGGATTACAGATTCAGGTGAAAGCTCTGCTCAAGCAGGGGCAGGGAGTGAAAGGAGACTTGCTTGGTACAGCACTTCATAGCGTGCAAAAAGAAAAGCAAGCCAAGAAATGGAGAAATGGAAAAGGAGGTGGAAAACATGACTGTTTATTTGTATTTACAGAAGCTTTGTTCGAGGAGGAGTTTCTGTGCCTTGCCTTACTTTCATTTGGAAACTGGAACTGGAATTTCATTGGGCTAATTTGGAATTGATCACTAATAGCTGGAAAAATATTTTTACACCTGGAAGAGCCAAAGGAAAAGGGGTATACACAGAGGGGTAGGCAACATTTTGTCTCTCTAACCGCCCAACTTTAAATATGGCAATAGCTAAAGCAAAGTCTGCAAATGAAGTCATGTTTCCCCTCCTCTCATGTCAGCTAACCAGAAAAAAATGCTATTTCTCATAAGAATTGCAATGTTCTTCTCTTCCCATATATGTCTTGGCGGTTCTGGCCTACAATGACTGACCATTTGCACTTGGTTTGAATTCACCAGTCTGCTCCTAACATATAATGAAGCATGAGGGGAAGAATTTGCTATTCAGAAGATCTTATAACGGAAAATCTAGTTACAGAGCTATGGAGTGGCCTTGCTAGTCTGAAAAAACCCCAACAGAATAACGAGCAGCCAAATATTTTCCATGTCACCTGTGGTTAAACCAAATGGGAACAGAAGCAGGGATGCAGTTACAAGGTCCTATGGCTACAAGAGCCATTCTACGGCTGAGACCACCAGGAGTCATGAGCTAGAAACCTGTACTCTGTCTAATATTTTGCAGCGTTTAGAAGCAACGAGTGCTGGATTTCTGCAGCTTCTGCTGGGTTTTAAATTCAGTGGCAGTTCAGAGGCATTAATCATTGCCTTTTAAGAGGCAAGGTCTGTTTTCTTCTGGTGAAAGGAAGGTGCTGCTGTTACGAGTTTGCCCCTAGGATGCTGGGAAGATTTGCCTCCTTGAACACCCAGGTCTTTCACATTGTACAATGTTCAAAACTCAGTGGGAGCAATAAACCCAAATCTCCTGACAGCTGATGATGAGCAGCTGTAAAGGGAAGCTCCTGAGCATGCCCACTCTGGGATGTATGTAGGAACTTGACAACAGCAGTGCAATAACTGAATGTAACCAGTTATCCTTCCCTTTCCCCTGACACCTTTTTTTTCAAGTCAAGACATGGAGGTGTGGCTGACCATGGGCCATCTCCCCACCTCAGACTGGCAAGCTAATGATGCAGAGCATGGATAACACAGTTCACATCTGTCTTTACATTAGAGATGAGAGCTCCATTCTTTTGGACAAGCTAAATCAGGATAAGCCGAAACCTGACTACTCAGAGTAATTTCTAATTGATCTCTCCCTGTCCAAAAGCATTGCTGGGCAAAAGACAATTTAAAGTAAAATGTCTCAAAATGCAGGTCTAAACTTAAAGAATGGTTTCTTCTCTGCAGTGCAATACTGCAGATATAATTGACTGCTGCACCATGATGTACATTTTTGTATTGGGTGGAGAATTCTAACAAAAATGTTTAAGTACTTTAAATGGTGACATCACTAAAACTCTAAAAGTGTGTATGGTTTTATACATTAAATATATAGAGACATATGGATGACTTTATAACCATAATTACATGCCTTCATAATTGCAATGGTTTGTGTACACTCAAAAATGTGATGTTTAACAATTTTTCTCCCAAAATATCAAAGGCAAAACTAAACAGTTTTTCACATTTGTGTAATCCCTTTGGGGCAGTTCCTACACTCGTCTCAGGGCTGGAGCTCTAGAAGTAGCCTACAACCACCAGAGCAAAGAAGACTAGCAGGTGCTGCATTTTGACTGTAATCAGAACTTTGTCCCCTCTCGAGGGAATTCAGTGGATGTTTCAATGGAAAGATTTTGGCTCTACTCAGTTTTCCACTTACATTCACAAACAATACTGACTCAATCACATTCAATCTCAAGTGTACGTGACTAACTAGTAATTTCCTGCATTTGTGACATACCATGACCCTCCCTGATGGTGTTAAAGTTTGTGACTACACAGAAAAGCACTGGCAAGTTGACAGCGAATGACCCTTAGTAAGTTGTTCGGAAATTGCTTGACTTTGCCCTGCAAGTTTATGCTCTCATGGCAACATGGACAGCGTATCATTCTGGGCTGGCTTCATTAAAAGAAAATGATCCTGTCTTTCAGTTAAAAAAAAAAGAAAAGCTGTAACTGTTGAAGCAGCATGCACCTAATAAGCTACTTCTAAATCTGGCTTCATCATTTCAGTCTGTGGACTAGCAGAACAGAGCTTGCAGAATCCTTCTCAAGTAAGTATTGCTTTCTCTTAACAGCATGCTTGCTTTTCCATTTAAAATAAATGATAGGTAGTAAAGAGGTCTTCAGCATTGAATTAGTGGTGCTGCAATATGAGAACTGAATGTCTGCTTTAAACATGAATTAACATCCTCTGTTGTTTCTTTTGGCAGACATTACTGCCTTGAAAAGGAAAGATTTAATACGTTAAGGTACAGGACAGCAAATCATATGAATGAAGCTTCCCAAAGCTACAGTGCTAGAAAGCTAATGAAATGATTTATAATTGACTGTCATGATAAGGGTTTTTTCAAAATTGGTTATGTATTTTTTATTTGCATAATACATATCATGGAACATGTCTATTTGATCTCATCAGAAGTGGAATATGTAGTCTGAATATGCTACTGGCCACTAAGTATGAAATTAGCAAAATCATTCCTATCTTCAAGAAAGGAAAAAGTCAGATAGTGGCATTAATATTATTAATAAAGCTCATATGTATACATTAAACCTACCTCAGGTTTGTATTAAATGCTGAAGGAAAATATTTCTAATGGATGACTTTGTATAAATGCACAAAGTATTACTTAATCATTGCTTAACCCAACAGAGTATAGATGAAAGAATTGTTTATATGAGAAACAACATAAATGCATGCCATTTCCAAAACAGCACATACTGTAGCATGCTTTCTGCAAGAGTATTTAAATAGCTTTCATGAACGTGTCTCTTTAATATAATGAAACAGGGTGGGACTATGGGAGTTGAAGGAAAAAAATAGCAATATTTTGCTGCGTGTTTAAATTGCAGCTGTTGTAGCACAAAGGAGTTAGTAACAGCCAACCTAGAGGGCTACTTTTACCTTTGGTGTGCAAACACACACATATCCACATGCAAACATTTTCTTTCTCATTCAGTCCTAGCTGCTTAGCACCAATTTGCATGATGTGCAACTCTGATTGCAAACATCCAGGTTTGCACACTCAGCAAAACTATATTGTAACTGCATCTGAGACATTACAGTTCTGGTACTAATATCCTGGAAACTTTTAACACAAACATGTCCTATACCTCCAAATAATTTAATTTATCATAGTTTTTTTTTATGTACAGGAAAATATACTGTAAAATAACAAGTTGTTTAGTTAACTTCCACAGAAAACTACATAAGTTCTTTCCTCCTCCTCACATTATCCATTCCCAAACAACCCATGACAACAGAAGTCAAGAAATTACCATTTATTTCTCCTGGTTATTTTGAAATTATTCATAGCAACAAGTTTAAAAGCATACTGCCAATCCAACTCATTTATATGCAGGCAAGCTTTTTTAAGCAAACTTTTCCAGGACATACTGAAGCATGGAACTGGAACAACCATTTCCTTATTTACTGTGTAATAGGAATAGAAAGTCTTTGTCAGATTATGCATATGGAGACATGAAGAATGAAAGAAGAGGTAACAAAATTTCTATAATACAGTTTATATATTGTATATATAGAGTACATATACAGCAATAGTATATACTTCCTTTTGCAAGCAACATCCAGCTTTCCAGGGCCAGCTCTGAACAGCCTAATAAATCAGAAGCCCAAAAAGAAGAGGTTTAGCCTGACATCTCACAGTCCTTCCCAAAATCTCAGGAAAACACAGGATAGCTATAACAAGGCCATTAAGTAACAAAAGTTATGGTACCAGCCCCACAAGACTAAAGGAGACATCAGTGAGTAGTAACACCACTAACAAGGTTTGATCATTTCCACAGGTATTACTATTCAGCAACAAGAGGAAGCAGTCATTGGTAACTATTTCTGAGATAGACTGGGAGGGTGAGGAGGAAGAGGGCTGCATTTGGGAGGCCTCCAAGGGGAAATGGTGATTTCACGATCAAGGAGACCGCACTGCCTAGATGAAAAGTCTCATTCCTTCTTTATTCTTTGTAATGTCCTAATCCTTCAAAAGAATGATCCTAATGAAGTCCCACAAACCTAGTATGGGTCAATTGTTCTTATGAAAGTCAAAGCTTCCGGGGATTTGACCCACTACAAAGAACTTTGAATTTTTTTATCATGCTCTTGAACAACTCAGTGTAGCACAGAATTTACTAATTTGAGTAAGCTCACCAGACGGGGGGAATAAAAGAGAATATCCAACATCTTATTCCTTTGTGGTTTATGCATTTGACAAAGACTTTCCTGCCAGTCTTAAACTTTTCTTTATGTTTAACATTTAATTAGTAGAATTACATATTCCTGCAGATGTAAAAGAGATGACAAGAAAAATGCTGCTGTACTGAAAGATCTCTTCAATACTCCTGGAAGCATCACTGGGATGGACTTTGGGTTAGCCTTAAATCACCAATAAGGTGGTATCACGTCAAAAAGGGACATGATATGGCTTCAGAGACAGAAAGGCCTTGCAGACTGGGACATCCTGCATCAAACTAGGAATGAATTTAAGTAAAATAAATTAAACTGGTATAGAAAATATGATTAACTTTAAAATAAAACATAATTCAGTGGATGGGAAATATTTTCATTCCACCTGAAGAAAAAGGAAGTGTGTTTTTATTCCAAGTCTGGTTTTGCATAAGAAGCTAATTCCATTCTTCCAGTCACTTTTCCTCTTTACTGTCTTAAATTTTCTTACACCTTCTCTTCCTCTTTTGCCAAATAATGATAATAATAACAAAGGAAATAGGGCCTGGGAAATAGGAAGAGAGAAAAGGGAGAGGAAAAGGAGGAAAATGGTATACCTAAGTTGGAAAGCCACATGACGCTGCTAACCTACTTCAAAGGACAAGTTTAAGAATAGACTCAAAGGATTTTACACTTTCCTAAGAACACACATATTCAAGGAGCTGTGGAAGAAACCAAGGCTCATCATCTGTTTATTCTCAGAAGGATGAGTTATTTTGCTGTCTTTTCACTAAATGACTACAAAGTGAACTGGAGACACAGAATCAAATGCTAGTGTAATGCAGATGATGTACAGCTCTACCCGTCCTACAGCACGGCTACAAAGAAGGTACAGCGTGTGAAGAGCTCATGGAACACCTGGCTAAAGCAGAAGCTGAGCAAGAAAATATGATGTTGGCAGAGGACAGAAAGCATTTTGAAGACTCATTCACAGCCAAGGTATGCAGCCGCGGTCAGTCATTAAACAATAATCTGATCAAGAAACTGTTATTCACAGATGCTATTATCTTCCATTAGCTGGGAAACCCCATCTCTCTTGGAGGAGAACAACAATCTCTCAGGCAGGTGATAGCACAAGCTTTTAGCGCTATGAAATTCCAACACAGAGAAAATGCTATAGTGTATATGTTCTGATGCTCAGCGTTACTACACCACAAATATGTTCCTTATATTGCAGATCATCCTCCATATCATTTTGTATTCCTCTCTTCAAAGCAGTCCATTGTCTGAACAGGGGATAAATAAAAGACCACTTAAAACCCTTGAAAAAAGATCACAGTCTGCAGCTTCATTTCTCTGGCTTTTCTCAGCAAGAGTAAAATTTCTCTTCATGGGAGAATGAAAGGGAAAAAGTCCCTTGGGAGTTAAGGGTAACCAAATGTCATTATCTAATGTTGCAAGAGCCTAGCATATTTCTTTGAGCAGCTTTAAAAATATACACAGCAACATGTGTCCACAGTGTAATTTTCTACTGCTAGGGAGCAGACAACACAACAGCCAACAGCTTACAACTGATACTAACTTGACTGCTTACACAGGAATGGAAGGTGCTCTGACAGTGTGATACTGAGTGCAGTAAGGTCTTGTGTCAAATGGAAAGACTCTTTTCTTCTGCTGTACTGCCATAACAATAATTTTTAAATTGATATATTAAAATATTTTGTGCTTCCATTTTTCTCTTCCTTAATGTTTAATTATGTTTTAAAGCTATAAATATAGCTTGCCTGTTAAATGGGGGGGTGGCTTTAGTTTTACTGCAGCTGTAGCATTTGTCAGAGAACAGTCACTCTCTTTTCAGAGTGGTGCATGATTTATGCTAAAAACCATCTCTCCTCTAACGCACAACACCTCTTACAGGCTTACCACAACTCTGTGTAGTACAGATCTATAAATTAAATTAATCAGACTTGTTATTGTTGGCAAGAAAGATGGTCCAACAATTTGTTGCATTGAGTTTGGTCACTGTAGTTGTAAGATGATGTTTTCCTCATCATGGTGGAGAGGTAGATTAATACAAATTTAGGGAAAATTAGATTCTTTAGATCTTTAGATTTAGATTCAAGGTTGGATGCAGACACTGTCCACCATGCAGATTCTTGCAGAGAAGCATGAGTTTCTTAAGTCTTTGGTCTATAAGACACCACAGTACCTTTTAATGCCCCTTTCATGCCAATAGAACCTACCATTTGTTAAGAATCCAGACTGATTTAGTGGTGGCAGCACTGGTCCCACTTTCTGTTTGTTACTACATTATACAGACCTACCTACCAACAACTGATAAAGAAAAAAAAATTAAGATTTTTAACTCATTCCCATTAACAGTCACTCATTAAAATAAAGGAACTGAATTTTCATTCTACTGGTCCTGAAGACAGATGAATCTTAAAGGGTTAGAGCAAATTTCTGCTGGAATTTTCCTTAGGACTGCAAGACTTTCAAGTGGAACTTAGTGAGGTAAAATGACTACAGGCAATGTTGGCTGTGTCTCCTGTCTTGTCCATTGTCCACTGGAAATTATTTGTTCTAAAAAAAAAACCCAAACAAAAAAAGATAGTCAAGGTAAAATTTAGTGAAATGGAATTTTTGCTGTGTGCCACTTAGCATCTTAGGAATAGACTTTATTCCCATTAATTTGGAAATGAGATACATTTTCTGGAGAATAACTAAACAAAACAATGCTGAGAAGACTTCAAGCCAACACTTTCCTGCTGAAGAAACTGGGCTAGAAAACTTTGTATTAAAGCAAATTACTATTTGGCAACTGTTACAGACAAAATAACAAAAAAGAAACCATCTGCTAAAAGAAACCCAGAGAGGGGTATTTGTATTATGCAAAGGGATAAACTTAACTGTAAAACAGAAAGGTCTCATAAAACACTCCAAAATTAACTTCATGAAGTGCAAAGAGTAGTATAAGGTGTGTATAAGGATAAGGCATGGTAAAATTTTCATTAAATGCAGGAGGGAAGAGCATATCTGAACAAGAATGGGCATTGGAAGAGTTGGGATATAGCTGGTTTGAGAGGGGATTATATGCTGAAGGATTTATACATCTGTAGGGCAAACTGAGAACTTTGAAATGAATTACGATTCCTGCCAGCTCCAGTGGGTTTGGCTCTGGTGCTTAGGAAGTATTTCTGAGCAGTTGAAAAACTGAATGAGAACTAGTAACAAAATTACTTACAGGATATACACTCTACTATAATGGAAAAAATCACCCTTTGGTGCAACAAGAACAGCACAAACACCAGTGTAATTATTGATCCAAAATCTTGGCGTTCACTCACTGGCCATAAAAGGCTCTGGAAACCACCTTAATTGGAACTAAAATAAACCCCAATATTATTTAAAATTAAATGTACACTTTTATTTCATTAATAACCTAAAACTTTCTTATGAAACTCAAAATGTGGAAAACCTTTAGACTTGTTTATTTTTTAAATGTAGATAATCTGCTGAATGTATTAGTTTTAATATACAAAAAGGCATAATTTTAGATATACAAAAACTTTTCACACTTCTTTCATACTAGAACTGTTGAATATTAGCTGCTTTGACCCCAAAATCATCATAACTCCCCGAGCTCTACACAAAGAAACTCCCAGTTGTCATAACAACCTACTGCAGCAAATACAAGATAGTTTGTATTTGCTCTTGATACTATTAGCAAAAATTAAATCTCTTGAGGTTTATACATAGATATTGTTTTAAAGGGGTGTGTGTGGCAATTTATTTTTTTATTTCCATAAAACTCAGCTTTTAATTTAAAATTTTCAACTTAAGTCTGTAGAGTCATTCCATTGCATCATTGTGTTTGTAGCTAACTGCCATGCTCCGTTTTTATACAAAATATGGAGGTTTCCAATAATGTCTGTGTAAAATGACACTCAGAATATAAATAAGTTTAAATTAACCTTTAGAAAAAGCTTCATGTGTTTTCCCAAGTAACAAGTTTATTAGAGATGTCCCTGAATGCTTCAGTCTCGTCAAATGAAATACTGAGTATTATGAAAGTCTCATTTAAGCTGTGATCTTACCTATCATTCTGTTATGTTTCAGATTCAACAGTCATTTTAGAAGGAAAGGATCAATAATGGTCTGTTTATATTCTTATATTAATACTGAAGTAGAATAGAACATCTCAGCCATTGCACTACACAAAAGTACAAACTGTATCCACCTGAGTTTGTAGAAATGGTTCACTTATGAATTATCACTGTGTGAGCCTTGATAGTACATAGAGTTGTCATCTTGATCAGGGTATCATTATGCAAGATTGTGAACCAATGCACAGAGAAATCCCAATCCTTTCCTAATTTTTAAGGACAGTTAATGGTGGCTACAGAAGAAAATGCAGGTGTTCAAGGTCAACTAACAAGATAATGGTAAAGCTTATTCACAGTGAAATCTGCAACCTAGGTCAGTTTTCAATTGATTTGCACAGGCATACTGTATTATTTCCAAGAATTATGCCCACCATTTCTAAAGTAGGGTAAAAACTAATGCCTAAGTTTTTCTCTTAAGATTATTTTAATGTTAATGACAGTAGAAGAACTTAGAAATCAGGCAAACATCCACCTAGCAGAGGCATGTCGTAGCAAGAGATAATAGAAGATTTTGAGCTCTGAAGTATTTGTTCCAAGAGTACAGCAGCAATGTACTGCTATTCATGTACCTGCTTGCACTGGAATGAGAAATTCTGTTTGTCAGCAATGTCTTCAAAGAGATGTAGATATATAAGGCAAAATAATTTTAACACTTTAAAAAGTAAGTCACAACATATGGAAAATAAATCATGAACATCAAATCATTATAAAAGAGCTCAAAGTCTCAAACATCCAGATTCTTAAGCATATTTTGGTTTAATATTCAGCTCCTCTCTTTGTACATGTGAGTAGTGGAAATAATTCCTGTGATTCAGGTAGTCTTTAGAAAATATTTTGGTGAACATATTTAAGACCACTGAATAGTTATTGCTACTATTTGATAACATCTATTCTAATCAAGATGTAAAGCAATGAATGTGAAAAGATTTATATCATTCAGGTAAGAAGACTTATTTATCATTTTGCACCTGCTGCTTAATTTTTTTCTTAATAATTTGATATGTCTGTGTTATATGTCTAAAGTCATTAGGCAGAAATAATAAGAAGAGAAGCAGCAGTATAACCAGTATAAAAAACCCACAAGTGTTTTATACCTTACTTAGGTTACCTATAACATGATAATTTTCCTATTTTTTAAAAAAAATATTTTGACTGTAGATAAAATCTAAAATATGTAGTTGACTTATGTGACAACAAATGGGCTCATTTCTGACAACAGAAGAAACCTGTAAGAGCTACTTTGTTGGCTGTACCACAGACTAATGTCAGAATTTTAAAATTTGCACATATGCAATGGATAGCTGAATTTGTGCTTGTAGTTAACATACCTTTGTTCATGCACAAATGAGCCCAATCCCTCATGAATAAAAAAGCTCTTCTCCAAATATGTATAAGCCATTACAGATTCTGGCTCAACAATGAGGCTTGCTCTGTTTCTGAAACAGACATATTAATGAAGTCCATTAAAATTGCAGAACACACACTTTGCCAAGCTCTAATGGATCCTGGAAGGCAAAAGACCTAAGATGCATTAGCACAGACTCTACTTATTTGGGGAATCCTGTTTGCAGAAGTCTGTATTAGGATATACTGAAAAATCTCTAAATTCTGGCTTTACAAGAAGAAAGTAGTGCTATATGGTTCCCTGACTGCATTGAAAAGGTCATGAGAATCTTTGTGTTGACAATAGAAAGCATTCACCAGCCCTTTAAACTGTCACCATTCACATTCAAGTGAGAGAGGAATAAATTCATCTAAAACAAGACAGTGTGAACAGGGTTTATGCATTTTAAGCTACATTGTCTCTGTTACCAGGATGTTTGCAACATGCAATGGATGGCACATTCCCATAGAAAATATGGAAGCATTTCAGAAAGAAATTCCAGTAAAAGCAATTGATTTCTGATGCGTTAAAAGGATCTTCATGCCCCTCTGTTATTTGTAAAATTAATGTGCTTACTATGTTAATTTGAGAGATTTTCGACACTTCAGCAGCTTTCCTGAACGATAATTTAAATGAGTCCTGGAGTTACCAATGTGGAGACAACAAATTCTGTGCAGTGGGAAAAGGGATCTAAATACAATGTCCACTTCAAAAGCTCATGGAGCCACATTTCAACCCAAGCTGCCACTGACCTGTCAGCTACGTATGATACTTATAAAGGTGCTCTTCACTGACTTTTCCTCTTCCCTGCTACCTTCTACTACTTCTCAATAACTTCCAGGGATCATCCTCATGTCACCCTGCCTCAGTGTTTAAGGGCAGTCACTCAGGTTTCTGCTTGTGATTTGCATCTCTTCTTTCTCCACCTGCTGTATTTCATCAGTCAGAAGGGCATGGTAGTAGCAATAACAGTGATGTAAACACTGTCTGATTGTCACCAGGCAAAAAGGGTTAAATTATTTGCTTTCACCCTTATGGTGAAGTAAGGATATGCAAAAAAACTCTTTTGAGTGTTTCAGTCGGTTTATTTTCTGGTCAGTTCCTGTGGCAGCATATAATTGGGACACTCCAAACCTTTACACTGATTGTAAAGTCAGACTATAGCCCTTAACCTCACTTAGATTAGTCTTTAGGTTCCTGCAAACACAAAGCAAAACCAGAAATTCTGCACTTCACTGTCAGACTTGCCTGTCTATAAAGACAGTAAAGAATGAGAAAAGCTTCACATGCAAAGCACTAGAAGAACCCATCATTACTAGTCCAGACTCATTTACAATGCTGAAATACTACGCCTCACTTCTAATTCAAACCTTTACAAATGATTTTAAAATGAAAATTATGGCAAGAACAAGCAGGTAGAAAGTGAGGATCACATTCTCTTTTTGTCTTTCTCAGTCTAGCAGACCTGTCACTAAGCTTTCTAATAGAATAGCAAACACTACTAGCATTAGAACAAGATAGCATGACCTTCACTACTATTGGATTTTAAAAAGCCCTGAAACAGAACCACCACAGACTTTACTTAGTGATAATTGATCTACATCATGGTAGTTTGGTTTCCAGTTCAACAGACAGGAATATATCATATGCTCCTTTGGATCAATGACAGCCCATGCTCATTCACTGAGCACTCAATATGCTGGAAAATTTGCATGTCCTATAGATTCTGTTCATTAGTATGGCTAATTAAAATGATGACAATATGCTATTGATCTAATTATGAAACATATGCATAATTTGTGATGCATATAGGATAAATGTGGTGGCTGCACTGTTATGCCTTTCAAAGTCATGCCTGTTGTCTTGCAAGGTAGAGAAGGATTCATGGGAATGCCACTTGCACTGATGCCAGCTGACATACAGACACAAAAATAAATGGAGTCATTGTCAAAGGGCTCCACTTCCCCTGTTAAGCCAGAGGGTGCTATGCCTGGAAGACTAACCAAACAAGAGGCGGTTGGCAGGGTGGCTGAAGAAAAAGCATGCAGTGCATCCACCGCCACATGTGTACCAGGAGTAGGAACTGATGTGGAGAGGAAACTCTCTGGAGATCTGACAATGAACAGTTACTCAAAACGCTGCAGCTCCAGTGAGGACAGCTTTGAGTTACAGGGTAGTGCAAGGTCAGAAGCTAAAAGCTTTGTTAAAAGCAAAAATAAGGATGAAGGCTATCGACCCCATCGATCAAAGCACTGTCAGAAAGGGGGTGAAAAAACCCACGGACTGGAACACTCTTCTCTATATCCAACAGAAGTGGGAAATGCAAGCCAAAAGCTCCAGAGGCAGAAGAAGACTCACAAGAAAAGCAGTTCCTCTGCATCTGATTTGAGCTTAGTGAGTCAAGGATCATCAAGTTCACTGTCCATTGTGGAAGAAAAAATTGAAGCTAAACTAAAATTCTCTCAGTTTATTAATGAAGTTACTTTCAGAGTGCTTGATCCCATGAGCCTGAGGGCATACCGAGCTGCTAAACTGAAAAATACTTTTCCACCCAGTGTGAGAAGCCTAGATGATTTGCATATCAAGAGAAAGTCTTCTGAAAGCTGGAAAGAGAACATTCTAGATGGGAAAACTCATGAAGAAGTCGACTTAGAGAGTCTAAGAAGTGATGACATTGTGGCTGGACCAAGAATACGCAAATTAGAGAAGTCCTTGTCCCTGGATACAGCTCCCTCTCTCAGGTCTCTTGATAATGGTGCCTCATGCAGAACAAGATCTGGCTTGCCTGTAGAAATTATGATTTCTCAAAGCAAAGAAATGCCAGCCACAAAATCTGCATCTCTGCCTAGAAGTACAAGCATGGTGAGCTCTCTCAAATCACTTCTTTGGGTGGTATGTGACAAGTACTTGTGCATTAATGTGACTATTTGAGAAGTGTTCCTGTCTTTCTGGGAGGTCTTTTGCTGTGTTCACAAACTTTTGTCCAGGGTAGAACAAAGACGGAGGGTTTATTTTTAGTAGCTCAGGAAACCAGCTCTAGGAGGTATGGGAGGAAGGAAAGACGGGATACAACTTCCTAGTCCTTTTACTTTGGTGTCTTAAAGGAAGACCTTACGAGGTCAAACAAGAAAAATATTCCTGCACTGCAATGCAGCATATATATATAACCAGGTTGGCTCAATATGAGCAGTCAAGGCACCCTCAGAAAAGGGTGAAGAGAGTAGTGTGACAGACTACTCAGGCAGTCAAGCTCACTAGCTTAGAACTTGCTCAGGTATCTCCACACTAAACAGGCATGCTCGGTTAAGTGTGTTTAAGTACTAGCAAGAGCTCTGGCATTCTGAAAATGTTGCTAAGGTTTGTGTGTTTGAAGTTAATACATCTAGATTGATAATTTCTTCCCTGATTTTTCAGAGGAAAAAACAAAACAAAACTATTTTTTTTAAAAAAAAAAAAGATGAAGCTTTCTTCTATGGTCTGGTCAAAAATATTTATGTTTTTAATTTTTTCTTATGAGATTTTTTGTTTGGTTGAGGAAGAGGTATTTATGCCTATGGAGGAGGGCAAAGGGAAATTGTTATTTGCTTGCATGGCATTCTCACAAATCCTGAGCTGCCAAACCTTGAACTGCTACATTATGCTAGTATGTCTCCAGAACAGCAGTTGTAATCCTGCTAAAACAGTAAAGGTCCAGGAACTGTTGGTTAAGATTATACACATGTACACAGATGTTGCTGAAATGGGAGCTGCTACAGCTGCATTATTCTTTAAAAAGTCTACTCAGATTTAAAACCAAAGAAACAAAAGGTTGTATGTTTCCACAGAGGACTGTAGGAAGTGGGAGAACATTCCAGTCTTCAGAATTTCATTCAGTTTTCAGCAACACAAGCTTAGGATTTTATAGGATGTCCTTGGATGTTTTAATTATCACCTATCAAAGATGGCTGAAAGAAGAAGGGAAGAGATGAAAGATAATGAAACACAGAAAGCATTTGCACACTGTGTCTTGTTGCAGCTCCACAATGGGAGCTGTCCTGCAACGGGGTCAGGAGGCTCTGGCCTGAGCCCATGGCAAGATATGCTTTTTTCACATTTCAATTAGCCATCTGTCAGAGCATCTTTTCCAGTGGACTTGCTTATACTGTACAGATTGGAACATCCAGCCTATCGAGTACTAACTGACTAAACACTCCCAAGTGCTCTGTACTACCACTCAGTTAATGTGGGCATCAGCCTCCTCCAATTTAAGCATCAGCCTGCTTTAAATCTAGTCATTTAGATTAAACACAGTAGTTACTAAGCATTTTACCTCAACAAACAATGCCTCAGATTGCAGAGCTCAACATGAGAAAAGAAAGGAGTGTCAGGGCAAAAAGCAAAAGCAAAACACATTCAATCATACCTATAGATTCATGTCTCCTACATGCAAAACCTTGACCTCATTTAGTGCAAGTCCTCACCTGAAGCATGCCTAGTAAGAAGCAAAAGAACAACTGTACAGACAGTCTTTGGTGCCATTACTGTGAAGATATTTAAAAAGTACTTGGTTATGTAATGTTCATTTGAATACGCATATAGAACACACCGCCTAAAACTGTTTCATGTTTTTGTTGCCAAGTTATTATTCATACACAGGAGATAATCTTCTAGAGAAAGAAATGGATCCGGTTACATTGACTTAAGTATAAAAGCAGGGTAGCAGATATATAACAACACACATCCTGAAGAGCATGAAAGAACATGCTTGAAAGTTTAAGATTAAGAAAGCTGCACCTAATTAAAAAAAAAAAAAAAAGAAAAAAAAAAGGTGACTTACAAGAGGAATGCTGTGACATTGCCTTCTGTTGGTTATGTTTTCTGAGGACCCCTGAGGTCTCCGCAACTGTGTCTGCACTACATTTGATATGTCTATATTGGATCCAGACCCACTAAAGTGATTTTCAACTTTCAGACTTCTGAGAACTGGCCAAAACGTTCAGGGACATTTCTGCAGCAAGTATTTATCGGTTTGCAAACAGCTGCCACTGAAATGAAATTTCACAAAGAAACCACCTTCGCTGTAGATTTGTGCAGAGGAATTTCCAGACAGCTAGCAGGATCAAAAAGGATGATCCATTTAGTGACTGATGTTAAAGGGAATTCTGATAGGTAGAAAGCAATTACAAAATACAATGGACATGACATTACTATGGTCTAAATATTTTAGTAACCTAGCCAGCAGGATGAAATTATTTCTCATTTCTATGTATTGATCAAAATTTGGAGTCACTGGATAAATAGGCAGGAAAGCAAAATGATTTAACTAAATGAAAGCAAGCTTCTGAATCCACACCAATGTAGAGGAGGGTGCACAGCTCGAGACTATGTCATGCTTCCAGGCTGAAATGAAATGACCAGTTCAGTAGGCTGAAAAATGCAGGAAAAGTCTGAAAAGGGTTGTACACAATGGAAAATTTCTCAGAACTGGGAAAACATGCTTGTCAGAGCTTGTCAAAGGACAGATCAACACAGAGAGAAATGTGGATGGATCCAAACAATGCCTATTTTCCTCAGACTCAGGGTAACTTTCAAAGAAAGCCAGGCATGAGAGGAGACTGGCCTGTATCTATTAATACACATTTTATCTTTAATACATTTGTTTCAAGTAATCAGTGCCTTCAGGAAAGATTTGGATACCACTGCTATTGTTCCAGGAGGAAACTATGGGTAAAAATTTAGTCTAGGAGACTGACTTCAGACATGAGTAATTCTGAAACTTCTTGAGATTTGATTCAATCTGAATATTACATTTCCATTAACTTGAGCCATACATGAATTGGGATCATCTTCCTAACTAGATCTCATCTTTATGTATCTACTTTTGCCGGCACAAGGGACCATATAACACAATATTAGACACTGATTTTTCTGTCTCAGGAAAGCAGTCCTGTTTCTTTCTTAGAAGAGCTGTATCTTTCCACCTTATAAGAAACTATCGGTAGTTCACATTCTGTGTGCAAGAGGTCTTAGAAGCACTTAATTATTGACTTCACCATTGCAATTATATGCATACATATCCTAAGCAATTGTGCACTTGTCACCTAAGGCCATATTATCTCATCACACAAAATAAGCAAAGCCAAGCCTTATCAATGCAAATGACTTACTAAGCTACAATAACCCCTCTGAGTTGGTAGAAATACAATGTTCCAATTTGGTGCAGAGGATGTTTTAAAAAAACAAGCTTGGGTTGGGATAATGGCACTTCTACAAAACATTTTGGAATTTAAGGCTTAAGATGTTGTAAAACACGCCTGATTCAGGCAGGTGGTGAGAGGGCAGAAACATGGCCTTGCTCCATAGGAACTATCCATGCTTATGAAGCTATGCCTGAGAATAATTTAGCTGCATCCATGCAAAGCTGCAACAATAAATGTAGAGCCAACAAGAACTTCTTATTACCTAGGCAGCATCACTGCACAAACACATACTCTTTCTGAACCCAGAGTGATGTGTCTATGTGGCAACAGGATTCTCACCTTGGTTTGGCACCAGCTGCATGGTTTCTTCTGTATTTGACATTCTGCAACTACCAAGCCAACTGCATTCCTGCTTGTCTCAAGTGTCCATCTGTCCTCCATCTCTCAAATGAATTGCACTAGTCTCATCACCCAGCTCAGGTTGATATTACAGCCACCTGCCAGGACAAGGCACCTGGAGAGTGACTGATGCAGCCTCCAGTTTGGTTTAGTCTAAAGGTCTAAACTTGGCTCCATATAAGCAAGTCAATTCCACTCTGTAGCCTTAGCAAAACTACTTGAAAAGAAAGCATTCTCACCCTAATTTCAATCCATGTATGCCTTAAGATATTTAATTTCTATCAACCTAGAGCCAGAAAGGGACAGTTGCCTGTTGCAAAGGCTTGCATCCCTATAAAATGCAGATAAGTGAAACACAAGCTAGAATAACACCTCTTGTCATTCCTCTGACAAGAAATTAATATTACAATTACTATTGTAAAGATGAAATACGAGCAGTTTAGACATTTATATAGGATACTGAGAAGATTCAAATCCTAATGATGTATATATATCCCATCCAGGCAGGCTGTTTAATTCTTAAGGAACCCTATAGGTAGGCTACTGAAGTAGTGTCATAGACATTAACACAAACAAGAAAAGTGATACTAATTTCTGTTCTTTCTGCTATCTGTTATACATGAGGATTTCTGCTGTTCAGTGCAGTTTCTCTTGCAAGAAGAATGCCTTAGCAGGGGAGTGGCTCTCTGATGGTGCAGAGGCATCTCTAAAAGTTATAGCCTCACACACCTGAACTTCCTAGGCATCAAAGAACCTGAGGCAGTGTAACACTTTCCTGCAAAGGCTGTGGTAGAATGCTATTGTAGTAGAAAATGCAACTAATCTTCCATTTCTAAAGAAACTCAGTTTCTAGGACACACGAGTTCTAACAAAATCTCACCAAAAGAGCAGGCAATATGGTGATTTTTGTTGCTCTAGGCCAAAGCTTTTTTATACAAGAAGACTTGCAGTCCTTTTGCAGCCCTTCCAGCCTGCTACCATGCTGTAAAAAGGCAATTGCTTTGTTCTTGGATGAATACCAAATCTTTCATTTCCATTTACAGCATAATGATGTTTATGATTTAAGATTTGGGTTCAAATACATTATAATATAAAGTATCTATTATTTCACTGACTCATGCCTGCAATATGTTAAAAGAGAAATAGTAAGAGGTGGCACCAGAAGTGCAGATAATTGATTTGCCTGGGTCAGTGATCAAGCCAGTAGCAGAGCACAGGCCCGAAAAGCCTCCCAGTGTCCTATTTTCTGTTCTGCTCCTGCTCTTTCAGGCAGACAGGACAATGTAGAACCACCTTCAATAGCAGAAATAATGAAGCTCTGATCCACTGCTCTGGTAACTCAAGTTTACCAGATGAAGGTAAAAACCAGAACTATATCAGATGCTTCAGTTCTTTAGCACATGACATGCATATGACAGTTCATGTCATTAAGGCCTCATATGAGTCTCATATGGCAATGGAAGATGCCACATGGCCATCTTTCCTGGCATCCTGGCTTCTCTCTTGCCATGCTATCCTGCATGACGCTGCTTAGAATTTTGCTGCTCCCCTCTGCCTTGCAAATTGGAGGTGACCATCAGACTGTCAGCAGTCTAAAAATATTTTGTCAAAGTACATATTAAAATAAATGGCTCAGTTCCTTTACCAAAAATTTGTCTGAGAGAAGATATCAGTCACTTCTTTTCACCATTCAGAGACATCAGACAAATACAGCAATTTTCAGACTAACTAGCTTTAGACTCATCATACAAAGTAAGCATAGCCACTGTGCTGCTAGCAATATAAACCATAACAACTTCACTCTGTTCTTTTTTCTTCATCTGCAGATCCCTGAAAACAGTCTCTGTGTCTGATAATACTGTATATGAATCACAGGTCAAAACAACTGAATTTAGGTGTGGAAAGCCGAGTAACACATCTTTAGTCAATTTGGGCTCCATTGCAGTTCCTTAGTACTTCCAAGGATTCCTATATAACCTCACTCCTTCTGATACCAACACTGAGTGTTTTTCCAATTCTGCACACCACTATTATGAAATTGTCACTCTGGGTGTAGTAGTAATAAGTAGTATTGCAAATGTGTGCAGATGTGTACACTTAAAGCTTCCAGGGTAGGTAAATTAGCTTTACAGCACCTCATAGGTGTTAGGCAGCCAAGTACTCCAAGGTATAAAATCTGCTGGCCGAAAGAAACGGTAATGCTTTCTAACCTCACTCCATCTGAAATCAATGACAAACCTAATTTTCCACCGATCAATCTATCTTAAATATCTCCTCAATCTTTGAGAGGACTTATCTGTGTTAGGGTCGAAGTACATAGTAGCATCAGTTACACCAACAACAACTAATCTGGGGCAAGACGGAGCTCAGCAAAGAGTAACAATCCAGGTATTTACCCAGCTTCGTCAGTTAAATATAGAGCGATAGAGTGCTGAATCCTCTCCTTCACTTTGTTTGTGACATTTATGGTACAGTCATAAGATATGGGAAGCCAAGAAGGCCATATGCAATTTCATCTGTAGTTAACTTAACACCTCTTGTCTCAATAATGTGGCATTGATTCTTTTTTCCACTGTTAAGAGGAGTGCAGCAGCCATGTACTGTAGGAGAGATCAGCATAATGTTTTTAGAGCAGCAGATGTGACATCGTTTTACAAGCAACAGTATGAGCAGATGGTGTTTTGAGAGTTCTCCTTGCCTGCTCTAAAACACCTCCGTTGGGTCACTAATGGATCCTTCGTCTAGTCGAACACAGTGCATAAAGCTACAATGTTCCCAAGATGACGCATATGGTCATTTACAGCTTCTCAGCTCATCAAATACAAATTAGATCAAAATCTTCTTTACAAAGCATAGATATCTATAAGCCAGTACTCAAAACAGTAAGCTATTTATTCAAGACAGGATAAAATAGACACTCCAAGCAGCTTCACAATAAAAACAATGTGTTTATGTGTTTTCAATGAAATTAAGTATCTCAGCACAAAGCTTGCAATTTGTAAAGGTAGGGTTTGTACTTGGGTTGTACACACACGCAAACACACACACACACCCCCCCCACACCTCATTTTTAGAGAAGTAGTGAAGCAGCAAGGGAGTCAGGAGGGAGATACTTAGACAAAGGAACAGACGTTACTATAATGGTGAATTTCTGCACCGGATTCAGGGCTCCAACCAGAACACAAAACCATTTTCCAGCCAAATCTACTCTTTGCCTTCAGAGGGGCAGCTACTCAGCCAGAGAAAAATGATGAGTACATGCAGTTGATTTTGGTATCTCTTGGCACCAGCCACAGGAAAGCAACAGTGGCAATCTTTTCCGGTGATTTTTGTTAACATGGCTTTTCCCCTTCCTTTGAATTTGAAAATCACTTCTTAATTGCACTCTTTATCTTTGGGTGCCCTTAGAAAGAAATAGTACTTTCAGGGGGATGGAAGCTACAACAGGCTTATAACAATTACCATCGGCAGACAAGCCTGAAAACTGCAGAGCCAGACAAGGGGAAAGACCAACAGATCTTTCTTCACTGGCCCAGGTTTGTCTAAAAGCCTTTCTGTGTAATTTATGACAAAAGATTTTGAAGGTGTTTCAATGATTTTTAATTTCTTCCTTCAGCCAGCAGCCTGTGTTTGTCATGTTTACAAAACAGGATTTTTTTGCCCTGCATGGCTTTGGTATATCACACAAGCAGATGACCTCAGCATGCAGTTACCTGTCCCACAGACATATGCATTAATTAACGTAACTATTTTGTTTGGTCAACATAGTGAAAATATCTGAATTCTATGAAAAGAAGATTCAAGTGCAAGGCACCACCCAGAGCCAGAGGTTGCTCTGGTGTGTTTTATTCACTTGTGACTGATATTTTTGCCCCACTCATTCAAAGGTTTTCAGCTCAATTAAAATTCTGTCCACTGACATACGGCATGCAATTAATAGAAACCTAGGTAACCTTGATACCCTCCCCATCATGCTCTAACATCTAACCTGAGAAATATATGAACCTACCATAGCATGCATTTTGGGGACAGAAAAGAGGGAATTAGTATTACATTACTGTGCCAAAGCTGCACTTGAAATACGCTGTTTCCTGTGTCACCTTGGTGCTCCATGGGTTTTAATATCACATCAGAAACTGTAACATTAAAACTTAGAGACTGACAAATTTCAAGAGGAGAAAGATTTATGAGTTACAGGATGGATTGGAGGGTTTTATACTAAATGTGGGCCTCAGAAATGAAGTCTACCTTCCGGAACTGCCAGCTTTGACCTCAGGTCTGATAAGGAGAAGCAGGACCCCATTTGGGAAGCTGTTCTATATTTATGAAATACATATTTTTTCATAAAGCTCTAAAAAATGGCTTTTTCACAGACTAGCTCAGACATTTGTTTCAATGACTTCCTTTTTGCAAAGGGGCTTAAATTTGACCTTCTCAGATGAAGCTTTTCAGTGCCAGGAGTTTTAGATGACAGGAAAACACATCTTATGGAAAAGAAAGAAGCAGCAGATACCATAAATCTTGGCTTTAAAACAGTCTCCCATGATATTCTCGTAAGCAAGCCAGGAAAATACAGGGGGAAATATCAAAAGGTAGATGCAAAACTGGTTGCAAAATCTTATTAAGAGGGTAGTTCATAATATTCAGTTGTTACTGGAGTCTCAGGAGGACCAATACTATTTGGATTCAGGAAGCAGATGCATTTGCTTTGAGATACCACTGCTATATATCTACAGACAGTAAATAAAACATGCAATTCTGCTCTTTTGTCTGATTTGGAAACTACAGTAGCGCATTCATACCCCTGTGAGTACTCTTGTGAGTATTCTTAGAGTATAATACTCTTGTGAGGATGCTTGTGAAATTTCCAGAATGGTAACTTCCCAAGAATAAGCAGGCATTTATTGGGTTTAAAGGAAGCTTTCCCATTTCCAAAAATCAGCCTTGGCAGAAAAGCATTCAAGTCTTTTTTTCTGTGTCACAGAAAACTTACTAAGTAACTAGAATGAACAGAAGGTGTTTAAACATCCCACTGTGTCTCCCATCCCTCAAATCACCACTGTATCTACAACTAAATTGGTTTCTTTTTTCACTACCAAAAGGATAGTCCAGAACTTGTTTGGAGCTTAATGTTGAAAAAAATCAAGTGAGTTTGATACAGCAGCATGGGAGTACCTATTGCTGAACACCTAGGTCATAGACTGTAGTCTGCTCAGCCTTCTGTTATGACACTGTTGGCCAACAGGTCTCAATTTCTGACAGTAAATTCAATACCTGCAAAGATAAACTAAAATTATTCAAATGTACATCTGTATCTGTCGAGCTTATGAGCTGTTTGCATTAATATTTGATGCTAGTTTGGCAAGAAGGATCAGTGATATGGCAGTCTCTGCCTCCTGCTCCCTGCTTGGATAGTGAGATCATTTTAAACAAAAGAGAACAAGGAATAAATACTAGGCCTGTTCATACAGCAACACTTGTTCTCTTGAAAATCAAGAGACATTTCCCCCAAAGAACAGTTATTCCCTCGATAACTGTAGTAACAAAAACCTGCTGTGTGAACATGGTTAAAATGAGCAGCTATTGAGGATTCAAAAGCCGGTTCACAACCACTTATTTCTACAGCAGCCAGCCAGACCTTCGCACCGCTTGCTATGCTGTGCTGTGCTGCGAGCTCGCAGAAAGTACCAGACACATCCTATTTCTGGAGACTCAGAGCTGAATCATAGTCTTGCAACAAGAAAACCGGGACTGCCTGCAAGCCAGCAGCATGAAACCAAACAGCAACAGCCTCTGGTGAACAGTCAGGGGCCAGAGGGCACCAGCAGGCCTTAATGGCCCTGACTACCTGAGGTGCCCCCCACGCTGTCCACTGCCCAGGACCTCCTTGTCAGCCCCCCGGGCCATCAGTCCCTGCCCCAGCCATGCTGCAGCAGGCCTGGCCTCAGCTCCTTACAGCCCTGCCCAGCCACCGGGCCCCAGCCAGCCAGGCCCACCCGCAGGCCCATGGCCCAGCCTGGCCCTGTCCCCAGGCAGGTGTCCAGCACCCAGAGCTGGGGCTGCCCCAGTGCCCCTGGCTGCTCTGCTGCTGCCTGGGGTGGTGGGACAGGCCCTGGCTGCCAGGCCCTGCCCTGACGGACCCCAGGGGACCCCTGTGGCTGCTGGGCCCCAGCAAGTCCCAGGCCCTGTGATGGGGCTGGCAAACACAAGGTGGATGGGCTGTGCTGTGCCAGATACACCTCTGGCCACCCCAGCAGGGCCCATCCCCAAACAGCAGCAGAAGGTAAAATATTGCCCAGTATACAAGAGGCTATTGCAAGGAGGAAACAGAATCACCATACAACCAGAACAAAGCCAAAATTACTCTCATCATAAGGAATTTACAGGAGTAAAAAACTAGAAACAAGAATCTGCTAAAATTGTCTTCACAGGTGCCCATATTAGGCAGTAAAATGAAGAAAAAGACCATTTGCCTTGGATATGCCCATCTTCTTCACTTTTCAGTATTTTGAGATTTCCCCTCGCTTATTTTTTTGATGTTGTAGTAAAACAAAATGCATGCTAAACCAGTCAGCAAAGTTACATGAGGGAAGTGTACAGCCCATTACAATCAATGCAGTTAATTAAAAATACAATTAAAATAGAAACAGTAATGAGAACTGGAACACAATAAATAATTAGAACAAAATTAGTTTGGCTCTTTTGTTGAGGCACTCAGTCCTCAGTCAAAAGTAAATGGCTTTTTACTTCATTGATAGCTACAACAGCAGGCCATATGCAGCTTTAAGTTCTGCTTCCAGTGTCAGTGTGTAAGTGCGTAAGCCCCACTTTCCCACCTTCCCCAGGCTCTACACACCTTCTGCATCCAGTTTGCAACTCCCAGTGCTGCAAAACAGTGAGCTGAACTGAGAAGTTTCAAATACAGAGCAGGAAAGAAACATATGGTGACAGAAAATAACAAAAAGCCTGTTAATTATTCCAACAAAATATGAAACATTTCCCTACAGCAGGAGGGAAGCTGTTGGCAAATTATTATTTATCTGTTTATTTATGTTGGAACTAGGCAAGGGTAAAAAGAAGACTGTTCCCCTTACAAGCTACCGGCAGCTATTTTGTACCTCACTCATAACCATTTTGGAGTGTAGAAGCTAAAATTGCAACCTGGAAGCAACCTGGGAAACAAAGAGGCCTTATTCTTCAAACATCAGACCTTCAGAACAAATGCTGGGTACTAACGTAGCTAACTGCTTCATTTCTGAGCTCAGGTGTGCAGTAATCATCACAATCACAGGTTATTGTGTCTCTGATATGTGGTCTGATATGACCACAGCAGTGTTACAGCTCTTTAAATTGTGTATTGGCAGCCATGGTTGGTTTCCTGCTTTTCTTGCATTTGTTCAGATCTTAAGTGTTCCTTCCTTGAAGGAAATACATCTCTCCCCTATACTGGGAAATGTTCGTGACAAAGAGATGAGAAGAAAGTTTCAACTTTCACTTTCTCATTGCATAAGCTTTCCAGTTCTTTGAGAAGGAAGAAACAAATGAACCCTTCTGGCTGAGTCACTATTTAATAACACAGTAATTAGCTAAGCATCATGACAACTAGGGATTAAGTATTTTCCACTACTATTGGACTTCCATCACCAGAAGAAAAACAACAGGTAACTCCTCTAGTAACCCAGTTATTTTAGTACCACAGATTGATAGCTTGATTCATGCACTTCTCAAAACTACGAAGCCTAATAGCTATAATAAATATTAGCATGTGTCCTCTAAGCTATGATGGAATTTTATGAAGGTGTATGCACACTGCTGTAATATGTCAGGAAGAACTAGCTAAATCCTTACTTTCTGTTGAACAACAGTTGTTAACACCACAGCTGCTCCAGTACTCATTGTTGTTTTGTGTACTGACTACTGTTTTCCAGATAAACATTGCTTCAAAGTGTATGTAAAATTGGACATAGATTGATAGGGTTTACCACTACATACAAGACCCTTCTATTAAATCTGGACAATAATGGAAGCTCCTGAGACAGATAAAAGGTAAGGGAGGGCATAATACTAGCTTTTCTTACAGTTGTCTCCACTGGTTTATTGTGTAACTTTGAGTACAGACCCATCCTGGCACTGCCTCAGTTTCCCCAGCTGTAAAGTACAAATAACTCTTAAAGTGATCAGTTTTGTGTAGTGTTTCAAGATCCTGTCATAAAATGGATGTGTTGCAAAAACATACCTTAGAAAGTTGAAGGAATTTACTCATGGAATGATCAACTAATTATTTTATTTGCATAGTCTGAGGAGTCCTCATGCCAACGTATACCGGAAATTTTTCCTATACCGACGTAGTGCTTACCAAATCTACTTAGAAAATTTCTGTTCTTGCTGTTCTGAAGTGTTTATGTCTTGCTTTGGGGTTAAAAACTTTAAGATGTAGCCTGTTACTGATAACATATCTTACCCTGAACTACGGAACAGAAAAATAAATTATGGTTAAGTGCTAGAATATCATATAATCTTTCTATCTGAGAGGAAATAACTTTAAGTGTGTGCAGTCTGCTCAGCAAGGTACAGGTATAGCACTGCAAGTGCTTATAGGCAAAGGTATTATTTTAGTTCGGTGGGAGCACGGGATAAGCATTCTTGAGGCACTGTGGGACAATTGAAGTTTGTGCTTACTGTCATAATACCCCAAGACATGGGCAACTGTTTATTTCACACCTCAGTTTCCTGAAATTATTTGAAGTGAGTAGCCCTTTTTCAGTGGGCAGTTTTACACAAGCGTGACTTGCAGGTCCTTCTTTCAGCAACTAAATTAGACACATATTTGCTAAAAGAATTAACCATTTCCACAAACCTCTGTACACCTTTCTTTTTTTACCAGAGCAGGCAGATTGACACTGAATCATAACACTAATAACTTTTATTATTTCAGACTTAATATAGTTTATGAACCTCCTCATCATAACAGAATTTTACAAAAGCATAGGTATAGCATCCCTCCAGGGTGACAGGAAGAAGAAAATAGGGAATGGCTAGCTTCTAGATTGTTTCAGTTAGTTGAAAAGAAGATTTCTGTATGGCAGTAAACACTTCTTAGTTCCAGATGAGTAAGTCTGATTCTTTCTGAAGTTACCTATACCCTATTATCACATTAACTCATTCTTTTTCTTCCAGATCAGGGCATCATCTCTGTAAGCCTTAGTAATGGCACCAGTGCCATTTTCTAGGGAGATTTCTTGGGTATCAATTATAATTTAGCATTTTCCAACAAAGATGTTGGATATGCACAAATATATCTGCAATGCTGTCTTTATTGGTTTTTTAAGGCCCCTAAATCTACAAACATATTAACCCCCATGTGTGCCATCTAAATTTCTCTCCCTCAAGAAATTATTCCTCTGTACTTACGTAATTCCAGTTGGGCTGTACGTAACCAGAAAAGTTAAATCAATTCCATCTATAATGTCAGTGCACTGTCAGTCCCTGAAAACTTGGATCTACATGGAATGACTGCATGACATGGCAAATTTAACTGTCCTGTCTGAGGTTTGTCCCAAGTCTTCCAGCAGTTGGTGCCATTTTTGCCAGCCACAGCCCAGGACTCCCAGCCTCTCTGAACTGTGAGGCTGCTGCAGTTCAGACTTAGTTCAGTCACAGACTGTCTATATTTGCACTTTCCTCTTATAGCTCAAAGTTAAAAATATCTTACATTTCTATGTCAAGTACAGCACTCAAACCCCTAAAATGCAGTTTTGCAGTTAAATTACTGTGTCTGGATTAACTGTAAACTATTAACTTCAATAAAAGTGCAGCAGAACTTAACTACTGTCAGAAATAAATCTACCTTTTTATTATCTTGCTTGCCATTTCCTTCCATTACTTTCACAGATGTTAGGTGTATAACTAAAAACTTTTCCAGTTGTCTTTTGTATTTCCAAAACCACCCAATCTAGCAGATATTTGCACAACTCTGCTTCTCTTTATGCTTTCTATATTTTTTATTTATAACTGGTGCAATGTGTGTTTGCTTTGGGCCTACAGTACTTCAAATAAATTCTCTTTATTCAGTCATTCATTTCCACTTATCAGAACAGATTAAAACTAAGGTGACAGCCACGTTTGTGTTTTATATTAACACTTTACCTCTTAAAATATCAAAAGCAGAAAAGAAAAAAGAGAACTCGGGGGGGGAAAAAAAAGTGGTAAAAGAGTTATAGCTTTTCATGCACTTCTGGCATAAAAGCCTGAAATTATCTATCACTGGATTTTATTTATTTGTGGAAAAATATTATTTGAGGATTATAACAAATATTGTAAGTAGGAGAGTCTAAAGAGACTTGTGCTGTTATTATCAATGTATAATACATCACGGCCACTGTGGAACTGCTTATTACTGAGATCTGAAGTCAAAGGCAAAGCAGTAGGGTTTGGGAGCCTAATCTTGCAAATACTCACTGTGGGGCATTGTGCTTTCTGATGTGTTAGGCAATGAAAAAAATACAGGCAGACAAGTACTTGCATGTGCTCGGAATTACCACTCTTCCTTATTCTTTGCGTTGTGTAACAAAACTGGATGAGATGCACGTGACAGGTACTGCTTGGAGGTAAGAGGGAGTAGCTTTGGAACTGATTCCCAGGAGGCAAACAGGGATGGTTTCCCTGGGATCTCATCACATATGAGCTGGTCAGCCTGGCAGCCTGGTAAACTTGCAGTATCCCCCACAACCTGGTCTCTCCCATGGAGACAGATTCAGATCACCCCCAAACCCTGCTCACAGACATCCTCCTGGCTCATCTCATCAGCACAGGCACTGCACTTGAGCTGCTCAATCTTGAAATGCTTTGAACACTGACCAGTTGCAGCTCTTGTCATGGACATGGAGAAAACTTATATAGGAATCGGGGAGCAGGGTACGTGCTGCAGAGGCCACCTTTAATTTGTTAATGGTAAATGATAGTGTGTATTTTCCATTCTGGATCCATGGGAGAAAATCTGGTGCTGCTAACAACCTTTGGAGACAACACGATTTGCATAATTTCACCAAGAATTAGATGCTTTAATTTCTGATGATAAAGAACGTTAAGAATTCCCTTTGGTTAAAAATAGCTTTCTCCTATGACTTTGGCTATTAATAGTTTACCCAGCATCGATCTGAAACATTTTGATAAATGTTCAGAACTTCACAGCCTTATATTTGATCATTTATTTAACTAAACTACTTAGCACAGAGGTAAGAACATCTTCAAAGGAATAGCTTGTTTAAAACTCTACCTACATAACTTATTAATTAGAAGTGACTTGTAATGTTTTGGTATCACTGGTTTAAAAAATGGTCAAAAAATTTTTGCTGCTTTTTTTTTTTTTTTTTTTTTTTTTTAACAAGTCATGCTTCCATTCCTTTTGACTCCTCTGGAAAAAGGTCTCTTTCTCTTATGAACAGACCTTTCTTTACCTTGTTTATACTTCTTAAATACCATTTTATTTTAAATTGGCATAACTTTCTCAAGATTTCTGAATAAGAATGTCAGTAGCTCTTCCTTAATGGTGCTTTGCCTTCAGGCTGTTTACCTGATAATACATTGCCATTATTTACTTTTGCATTTCCTCCCTCATTCTGCTTTTCCTTCTGAATTAGCCACATATTTAAGAAAAAGAATTTGTCGTCTTTTGCCTGGTGTTAATTTCAGACAACTTTCCATCCTTCTGTGATACAAATCCCCAGTAATCCTAATTCTATGTCATGTGAGCCTTTGGATTGCATGCACTTTTCTGCCGCTGTCCTGTCATGCTTTTTATAGGAGGAAAACTCAGCTGCCCAGTCCAGAAAGAAGCAGCAGTGTGCTTCAGACAAGTCCCCAGTCTGAACAGAGAGGGACCAGGACCAAAGGACACCCACAGAAGGAGTGGTTGCATAGTCCTCACAGAGCCTGAGTCAAATTATGCTGCTAAATAATTGTAACAACTGTTTTCTCAGTCTGACTTGCATAATCACAGCACGTTGGAAGGAAGGAATTAAACTGGGTTTTTTCAAGGTTCTCTAAAATGACATCATTCTGATAAGAAGTACTGTGCTGTTTCTAGCCCTATAGGCAATGTTAGCTTCACACTCCAGCCAACATTCCCTGAAGGACTGATGAGTTTAGAATAGAAGCTGTAATAGTCTTTTAAAGATATTTAATTTAATACGACATGATACTTTCCTTTAAAAAATGTATGGAGCTATACAGTAGCAATAAAACACTTATTCAGTGAATACAAAATTGACAGCTCTCTAAAGGGTTGTTTCAAAGGATATCACCTTACAAGGATCTCAGAAATCAGGCTAACAATATTAAGCATTTTCATTGGTGATTGTAAGGAAAAATTTTAAAATTATGATTAATTCATGGATAAAGCAAACATTCACAGTGCAGTAAATAATTATGAGATCAGAGCAAACAAAATGATCTCAGTTTTAATGTTTTGAAAGAACATTAATGTAATCAATTATAAAATTATACATCTAGGTGGACCAAGAAGAGGTCATACTTTTATACTCAGAGACTGTAAAACGGACTGTTGAGGGTCAAGGATTTCTGACTATGAAGCTGAAAAGAAGCTAACATAACCTTGGATTTAAAAATGAGAGAGATAGGAATGGTAAAGAGGCATCTTTACCTCTACACACAGAATTAGTAAGATGAGTTAGAGAATTAGAAAGACTGACAAAAAGTTCTAGAGTGGCATTGAAGAGAGACCCAAGAATTATCCCACACCAGAATAATTCATATGCACAAAAAATGGATTCAAAGAGTGTATGCTCCATGGTAATTCCAGGCACAGAGGCAAGACTGACTGTGAGTAATTCCCCAACGCTTCCTTCACAAAGGTTATTTACAGTTAATGTTCTCCCAGTTGTTCCAAAATATTGCACGTGCTACATTTGTCAGGTCCTGAGGAGCTCTGTAGAGAAGATGAGTGTTGATTAGCTGAATCAAGAAGTCAGAAAGGATTGAGAGTGAAGTAAAGGTTTGTTGTCATTCAAAACGAGCTAAGAAAAAGAAATTGTAAGACTAAATGGTCCAAAAGGTTAATAAAAGTTAAAGGTTAATAATAGGTTAACCCAGTGATGAGTCATACTTTAGCAATAATGTAGGAAGGGCAGATAGAGAGTGAAGGAAAAATACCTTAAAGATAGCACAAACTTATTGAGGAAAATCAAGAGATGACAGATTTCAAGAAGAATTAACAGAGCTGGATGAAGATATAGCATAACAGAAAGGAAAATTCAATACTGACAAATGCAAGTGTGCTTGGTGCAAGAAGTCTAAATTTATTGCACGAGAAAAGACAGGAACAAAACAAAAAAAACTCTTGGAAAACCCAGTAGGAAGACTTGCTGAACACTGCCATAGACAAAAAAGTAGATAGCAAAGAATGTAATTTTTGTGACCATATAACTCTGGTCTAGAGTACTGAAAAAAAATTCTGATCATCTTGCCAATACCAGGCAGAAACAGAAAGCTTTCAGTAAAGAGGAACTAAAAGGAGTTAAAAGACTTTAGAAAAAGACAGAAAAAAAGAGTGGATTAAGTTTAGGAGAAATGTATACAAAACCATGGGTAGGAAAATTATTGTCAAGTGCTCCAATTTCTACCTTCATAATGCAAGAATGAAAGACTCAAGTGGCACAGAAAGGCAATAAATTTGAAACTGATCAAAAGAAGTCACAGAATAAGTTGCATACAGAGCTCATTGTCACAAAACAATCTGAAGGTCTAGAAGATGAATAGGAATAAGAGTAAAGCTAGACATTTTTCTGAAGGTATATAAATCCTCAGTCAGCAAGATTCTACCTGACAGGAATTAGAAAGTTAGTTCCTAAGTACAGGCTCATTTCATAGATTTTCTTGTGAAATATTAGGGATAAGACTTTACGTTTAGATGCTATGATACCAGGAGCCATAAATCTCAAAATGCACCTCTGGAGACCATTGAAATAGAAAATTAGGAAAGAGGGGAGTGTTTAGGTCATCACCAAGATGACAACCATATATAGTGGTAGCCAAATATGGAAGGATACATATCTATACTGTACATTTTTGCAGGACTGTTCTAGCTTTGAAAATGTAAGGACATAAACAGGCAATGTTTGCAGAGCAAGAGAACTTCTATTGGGCCAAGTGATACAGCTGGGTAAAGCAAATAACAACAACGCCACCTCTTTATGTGTTTAAACCTTTGTTTCTTTCAAATAAAGTTTCAGGAACATCATGGCTTTTCTGTTTGCTTCTCAGAATGTACCAACTGGTGTAATAAAATGTATTTGTTCTCCCTATAAAACTTGACTAGTTCATTTCGTATGTGCCAGTTATTGCTTTAAAGAGAAAAAAGCAGCTTTACCTTTTCAAAGAATGACCTGAAAGCACGAGATATTTCTTTCTGAGGGTTCATTTGGCCCCATAGTCATAGCCAGGCAGCTAGACTGACCTCACAGCAGCCTAAAGAGGAGATGATCCTGACGGCCCTTTCTAGTGATGTCTGAAGTACAGGCTTACAGGCAAATCCTTGCTATCCCCTTTGGTTTAAGAGAGAGAAGAGTGATGTCATCCTCTCCCTGATAAATACTCATATTGAACTGGAAGTTAAAGTGAATTCTCTACCCCAGAGGAATATGTCTGTTGGATGAAACTCTGGCAACAGTTGAATCAAATAGCAAAAATCACACAGAGATCAATAAGGCCAGAATTTCAGCCTATAAATTTAAAGCCTTTCCCAGTTCAAAAAACACATCAGAGAACGGGCTTTCTCTGAGTGGCTCTGGCATTTTCCTACAGAAAAAAGGCTCCTGATATGTTGACTGTAATTCTATAGTTATATTAATATTGTATACTGTATTTTCTATTTTGACTGCTGAGCCTTTTATTTTCCGTGTATTTCTAGATTTCCTAGATATGTTCTTTTTAACCCTTCTCCTATTTTAGTTAACTCATTCCCTTTTATTTTATGCTTCATATGATTTTTTTGGTTCAATGAATTCTTTATTCTGCCACACTGGAGACAATGCTTCTTTCCCTGGTTCTCTTCCCTTAGTTCCTCATGTTTACACTGTTCAAAGAAGAGATGTACAACTGTATGAAATGATAATACTGTACCTTGAGGTTCAGATTCTCTACTGTGACTTTTTCTTTTTTGGACATTCAGAAAGCTATTTTAAGAAAACACCCTTACATACTTTGTTGTTGTTCATATCCTTTACTGTTTATCGGTCTGCCTGTCTTCATTTTTATCATGCTGATTAAATTCTCAAGCAGATTTTCAGCACTAAAATCCCATTTACTTTGCTACAGAGCATTTGGCAAGAACATTTTTTTTTTGTTTCTGCACAAGAGCAATTATTTTACTGCTTAATATTCACAACTGTATTGTCACACCAAATACCACTACCAATATACATGTGCCTTCAGTTTCATTAGTTCCTAAGTTAATGTCCCATTTCCTTGCCATAGTCAGGGATAAGTGTTTTACAGATAGGACACTGCCTGTGACTTTTTACTGCATCCAGCTCCCTTTGTTGTTGAAGATTGCAGAGTCCTTAGGTCTTTTCTTTTCTCTGCATACTTGTGACACTGGGAAACTCTGTTTACAACCTTTCTTTTTACAGGTATCAATACAGAGACACTAAGTCCCAAATCTGTCTCCTGACTAGTCCCATTGTCACACAAAGAATTAGTTGAAAAACAAGATTTGTGAAGCTTGATGAAATGGAGTCTTGAACCGCAGCAACATGTTCCCTCTTTGATACAAACCTTCTATTTAAATGGAAAACAAAACATTTAACAGATACTAAATATATTTCAGTTTACAGAGCTTATCAAGCTGAATCTGTATTTGTTGTATTTTCCTTGCCTTTTTCATCAAATCAGTGCAGTAATAATACAGCTCTCCTAACAGAAATAGAATTAGGATTGCAATTGCCATTGTATGAATTGCTACATAAATATACAGGAATAAAAAGTGACATTTGTAGTGCAGGTAAACTGGAAGTTATACAATAGATGGAGGTTTAGCCCCTAAACCTCCACATGTGAGTACTGTTAATTATTTTGTAATAGTAGGGTTCAAGAGGCTTACTTGAAAAGGAAATGCGAAGTAGATGTAGGAATTGAACAAAGGTTGCTAACATCCCTTTGCTGTTTGAAAGACTACTCCCTTTTTAGCTGAATTCTAAAAAGAAAGTCACTATGTCTTCATTTAACCTTGACTGGAAAGCCAACATGTGGTGACACTATCTATAAAGCGCTGCTCATTAATTTAGTAGAGTCCCACTTAGATGTTCCTTGTTTCTCCAGACCTGTGCAATACCTTCAAGTCTCTGCAGGTGACTGTCCTTGTTCATCTCTATGCATTTGTCTTTCTGTTGCCCAAACATACCATTCTCCTAGTAGTTACAGACACAACACTGTTCAAAAGATGCCCAATGCCTTTGAAATAATAACAGCTAAAAAACCACCGCCCTCCAAACAGCAGTTCTGGTGGCAGTTGCGGAAATTCCTCTTGACTCTCATTCTCTTTCTATTTGTATCTTCCTAGAAGCTCTTTTGGAATAATTAATAAGGGCATGCTGGTTGAAGTCACTTTGATGTGGCCTGGTCAGTTTCTTTCATTGCTACTTGGCAAGGGAGAACCTTCCCTGGCCCATACTAAAAGCACTTCTTCTACAAGTACTCCTGGTCCAGTGACTTACTGTTGACCTCTGGTAAAAGAGAGCAGATTTGTAATGTCTCTGCAGCTTGGGAAAGGCCAGAAACTCTCCATTCCCCACCTATCTTTTCCAGGTATTCATCAGAAAACCATTAACCTAGCAAAACACTGGAAGATGCAATTTTAAGGCAATAATACTTCTCTCACAAATTTCATCAGTGCAATATGACATGTTTGCAGGTGTAGGTTGTCAGTATTTGATACCTCCCCATTCTTCTCCTCTCTATAGCGTTTTGGTAGGCTGTCCTTATGTTTCAGTCTTGTTTTCTTGTCTCAATGGCAGCCACCTGGGATGTGAACAAAAGACTGACTGACCTTGGTCAATAGCACTGCTTTACATATGGTCTGTGGCTCAGAAATCATTTGGGGTCGCGAAGGAGGACAGTCTGTGTAATGTGTCTGCCATATAACAAGAAATCAAACAACAGCCCTGATATGGGGACAGGTTTTACTGTTGTGCTAAATAATGATGCAGGCATTAAGAAAGAAATAATCTTGTTGAATAAAGAAAAAGATATTTCTTTACTGACAGGAAATTTCAGCATTATTTTTTTGCTAGTTACATGGTAGGATAGAAATAGAGATACATTTTAGGCCTGTTTATGATCTTGGGTTTTTACTTATAATCTCACTCATAAATAAATAAAGTTTGTAAAAAGCTTTCCATTCGGACCACTGCAGTGATTATCTGACTGGCTGTATCTACTGACAGTACACACTAGAGAACTCACAGAAAGAAATTTCATTGCCTTTGCAGTAACTTCTAAAAAGATACTGAATGTCAGAGCCTCATATAAGCACACAATCAGGCATCTGCAATATTTCTTAGCAGTTTCAGAAATCTAGAAGATCTAGAAGTACTTGTTAATCATTACTCCAAAAAAGCCATAGTCCTCAATTGCAGAGGACTTCATTACCTGGAGGATCCCCCTCCACTTTACTGTAGCTTTGCTTGCTGATTACATGCATAGAAAATAGTGGCAGCTCTTTTCAATATGCCACAAATAGAAGTGCTTTAAATAGAAGGAAAGTTCCCTTCCTTCTTGCACTCAAGAGCTCAGGCAGGGCTGCTCTGGAGGAGACAGACGTGACACTGCCTTTCATATGCCTTTCACTCTTTTTTCGTTCTGAAATAAGCCAGTCAAATATTCTGGTTGCAAATGGTCAGTTGTCCTTTGCCTATAAAAGCAATAAGGGGAAACCTATTTCTTCTTGGTGAAGCCTCTATAATGAATGTAATAAAGACCTAACTAATGAGAATCTATGTCAGTTAAACAATAATCCGTCGAAATGGATGAGAAATTCTTTGTATAATTATCACAACTGCCCTACAGAGACTTAGCATACATGTGTTCTTTATAGCACAATTCCATATGGGAAGATCAATTTTTGTTAATTTCAAGATTCTTGAGAACCTATTTTGTACAGTTTGTTCTTCTTTGAATTCTTTTGTCTCTTCAGAAAGGCCTGGTTGAGGGGGAAAAACACTTTTTTTAACAACATTTGTGGTCTCTTCCTTATTTTTCAGAAATCTGGAATTTCAGTCCCTTTTAACAAGTTCTGCCTGGCATTCCGGTCCTTCCTGTTTCATTCATTAAAAATAGCAATGCAGCAGCATGAATATATCCTTTGGGATTCTACATTAAATGCAGAGTCTTGCATCCTGGGCTAGCTTACATCTGTGTAACCCTTTTGATGTCTCTTGGCACACCACTGCAGCTGTCCCTTGTAGTAGGTATTTGAATTGATTAACACACTTGCCCCTTTTTTATTTCCCTCCTGCTCTCAGGGCTGCACCCTGAAAGATTTACTGCACTTTGGAGGGGTGAGGCACTCTGTGGATGCTCTGAGGACAACATAATTGCTGAATCAAAATCTCCCATGAGAATGTGAGCTTTGAACTTTGCTTTCAAGATTTAAATTTTCTGTTTCTCAGCATATGTATAACAGATTGTCAGAGAATAATCTCCTAATAAGATGTGTGTAGATAACCAGGGGAAGAGAGAGGAGCAGTCTTTTAAAATACTGTCTGCTAAAATTCAGACAGTAAATCTTTAGTCCAGCAAGTAATTAAACACATAAATAGTCACAAGAAGTTCACTGGGACTACTCATGCACACAGTTATGTGTATAAGCATTTACACTATTGGGATTTAGTAATGAGAATCTAATTAAACAAAACAAAAATGGTTATGAACCCAAACTGGGTTGAGTCACTGTTGGAACTGTGCTACAGCTGCCGACTAGTGCATTGTTATTCTGGACTGAAGATATAAATCAAAATTCCTTATTTCATTAGGTGTGGGTCCCAGTGTTTTATTTTGCAATATCTGGTGGCATTAACATATTTTAGGAACTATCAAAGAGAAGATTCTTAGAGGATCTGTGGTTGCTAGGAGACTGGTACTTCAGTCCTGCAAATCTTCCACACTGCAAAGAGCAAACTGGCAATAATCAGGTTTTCCTGCCAGACAGCGCTCAAACAACTGAAGTTTATGGCTTATTGTTTAAAAATTGTGATTTAACCTTAAACACATAGAATAGGAAAATCTAAGAGTTGTTGGGTTTCTCCAAGTAGGTATTTTGTATTGTATCTATGATATGCCACCCTTAAATCCTTTTCTAATCAGTTATCGGGTGTTTGATATCTAGAAACTTGGTTTCAGTGGGCTGGCAGGTTTCAGCCAGCATAGACAGTGCCGAGTTCTTTTAAGAGACTTCTGCCCTGCCCAGGCCTGCCATTTCCATCCCTGTGCACACACATAACCTGCACCCCAAGCAGCCTCAAACCAGCCCCTTTACTGCCTGCAGCCCCCTGCACCTCCGGGGCCTCCCAGCTCACAGCTACAGCAACAAGTGCATCTGTCTCCCCAGCACTGAAACGTGTCAGGATACACACACTCAGTGGCAGGGGTGCTGTTGTGTAGTCTGTGCCATGTTGACTGCATTTTCTGATTTTAACTTAAGGAAATATCCCATATCTTCTAAATCAGGGAGGTTTTGTTAACAGTGTCTGAGAGGGCACAGTAGGAATCTCAGAAATCACTGAGGACTATAATTTGAGGATCTTTAAAATCCTGTATTTATGACCCAGGAGCTATGCTAAGCACAAGAGCACATTATTTTCAGTGAAATAACACTTGTGATCAGAACTGCACATGGGGTTTGTGCTTTGCTGAATCATTGCCTTTAGTACTGTTTAAATGAGTGTATGTTACAAAGGTGTCCACTTATGAAGTATTAGGTCTGTTTTCACATTCATGGCTTTTCAGTTGCTCAGTGTAACATCACAATACTAAACTCCAGTCTGTAGTCCACTGGACTCAACCTTTGATGGATTTTAAGCCTGATTCTGCTTAACTGCAAATGCCCTCATTTCTCATCTTGTACCAGGATAAGTTAATGTTCTGGTCTGATCCTTCACTGTCCTCATCTAACATCACTGCCAAACTCTTTTCTCCTTCATGTAACAGTAAAGTTATATGAAAGAAAGTGTCTATTGGGACATAAGAGGCAGCAGAGACAGAAAAAGGGCAAAATCCTAGTTGAACTCAAAGTGTGGGGAACTGTCATCCTTTTTAGAAAAACGACAGCTTCCCTCAGAGTCTTCTGATAATCTTCTACTTATTCTGTAATGATTCAAACTGGTTTGTACTTATAGTTAAGCACTTTATAATTTCAATCTAAAACCTGACATTTCCATGAAATTGTATGTCCTGAACGTGGTATTTGTCCCCCAATATGGTAAGATTATATAGTAATAGTAACAACGAACATGGCTGAATCATTGACAAATTCAACATAAGCTATCTCCTCTTGCTTGCCTTGACAACTACACTATTGAATTCCAACAGGATGAAAATCTAAAAATAGTACTGCATGAAGAAAGACTGCAAGCAAAGCCACTAGATAATAGAGGCTCAATGCTCCTGTGAAATGTGACACGTGCAAAAGCCAGATGTAATTTTAACAATACAGCTTCCTTTTCGACAAAGGAATCTCCAGAGTCTGATTTAATGTCTCCACAGTAAAGCCTAACAATTCCACGTTTTGTGTAGGAGTAAGAACAGACTTCTTTAAACTCACAGAAAAGAACCCCTGAGAAGAATGCTAATGCACAGCGCAGTGAATATCAAAAGATAAGACCTCTTACAACCCTTCAGCAATTAAGACACCATCCAAGTCCAGTGTAGAAGTCACCTTAAAGTTATTACAATGATACAACTGGACTCAGCAATGCTGACAGAGACCAGCTTTGCAGAAACAAAAATCACTGCAGCTTAAGAAATATTTTCCTTATTTACTAGACAATATTAGAGTATGAATCTGGCTGGCTCTTATGCAGGAATGCTGAGAGGAGCAGGCAAAAGGAGCTTTTCTTACTCTCATTGCCTGTCTAAAAAAAGGTGAAGAAAAAGGTAGATTAAGTAGTTAGAAAATGAGCTGAAGACTTGGGAGAGTAAGGTTCAAGTTTCTTCTACTTTTCAACATCACTGTCCAGCTTTGGGACTCCCTTAAGAAACCCAAGCTCTCTGTAAAATAGGTATCTTTCTAAGGCCTATCTTATCTTACAGATTGACTTGATGGTAATTAATATTCACCATCTGGAGCCTGTCAGTGAGTTATCCACATAAATACATCTACATGTTATATAGATATATATTCTGAATATAAAATGGTCCCTTGTCATCGTTTGACCTCCAGGTAGACAGCAGAAGACACTTTATAGCTGTAACAGCAAAGGACTGAGCCATGCAACTTTTAAAGCTGGTTTTACAGATGCATATTTTTGTACACACCCTATAATCACTGAGGGTTCAAATGTAGCATAGGTTTTGCACTGGTGTCTTGTGGTAAAAAGAAAATCAGCATCAACCAGCAGCACTTCTAGGAATATGATCTCCTCTTTTCTTCCCCCTATTTATGTTTTCCTTGCACATAAGCCAAAGCGGTGACTAGAACCAGTTCCTTTGATTCAAGTAACATCCTAACATCCTGATTCCCTTCTAGTCTGTGGTGGGTTTGGGGAGATTTTGGGGGTTTGTTTTTGGTTGGTTTTTTTTTTTTTAATCTCCTCCATAATATTATTAGGAAGATCCCATTCCTTTGGTGAAAAGAGAATGGTTTGAAGGAGGAAGATCAAAGATCTCCTTAATAATATTCTCTGGCCTCATTCTTTATTGCTTAAGTAAAGTTCTCCTAAACAATTACAGTCACAAATCCAATGATCTATCATAGGCCATGACTTTTTATTCACTGAGATAACCATTGTTCCAGAAATAGATATAGCTGGTATGACTTTGAAGCACCACACATGTTGGTTGGAAATGGGATAAAAAATAAGGTGAATCAATAAACAGATATTGTTTTCCACCAGTGCTGCGTGACAAGAGAAGTGAAGGCTTTGAAGTTTGGCTTTCTTTTCAAGGAAATATCTGTGACATTGTCTGGGTATATTGCTCCACCTTGTTTATTTTACTCTTCCCTCACCTCAGACAAGTTTGTAAGTGACAAAAGGCACAAACACAAATGTCCTATTTCTAGAAGACTCACTCAACTCCCCGGTGCATGGGTCCCAGAGAAGCAATGGTGCCTTAGGAACTGACTCATATTGAAAGCAGTAAAGCAGAGAGCAAATTCCATTTGTTGGAAGAAATGTTTATGCTGGTTTATGTTGTACTTTCTTTTTGGGGGAGCAGTCACAGTCAGAAGAGTCAGAAATGACCATGAAAAGTGTCTAGCCTGTCCTCCCGCCCCAAGACAGGAAAGCTGTATGTAAAACCTTCCAAACTTTATGGGAAATCCCACAGCTATTATGGGCAATCCCCTCAGTATATAACTATCTCCATGATTAAAACAGCCGTTTAACATTTTCTTTAAATCTTTAGGCTTTGCTTTGAGCCCGTTGCTTCCTATCCAGTCCACACTGAACATGGAAAATGGCTGATTTTCTTTCTCTTTACAGCCATCTTTTTCCTGCTTGGAAACAACTATCTTTACTCATTTCAGTCTTGGTTTTGCTAGGAGGAGTTTTCTAGGTGTCTTAGCATTTCTGGTTGCTTTCCTATAGGAGTGGTGCTGAAAACAGGGCACAAAGCTAGTGACCACAGTAAGAAAAATAAAAGGTGAAGCTTTATTTAACAGGACCACAGATGATTACTCCTATTACCTAGTTAGTCGTAGACATAGTCAGCAGAAAATGCATGTTGTGTAACAGAGAGTTCTACAAGTGTAGGATGTAGGAATTTTGCAGTTCTGCTCCCCCTCTGATCTCCCCCACTTCCTGTTGCCAACATTCACAAACAAAACATCTCCAGTATGTAGAGACATATGTAGAGATACAAAGATGCAAACACAGAAATTCATAGGATCAGCTATGTCAGAATTCATGCGCCGTTCTGGGTAATGATGACCCAAGCTTTGGTTCCACTCAGCACACAGCTGTCCTTTACCAGCCAGGACTCAGTGCACCAGGATATTGCAGTTACTCCTGACTGTCTCGATATCACTCTATATTAGCTATTGACGAACAGGAGCTTTTTAAATGGCAACTGCCATGGCTAAATATTTTAATGTAATGTCTGTAATTACAGTTACCAATGTCTGTGATACAGATGCCCACATAAGTATACTAGCGACATACAGTCAGCAGTGCCATGTATTAGTTTAGGAGATACAGAATCCGTTTGTCAATAGATTGCTTTTTCCTCTGGCTCCTTAGTCTCTACTCACTTACAATACTTACAGTTATACTGTAGCTGGTGGGGTCACACTGGAGCCAAGGTAGCTGGAAGTGAAGTATACAGAGGGTCTCTTGGACAAGCAGCATGGATTCACCTCACTATTTTAACCTTTTGTAATTCTACAGCATCACACGATGCTGAACAACTGTAAAGAAAATATAGTTCATCAATCTATTCTCACAAGACAAAAGTGAGGCTGTGCCTCTGCATCATATAGGAAACAAAAATACTGCACATATCTGTCTCTATTGTAGTCGGTCAGCTTGTCAGGGAAAGGCTTTCCTCTTCATATGTGAAGTCTGTACAGCTCTAAGCACCATGGATCCTCATCTCTGCTGATGGCTTCAAGGAGTATTTTAATACAAAGAAACACTTTAATCCCATTAATTACATGCATAGGTTCAAAAAAGCATACTGAACAATTCAAGCGGAGCCTGAACTCTCATTTTAAGGCAGGAAGCCCGTTTTCGACAGCCTTTGTTCAGGTTTCACTGGATGGTTTGCCAAACAACATAAAGAGAAGGTGTGGGTTCTTTAGGGACTGTTTTTTTAAGAGGGACTATGGCATTTCATGCTAGCTGAGAGTACTGGGTATGACAGAAATCAGCTTGACTCACTGAAACAGCCATTTAAGAGCAGACCCTCTAGTGGTATAAATCAGCAAGGCTTGACTTCACTGGGGCTCTGCTAATTTACCCCTGTTGGGAATCTGGCTCTGAGACTTTACAGAGTGAAAATGAAACTAAGCAAGCAAGACAATGATCCTAAAATATTAGGAAATAAACCAGCTTGAGAATACTATGTTTTCCCAAGCATGTGAAAGAGAAGCCTGTAGGTTACAGTTTCAATTTAATGTGTGGTTATTTGATACATGTTCATGCATGTAGTGTGTACCATCGAGGACTTAACCTATCGTGAAAAAAATTCCTGAAATTTCTTTTTGTCTTTTTTCTGTTGTGGTTATTCCCCAGTCTCTTTCAGCCAAAATTTCAGTGAGGTTGGATCTTGCTAAGGGTTTTAAAAAGACTACTGTTGAAAAGACCTTCAAACATACAGACAGAAAAATAAAAAAAAGAAGGAAGACTTAGTGTACTCTGAAGACATGGTCCAGTTATTAAAGGAATATTTTGCCTCATCTTTCAGTAAGAATGACAGTGAACGTGGGAGTAATTGTAGGTTATCTTATTAAGAATGAGGAAGGTTTAACAAACTACCATAAATAAGGCAGGATCAAACTGAGCCTTTTCACTCTGGTAATATCAGGAATCCCGCAGTAATCCCCAGACCAAAATCCTGATCAATTGACACATGAAGCAGCAAGCTCAGAAGCAAACCTTTTCACCATGTACATTGGTTCAAAAGTTATGTTCTAACTGGTAAAGAGAAAATGTAACATGAAGTGGAGCCCAGGCTTATGTTAAAGCAAGCTGAGAAATCAAAGATGCATAGAAGTAGCATAAAACACAACAGTTTCAGCAAAAGTATCATTTTGTTAAAAGAACCGATTTCATACTCCAGGAACCTGTCCTGATCTATCTAGATTTGCATGAAGCAGTTAATAAAGTGCTGATATAATGGAGAGTAATTCAAGATTATTAACCTGAATGAAAACTGTATTTAAAAAAAAAAAAAAAAAAAAAGGTAGCATGTTAAAAAGGAAGTCTGTCAGGTTGGGGAGAGGTTATTGAAACTTTGGAAGAAGTTTTTGGACACACTGCAAATACTTATTAGTGACACTGAGCCAATAACAGGTTTGCCTAAATGATAACGGTGTTTGGAGGTATTGAAAACAATTAGCAAGCTCATAAAAGAACTGCTTTATTTATAAGCAGGATAGTGGAAACAGGATGAAATTTAACAGAAAGCCATCAACATAAAGACTTCATGTTGTGGAGCTCATCATTTGGAGGCAGCAGAGAAATGGAGATCTAGGTGTACTGTTAGACTGTAGAACAGCTATGAGCCTCCAGTGTGACAGAACCACAATCTGAGACAAGCCTAAGATGCACTGCAGATTTATTTTCTTTAGAGTCACTGAAGCATTCATATTATTATACAAGGTATTGCCAAGGTGTTTTGTGCATGATATACAGCTCTGTTCACCAACTTTCAAACCAGATTTAAGTTAATTTGGAATAGATCCAGAGAAGGGATACTGAAATGACTGAGGGAAAGGAGTATAACCTTCTGAGAGCAGTCAAAGAATCACATCTTGGCTTTGCTCTCGAATAAGACATCTCTTCATAAATGCAAACGGGAATTTAGAAACAGGGCAGGAGTAATAAGCTTTAAAGATAAAATTGGTACAAGATCAGAGATCAATTGGTCATACAAAATTTAACATGATTTAACAATAAATCACCCTCTGATTTCAGCCAGTTTAGTAGTGTTTGGGAACATAACAAGGAAAAAAAACCCCAAAACTGTTTCAAGATGGATCCCAGCAGCTTTATGGACATTGCATGACAAAGTGGGGATGCACATTCAGATGTGGTGTGAAAATTGTGGGTGCTGAACTTAGTCACCTACTCTAAGAATTAAAAAGACAATTTATCTGTTTCTTCACTAAGTTGGGTCTATTTATGCAATATCTTTGTTGTATGTATTTAGTCCCAAACATCTGAGCTTCTATTTATCACCTAATGTGGCAGCGGAGGATTTCTTCTTTCACCCCAAGAAGCATCAGAAGTTGGTCCCAGATAGGGAGGGAGTGCTGGGAAAGTGCAGTGCTGCTCTTGGGGGTGTTGAGAGATTTGGTGTGTGTTACCTGTGGTTACTTATGTCTAAACTGGTAGATGCTTTTCCTCAGGTTAGACATGCAAAAACCCCACAGCTTAATGAAACCCTCCCACTCTTTCTAGCGTGTGTGATGTTCCTCTTTCCAGAGGAAAATGTTCAATGGTGAACAAGTTCTTTAGTATTGCAGGGATATAGGATGTTAGTCTTGATCTCTTCTGCCTTTTTCCTTCAGTGTTAAGCCTCTTCACCTGCTCTATATTAACTGTCTTCAGATGGTCTCAGAATAGTGGAGGTGTTCTGTGGCCTGTGGTGTGGAGGTATGCTTGGAGGAGGCACTTTCTGAACAAAATATCTCTTATAGTGGCAACTGTGGAGAACTGGACTCAATTTTCTTTATATCTACGTGACAATTTCAAGCAAGAGTTCTACAGAAAGATTCTTCTTTCATAAACATCTATTAGATACATTCAATACATGAAGTCAAATCAAATGCAGCCAGACACCTCCCTCCAGCTCTATTAAATTTTCTATAGATTAATTTTTTGTCTTTCTTCAGGCATAACTTGAGTGGTACTCTAAAGCCTATACAAAGAACTCTCTAAAAAATTATTAAGACTCTAATTAAAGATTGATCCTATCAAATTATGTAGTCTGTAAATTTTATTACATCAAATCTTTTACTCTTGTACCCTATAGGAAAAAAAAAAAACCAAAAACCAAACCAAAACGGGAAATGGCCACAGTGGTTCCTATTAATAAAACTTCAGTACAACTGCAAGCACAAAAGAAGTGCTGAAGTGAAAAACATGTGACTGAAAATATGGCAGTTTACAAATATGCCAGAAGTCCAGAGGACTTTAGTTGTGACCGAACTCTCATTTACAGCTCTCCTCACCACAGAAAGAAAAGCAACTCCCACAATACTAAACAAGTCAGAGTAATAACAGTCAGAACTAAAGTAGCAGCAGTAACTTCCCGCTACTCTTTCTTTTCTCATACATTCAGTAGCAAATAGCCAACATGCCAAGCCAAAGTCCACTGAACCCAATGGGAAGGCTGGTAAGCACAGAGCCAGGCTCTGGGTCCTGTCCTTTCCTCTAAAATAAAACATCTCTTTCCAAGAAAACAAAAAATAATAAGGAAGAAAAAAATTAAAAAAGGATGTCACCTCCAGGTATTCCTCCTTTTTCATACATACATTGTGAAGATGCAGAAGGATGAAAATTGACCTCGAGATCTTAGGGGAAGAAGATTTCATTAGACATCTGCAAGAAATCTCATGACTGCTTGTCCTTCAGAAAATGGTAATACAGTAAAGGAAATAAAACATAAGCCACCAACACAGTCACCGTGTGAATTGAATAGAATGATAGACCAACTATCAGTATGACATTATTTTATTTAAAAAGGTTTCGGTTCAATAATCAACATTATAAACACTGAACATCTAACAAAAAAAACCCAAATAACTGGATCACTATTTTAAGTTCTGTGTATGTCAATGACCAAGAATGTTCTGCCACTATATTAAGGTTGTTTGACTCATTAATCAAGCATGGGGAGACAAAAAATTAGGGAATCAGTATTTTTTATTCATACTGCTGACTGGAAAACAACTCAGAGGTTGTCATGCTGTCTGAAAAACAGTAACCACATTCCAGAGGGAAAAAAATCCACAGTAACGGGTTTCCATTAACAGCATCCCTGCTTTCATTCAAGCCAGCAAATGACTTTGTTCTCAAAGAATATCAAAGAATATCAGCTTGCAACCTAGAATAAGTGCGGGGGTATGTAGAGGGGTGTGCAACATAAAAAATAAAAGACAACTGATTTTCCTTTTGAATACCTGCTCCAAAATGGAGACTTTTAAATGCTCAGCACTTCCAGAAAAGGAGAGTCTTGACAGTTGTTCTGCATTTTACACTTGCTTTCTTCAAAAACTTGGAAACAAGTCAAGTTGCTACCAGTACTCTTAGGCCTTGCCTGAAAATGCTTCCAGGAAAAGTTGCCACACCAAGTACTCCTGTAAAAAGGAAAATCTTCATACCAGTCTCAGTATCTTAAGTAGGATACTCTGTATGAAAATGTAGTATATTGAATTACTGAGGCCAACCTTTTTGTTAAAAGCAAATATTGCTGAAGCACTTGAAATTAATCAATCCAGCAGCAAGGCGGCAACTTATGAAAGACATACCATAAAGGACATTATCATACCAACTTTTACTTCATTTTTTATGCTTGAAATAGGTCCCACAAGACTTTCAGGACAGGATTGGTCCTATAAATGGCCAATTCAGAGCTGTTTTGAATATATTTTTTAGAATCATTTCAGTAGGATATTTTAGATAGGAACCTTTATAGAGAGCAGTGGGAGGATGATGTAACCTCTAAACTTCCACAGGCTATATCAATGGCAGGGATCTGGCTAAGAAAGAGCAATTTTGCCTTAGTAAAAAAGTCACCTTGCGAAAACAGAGCTGTTTCAGAAAACCACAGATTTTTAAAATAATTTTGAGTTGCTCAGGCTTTTTTGGAGAGGAAAAAGTAATAAAAGAAAAAAAATAAAATGGAAGAAGAAGAAAAAGAAAAGAGAAGAAAAGGATGAAAAAAGGTCCATTCTAAAGAACAGAATGATCTGAAAAAATAAGCTGCTTGGGATGAAAGGCACATTTCTACAGATGCTGCTATTATCTTTGTTTTCAGCATCTCAAGTTCCTATATGTTCATTTGACTCTCTAGCCTGAAAGCTAGGGCGTTGCCCTGAAGAACATGCAGGCTCTAGTCCTTTAGTGTGCTCCTACTTATTTACTAGAAGTGGATCCCCACCAAAAGAAGTTATGTTGCAGTGCCACAGCCCAGAAAGGACTCTGACCTGGGACAGAGCATCCTCCCCAAGAAGGATTCAGCTGAACCCATTGCTCCCACATCAGAGAGGAGCCCTCTTCACTGCACAGGCTGTCAGGGAAAGGCAGAAGGGAACATCCCCAACTGCCCGAAGGGAAATTGACCGTGCTACATGAAACAAACAGGTCTTACTGTGAGGATGTTAAAAAAGCACCCTACCATCAAAAAAATTAAAAATAAAGGGTGTGTGGGTGTCTGTGTGTGTGTGCGGCAAAGAAGGTGAGTAGCTCATACAGAAGTAATAGCAGCTTGGTTTACTTTACTGGTTTGTTTTGGTGTCAGGCTTTTGCTGTGCTTTTTTCCCCACTAATTTCCTGTCGGGATTGGCAGCCAATGACTCACCTGCATTCATAGATGAGTATAGCCAGAAAGCCAGCCCACAGCTTCTCTTCTCCATCCTGCACTTTAATCACACGAAACAACCCCCACCCCAACCCAGTGAGCACAGCAATATCCAAAACACTAGGCACAAGCAAGGCCAGGTCGTTTCCCCTTATGCCTGTAGGTACTGCCATAACAGAAGGACTGAAATCAGTCTAAGTATTCTTTCTTCATGGGTGACTCCCACAGTTCAAGGCAAAGCAACAGTGAGTGGTCCCAGAGAAAACTACGCCCAGTCTCCCCAAAAAGACAGAAACATGATGATTAGGGCAGTTTTTGAGAGTTCATCTCCAGAAAGCCAAACTGGCAAGCCCATGGAACTGCCAGTAACCTCCCATGCCCAGGGAAAAAGCCCCTGTGGTTCATTTTCTGGTCAGCAATGTTTGAACTATTTCCTGTATACTACAGAATATCCATGGACAGACACAAATTAGAGAAAGCAATTATGGGTCCCTAGGTTAGGGGTTTTAATCTCAAAATCTGGGATTTAGCATGGGCAACCCTGTGCTTCCAACAGACATGCAGGGACCACGTAAGCACGTATGGACATGCACTACTGGGAAGCTAAGGAGGGCTTTTCCTGCGGCTGGCTTGTGTACCAAGTTATGGTGGATGCCTAAAATCCTTAACATATGTCAACAGAAATTACCACACAAACATCCCCCTGACTAACTACTTATCTAACGGGCAAATCAAAAGTAAATGAGAAGCAGCCAAGGAAGATGAGTGACCCAATGAAAAACCAACAATTTGTCATTCAGGGTGTTTTATTAGGCAGTTTGACAAATTTCCTGCTGGTTAACTGATTAAATTTAAATTTCCCTATTTTTAATCTTTAATTTATTTCATACTAAAATATGATTGTTAGCCATTAATCAACAAGGTTTTAAGTGTTCATGATTAATGGACAATACCTTCAGTATAAATAAGAGATTCTGTGATTCTGGGATTTATCTGGCTCTGGAGATTGCAGGATTGCTCCAAGTGCTCATTCCTTAGTTACAACAAAGTGGGACCAGGCAGACTGATGAGATTCTGTGCCGGCGGTGTGATAAAATGAAATGGAAGCAGCTATTAAGGACCTGCACGAGATAATGATGAAAAGGAAACCGAAGGGTTAACAAGACTATGCTTTCGATATAAGTAATGTCAGAGAGATTAATGAGTCTCTGCGCTATAGATAAGTAGGGATTTACAACATCTGTACGATAAAAAGAAACCAGGGGGATTAATGAAATGACCGCCTATGGCTCCTGGGGGGGTATATGAAGATTCGGGACTCCAGGAGTGCCGAGCCGCTGGCAAAGGGTTAAGGGGAGCCCGGCTGCAGCTGCGGGCAGAGGGACCCCGGGAGTTCCCGGAGTTGTAAAGCCACAGCCCGGGCGAGCAGCCGCGAGAGGGTTAACGAAAAGCCTCCGTGTATTGAGATGCTAATTGTCAAGATAGTGTATTACTTGAGGAAAGTAATTTGATTACTCGAAACTCCCACTGAGGAGGCAAGCTTGTGTCCCTTCCATCTGTCGGGCTCGGGGAACGATGATGAATTGAACTCAGAATTCACAAGTGATGAAGTCACTGTCACTCCCCAGCCAGCGCAGCACTGCTGCCATGCCCACCGCGCCGAGGGGCACCGCATTTCAACTTTTCCTCTGAAACCCAGGAGGCACAGTAACCTGTTACTTGCTGCTGCTTGCTTGCTTTTTTTTTTTTTTTTTTTTTTTTTCCTCCCCGTTTTCTGCCTCAGCGCTACAACTGAGTCATTCTGTTGCCCATGGCTTGTGGGTATACAGTGCTCCTGCAGCGTGCTGCATTATTCCCCAGTTCATCTGTCAATGTTATTTTCGGCTAATGCAGATGTGGGGTTCGCTTATCGTCGCTTTGTAGACACTTGTCGAAAACCATTTGGAAAGCCTTAACTATGCATAAATCTGCAGAGTGAATGTTTTCTTTCATTCACTTGCTCCTATTATTTGATTTCTTGTAGGCCTCTGCGGCAGACATGGAGAAAATAAGGTAAGTGAGACAGTTTATTTACATCTCATTACAGAGGAGAAATGTTCTGTTGCACAATGGACGATACAGGCTCTTGGAAAATATTTTGCTTAATACGATCAGTGTAAAACACTGGATTGCATGATGATGCAAGGGAAGCAGTGTTTTAGAGACAAAAGAAGAGGAATGTGGATATGCTAGTAAATCTGTTATGCAGGGATGTCAATTCAGAAAGGATGTTTTACACACAAAGATGTTTTATTGCCAGATGCAGAGGATATTTGATTATATAAATGTTGTAGTCACTTGTCCATTTACTGCAAGAGCCTGCCATTCCATTTAATGAGGAAAGTGGATCAATAATTCATGAAAAAGCTGAAGAAAATATAGGCTTGACTTCAAAGCATCTAATTACTATGGTTTGTTTCAATATAATGCTGTAACATTGGTGTTCGATTTTTGTTTTATATTATATAGCAGCCAGATAAATCTTGTCTCCTCTGTGTTTAAAATGTTGTCGTACTGTACCAGTTTCTCAGCACATCTCTCTGCTTTAAGCAAAAGGAGATGGCTTTTATAAACATAAGTTTTCCATCTCATGTCTGAGTGCAAGTCTGCTTTGGGGGATATTGCTTTTATGTATGTTGTTAAAGAAAAAAGAAAGCATTCTAGCCCTTTTAAAAAATAATAAAATCCTGTCTGTCAATAAAATCCCCAGGTATTATCAAAACTATAGGTAAAAGTTGAACTTTTAACTACCCTTTAAATACTTTTTGGATCTTATTTTAATTACCCAAAACGCTGGCCATGCTTTTATTTGGTTTTATTGGACAAGCCCAAATTCCTTCTCCGAACCTGGTGACTCAGTTTGGTTAGTGACAACTGTTGTCCAAGCACAACTTTTCAGATTCCTCGAATTTGCAACGGCTGTCCTGAGTTATTAGAAATGCAGAAAAGTTCTAAAATACTAAAAATAACTGCAGAAGAAGTGGCAAACATGAAAGAATAGAGATTTGACCGAGTGTTTAATGAATTCTGGGATGGAAACGGAATCCTGATTTTCATTTGAGGAGAAGGTTAAGTCTCTTCCAGTGGACTTGAAGATGCTTGTCCGACAGTTCCTGATAGAATTTATTTATAAAATGCCTCAGTTGTACATTTTTTGTAGTCTTATGACAATGAAAGTACTATAACTTTAGAGCAAAAGTAAACCAACCCTGTGTGATGTATTATGGTTTTGCATATATAGAAGCACTGTAATGTTAAAGCTGGGAGTTTTTCCTGAGTAATGACTGAGGAGGTACCTCGGTACACGGTCCTGCGTTTAGTAAAAATTCCAAACAAGATCACCTATGGTATATGCACACTCACATCATGAATTACTCTCTTAGAAGATGCAAGCAAATATATATTTATATGTTTGCTTGATAAGCATGTGTGCACAAACACAATACAATACTTGTAATACTTTCCTGAGCATGCCTTGATCTCTGCTTTTAGTAGACAGGTTCTTGCCACATTTGCAATAACGGTCTGCAGAGCCCAGGAGAATGAGTTCCAGAATGTATTGAGAAAAGAAAGAATTTTCTATGACAAGAGTAAACAACGATAAAGCTCTGTTTGCCTAGCACCCCGATCTGCAGCTGTCAGGGATGCAGCAGTCCCTACCTCAGCACTCCTTGATCACCCTGCAGATGGAAAAGCCCATACTGCCCTGCTGAAGGAAGTGGGAGTTTAGTTATTAACTCCAACAAGAGAAGGGTCAGACTGTGTCGGGAGTTTTTTGTTTTCTGTTTACGAGTCTTGTGTGTAAAAGTTGCTTCTGACAGGTGACTGTCCCCATCACCCAAGCCGGTGCAAGGGCTCCCTGTGCCCCTGAGGGGAGCAATGAGCTGGGCTGGGGAAGCACTGGCCAGACCAGTGCCAAAGCTGCACGGCTCCACCCAGAACTTCTCTAGGCTCCCTGTCTATAGTCATCCTCTTGGATGGGAACTGACAGAACCCTCAGCAGTTTAAGTAATCAAATCTGGAGTCTATTTTAAATACCTGGTGAACCCACAGACCTGAGAGAATTAGATTTTTCCTAAATCTATCCAAGTCTGGCATCTAGGTAAAAAACAAATTACCTTGTCTTTGAAGCCCCGGGGCTTCAGAGAGGCCAGGAAGAGAGATAGCCTGAAGCTAGGGGGAAGGAAGAAACAACCAAGAGGGAAAAGGGCAGGCCAGGAGGAAAGAGGTATTTTCTGTTACATGTAGAAAGCAGTGTAGCATCACAAGAAAAGCCATTCCCACACAATACTTGAATTTGTTCTGCCTTGTCCCCTGGGCCCAGCTCCTTCCTCGCTTTTTTTTGCAGCCGGCTGAGGACATGCCATCCCAGATCAGCTGGGATGGTGTTGGCCTGAGGACCAGAGGGTGAGCTGGTGTGCACAAAGGGTACAAAGGTCCTGCAAAAGGGAGGAGAAGGGGGTCTGGAATTAGCAAAGAGAAAGCAAACCAAAGGCTTGTTAGAGAAACAGGAGAAGAGAAACAAGGTGGATATCCACAGGACAACCTGCGAAGCCAGACTGAAGATCCTAACGATCAGAGAAATCCAGGTTTGCACTCCACAGTGCACTTCAAGATAAGAAAGTCTTTTAAATATGAAGAACAGGTGCAGAGAATCACACTTTACAGAGGAGCTGCTTCACACTGACAGTCCTTGGGAGCCCCCAGGGCCAAACATTTTAAAGGCAGCAGCTCTGGAAATCTTTGGGTGAGCTCTGCACTTTCTCCAGCCCAGTGTATCTGAGGCACCCCCAAAGACTGGAGTGGGCAGGCCTGTTCAGGCAAGAGGGGCAAATGCAGGAGCCTGCAAAACTGATCTACTGGTGACCCATGCTTTATTCAGCCCCAGATCCACTGAGCCAGGGCAGCACAAGAAACAGTGCAGTGAAATAGCACATGGCATAGTGTTACATTCCTTCACTCAAAATCTAGCTGGAAAGTTGCAATTCATCTCACGTAACGCAGTAATCATTCCCCTTGCAGACCAAGGAGCTGCTGTGACCTGCAATGTCAAATTCTGTCCTTTTCAGCAGGGGCTTGCCGTGACAGCATTACAGGTGGAAAGAGCAGTAGGGAGCAGAGGTGGGACGTTATCAATGTTTAGCCGGACACAGGAATGACTTCCTCTAGAAGTGGAAACATGCTATTTTGTGCTAAAACTTCAACTAGAAGAGTCAGTTGCTGCAATGAAGTCTTCACACTGTGAACAATTCTTAGCAGTACATAGTGTTTATAACATCTCAAGGTACCAATATATTAGGCAGGCTAACTACTAATCACAAACCTCTTGAGGATCTGCACTTATGTAGGTTGGCTGTGTATGGTTATACAGTCACTTTACACATTAATTACTTCTGACTGCAACCTTTTAAATACAGTTTTTTTGGATCTGGTTCTTTTTCATGTCTATAAACAAGGACTGAAAATCTTAAAGTAAATTTCAAATATACCTATACTACCTTATTTTGACTCGTAACAGTGTGCTCTCTTTGGTGCATGTATTCAAGAGAAGCACATGCCTTCCAAGTCTGAGGCCTTGCAGATCTGTGGTGGCTGGCACAAAAAATTGTGAGTATTCTCAAAACTGCTCCTTTGAGTCAGATTCAGATTGAATCCATAGCATGGCTAGATGTGCAAACAAAAGACCAGTTCCACCGCAGCTCCTGTACAAACTCCTGGCAGATTTTTCTTTGCTTCCATTTAATCCTCCTTGAAATGTAGGTTATAACACTCAACCTTTCAAGTGAAAATGATATAAAGTTTGGCATAAGCAATCCCCAGATATATTTTTGTACACAAATATTGACCAGATTCTCAGTATTTCTTACACTGCAGAGTATCTCACTCCACAGGAAGTGCCAGTTAAAGTGACAGATATTGTTCAAGAAAATCTTTTTCCTTTTTTTTTAAATACTCTCCTAAAATATCAGTGACAACTCAGAAACTCTATAAATCAATATTCTTAGTTCTGAGCTTTCAAGATCCACAATAGGCTGAACTGTGTATCTGAAAGTACATAAAACAGGACACATCATCACCACCAGCAACTGCCAGGATCACATGATTAGTGTCTGTAAGGAGGCTGACTTTCTACTTTGCAATGTAACCATGGTATTCCCCAGCTGAGGATTACTTTATTTTGGTAGCGTGGCTAGTGGCACTTTACTAATCATCCAGGGATCTATGGTAAAACTGATCCATGTCACAAGGAACCTGTAAGACATCACCTTCATTTCATTGTAGTCCTTGTTTCAGAACATACGAAAGCCAAGTGATTTGTTTGGCATACACAGCTGGTAGTAAGTCAGCAGCTCGATCCAAGTCTCTTGAATTTTCAGACTTGGACTTTTCTCAAGCATGTCTGAGTTCATCTGCAGTAAGGAAGGAATACCAGTTTCTTTAAAAGGAACATCAGAGGCACATGCTGTCTTAGGGAAAAGCTTCTGTGGTAGTTTACTGAAAATGGGAATATCTTCCTAAATGCCCACTAGATCATGCTGTCTTCCTTGCACTTGGTATAAATATAGCCCTCTTCATATGCTAATGAACACGCTGCAATTTCCTGCCATCCCCACCTTATCCTTGTTCCTTCTCTCAGCCTGTATCTACATTAATTTTACCACAGTTACTTGAACACCAGGAGATGACTTTTTCCAGAAAGTTAACCAACAAACATGGTTTACTTTACCCTATGTCTTGCCTTTACATCCACAGCTGATATGCTGGGAGCCACTGCTTTGCACAGAGACACGATGCCACCAGACAGCAGCAGGGCTGTGCAAGCAGCAACTCAGCACCTGCTCAGCGTTGTCTGCAACCTCTGTCTGATGCTGGGACTTGAAATCCCAGCCGAGGACACAAGCAAAGAGATGGCATAGGACAAGCTCAGAAGAAATAGAGCATAGGGAAATACTGGTGTGAAAGGGCCATGAGTTTGGGGTCATTGGAGGTTTTGGTAGAAAAGTCACCTAGCTGGGTGAATGTTCGGTCCATTATGAGAGGGGGAGGAAAAAAGAAAAGGAAAAGACAGCTGCCTAACTTCTATTCAAACAAGTAGAGCAGGTTTTCATTTTTCTCTGCTTTGCAAAATGTTTTTATCTCCCAGGCAGTCTCAGCAGCAGTGACAGCCCTGCAGTGCTGTTTTCAGCGTATCTAGTTTGTTCATGCTGCCATCCAAGGTGTAACTGCAGCACAAGGAAACCACACATCTCTCCCTGCCCCACAGGAGTATGCTCAGCTTTAAGTTTGGTGGTTGTCAACCATAGCAATGGGGAGCAATGGACACATAAGGGTATATTCACAGCCCACAGGAGAACTGTAGCCCTGGAACTGGGATCAGCTGGGGCACAGAGCCATGCTAATCTACCTATACTAGCATCTCTGAGAATTTTATTAATGTTGTCAGGGGCACAGTATGCTTGTGTAGCTCATACTGAAGTCCATCACACTTCATTTCCACTATTACTGTTACTCATGCCAGTCAGTCAAATCAGCTCTACTGCAGCTGAGGCAGGAGTGTTCCTGTCCTGTTGTCCTACAATCCTGTGCCTTGAACTGCTGTTTGCTGCTTGGAAAAGTGATCTAAAAGGCAGTGATGCTGGTATGGAAGGAATCATCTCCAGTCACCTGCTGTAAAAAGTGTTGTGTTATAATATCTTTTAGTTCTAGAAGAATACTGAGTAAAAATGTTCAACAAACAAGAAACATGACAGGAACAGAGGGCAGAACAGATTCAACTTGAATGAAACCAGGTATAGCTGTGTAAAGTGGCCTGCAGGGACAAGTGGGAGCTGAACAAACATCTGAAGAGACCAAGGAAGTAGGTAGGAGGAGATGAGCCATGCCATCAACCAGGAGCTGCAGTGAGTCATGGGGAAGAGGCTGGACCTAAGTGATACCAAGCTTACAAATAATGCTCTGCCTACCCCTTTCTTGCAAGGCAAAGTGCATCACTGAGCTATGCCATAAGCTGAGGAAAAAAAGGGAGGGGGTATTTTGGACAAATATTTAAGGAAAATAAAAAATGTCCATTTTTTCTAGTGTTTGTGATTAGTTCAAAACTTTGTAGCACAGGGAGCAGAGCTTCCAGAACAGTTTCTTTTTCTGTTGTTGGGTTCTGTCCCTCCCCACAAAGGTGCAATGATCTTTGGTGGTGAGAAAATTCAAAGGTGAGAAAATGGGGTGCTCCCTGCATCCACTTGATTGCTATAGCGACTAGGCTTCAGCTCATGTAAGCACTTTGACCAAAGCTATGGGGGAATATGCGCTCAACAGTGAAAGTGGCAACTTACAGAGCAAAGAGTGGCAATGACTGCAACAGTAACAAAACAATCTTACAAGCTGAAGAGTGTAAGAGGTTCCAAGCTGCAGACTCCAGATGGTTCAGGAACAGCATAGTTTGTGAACCACACTTGACTGTGTTCTGTTGTGAAAGCAAGTACAATCTGAATGCTTGCTGCTTCTACAGTGCACAGACTGATGAAAGGAAAGAGGTAACTTGTCTGCAACACTTTATTACGGGCTTTTGCAATTGCCAGCTCTGCTGCTGCTGCCATGGCTTGGGCAATTTAATTTACCAATCAATTTTTGATTTACACACAAGTGACTTTAGAATGCACTCAAATAAAAACTCTGTATCACCACAATTGATTACATGTTCTTTAAAAATCAAAGTATCTGACATGTATCAAAACTATTAAGCTTTTTGCATTAAAAAAAAAAAAATGAAGGGGCTGAATTGTCTTAAGGTTTTAGTGATGACCTAGAGCCAACTTAGCATTAAGTACAATGTGTTGAAAAAGAGGCAGTAGATAGTGAGCTATAATCATGATTTTTGGAATTCATTAATATGAGAGCTGTATAATTTACAGAGTCCTTGAGCAAGATAGCAGAATCATAAAACCCTGTAGCTCCTTGGTAGATTTCTCTCATGTGTGACCATCCTACTGCTCATGTGAACTGCACAACTCTTGTTATTCAATTCTTCCATGAGTAACAAGATCCACCTCATTGAACAGTGCACAGCCACTGCTCATTGCTTGGCTTGTAGTAGTGTTTACACTGGGATAAAAAGGGCTTCTGTGTCACATACAGTTATATTGTCTCTTAGAGCATGACTTCCTTCATATATGCATTTGCAAAGCTGTGAAAAGCACTGAGAAATCTAGCTTTCATCCTGAACTTGCCAACTGTCACTGTGTCGACAAAAAATAATAAGTCGCATGCAAGATAACATACACATGCCTCATGCAGCAGACTCGCATCTAGGAGGGCAAATGGTATTTGAGAGGAATATTTTGTTGACATTATTTATTATAATATTAATGTGACATACTAGGACATCACAACTACACAAATGTCATTTCAGCTACTCAGAGCAAAATGCACATTTTTGCCACCTCACCTTGATTTTGCCTATCTTGAAATGGAAGAGGGAGAAGAGGAGGGGGGTATACTAGACAAAAAAAGGAGCTTCAAAATTTTTCTGGAGGCCACTGAGCTCTTCAGGAAGTTCCTGCTGTGGTACAAAGACCCTCATATGTTCACAAGAAACTAATGACTCAACAGCTCCAAACTACTGTCCTCTGTTCAACAAGACCAAGTTTTGTATCCATGTCAGAGCAAGGGGCTTTACCTTTGAAGTGTCTCTACAGATCAGGTGAAATAAATGAGCTCATTTTATGTTTCTGTTAGCTGTAACTGCCATTTAGACCAGAGGATCAGTTTAAGGAGCTGCTCTACTTTTTAAGGCCTTCCAAGAGCTACACTGGAATTCCCAGCAATGAACGGCAACTTAATCTTTTCCCTCACCATCCCCCAAGAGCTCATTCTTGCAGTAGGTGATTTGAAGAGATAAGTAATCCTCCTCTTTTCTGTGCATTTCTGTTTAAGAAGTGTTAAATCTTTGTGACACTCTAACTCAGGGATGCTGGCTTAACCAAGGTACTGCAAAGATTAACACAGTTTTCAATGCTTCACCTGCACAGAGTAGTCTACAGATAAAATCACAGAATGATCAGGGTTGGAAGGGACCTCTGGAGATCATCTAGTCCAACCCCTCTGCTAAAGCAAGTTCTCCTAGAGCAGGTTGCAGAGGATTGTATCCAGGTGGGTTTTGAATGTCTCCAGAGGAGACCTCACAGCATCTCTGGCAGCCTGTCCCAGTGCTCTGGCACCCTCAAAGTTAAGTTCTTCTTCCTCAAATTCAGATACAACTTCTTGTGTTTCAGTTTGTGCCCATTGCCCCTTGTCCTGTCACTGGGCACTAATTAAAAGAGCCTGGCCCCATCCTCTTGCCACCCACCCTTAAGATATTTATATGCATTGATAAGGCCCCCTGTCAGGCTCCTACAGCCTATGCGTGTCCAGCTCCCTCAGCCTTTTCTCATGAAGTAGATGCTCCAGTCCCCTTAACATCTGCTGGACCCCCTCCAGGAGTTCCCCATCTCTCTGGAACTGGGGAGCCCAGCACTGGACACAGCACTCCAGGTGTGGCCTCACCAGGGCAGAGTGGAGGGGGAGGATCCTCTCCCTTGACCTGCTGGCCATGCTTCTGCTAATGCCCCCTAGGATCCCACTGGCCTTGGCCACAAGGGCTCACTGCTGGCTCATGGGCAACTTGCTGTCCACCAGCACTCCCAGGTCCTCCTCTGCAGAACTGCTTTCCAGCATGTTAATTCCGAGCCTGTACTGGTGCATGGGGTTGTTCCTCCCCAGGTGCAGGACCTTACACTTGCCTTTATTGAACTTCATGAGGTTTCTCCCCACCCAACCTCCAGCCTGCCCAGGTCCCACTGAATGGCAGCACAGCCTGCTGGTGAATCAGCCACTCCTCCCAGTTTTGTGTCATCAGCAAACTGGCTGAGGGTACCCTCAGTCCCTTCATGCAGGTCACTGGTAGTAAGTTGAACAGGACTGGACCCAGCACTGAGCCCTGGGGAACACCACGAGCTACAGGCCTCCAGCTAGACTCTATGACACTGATAGAAAAGGAAATTGTCTATATAACCGTATAACTGGTCTTACTGCCAAGAAGTCCTACAGATGTAGGTGTTTGAAATGCCATTTAAGTAGCACTAAATGCATGGCAAATGAATTTGCACTGTGCACACACACTTAACCAAGTTTGTAACTGCTGGGTCACTTGCCCTTTGAGGTATATTTCCTCACGGTATGAATCCTATCTTTGTTCTGTAACAAGAAAGTAGTATTTCCAGGAAGTTAATCAGAAACAGTCCATACTGACATGCACCAAATATATTCCAAGATTTAATGCAGATCAATGTTTTGCTGAAAAATAAATGTTTTGCAGCTCTACCCAATATTCTTAACTCAGTGGTGAACTAGTAACAAAGTACATTCACGGAGGCACATCCTTCATGATGGGGAAAGTGCTGCTTTATATAGGGAAATAAAGATTTTTAGACTGTGCGCAAACAGTTCCATTTGAATTCAAAATAAATTGTGTACTTAATTTTGAATCTTCCCTTGTGAATAGCCATGATGCTTTTATTTGTATTTTCATTCTGATTTAGATTGATGTGATACCAACAATTAAAGAGTGAAAGATCAAGTGAGTCAAATACTCTGAAGCCTGGATAAAACCTAGAAACTAGACCAAAGCAATGCAAGTAGAGTGGTGAAAGACAAAGCAGCAATGATATTTAAGTAAATTACTTGGAAAGCAATAGCATAGCTCAATGCACAGGAAATTTTGATTGTCCTAGTCAAAAAACCAGAGTAAGAAGTTTTTACACAAGTCCAAATGGCCTTTCAATCGATCTCCTTTCCAGTGCTGTACTCAGAGACAGACTTTTGCTAAAATGGGTGCATGACTGCCCTGGTTTATTTTTGTCCAGATCTGCACCGCAGCTGGCCCTAGTACCCCCACTCTGCCATCTTCTTGCAGCCTTGCAAACACAGTGCTAGGCAGAGCCGTGCAGGGAAGCACCTGGTTTCTCAACGCACATCAGCAGTGCAACCCTGCCAAATCTAAGCCTCAGCAGTTCCACTTCATATCTGACCCTTCACAAGCCTTTAGGAAAAGCAAAGCCTTCCTGGCTTATCCTTGTCCTTTGTACCAATGCCACCAAGTGCAACGGCATGAGAGGCAGGCTTCTGAGTAGATTTTCAGTCCACACTTTGAAATGTAGCCTAGGATAACCCAGTTAGTGTCAGTCTTTGCTCTGGAGCCCCGAGATATCTGGTAAGCCTAGGGAGGAAGGGGTCATGGGTAACGATGGCTGATAAAAACGCCCATCATTCACTTTGCTTCCATTTTCCCACTTGTGGACAGCAAAGGAGTACCCTTGCCCTGCAGCTGGAACTGCTGTGGAAGGTGCTAGAGACACCTAGCCAAGATGACTTTCCCAGTTGTGAAGTCTGCTGAAGCATATTTTCATGTTTCTTTGGTCCTGTTTTACTTCTTCACAAGATGCCACTAGCTTGTCTCTTGTCCTTATATTGAATGTTCTTCATATTAAACTTTTTCACTACTGGAGGAACCAAGAGCAGGAAGGCTTTAGGAGATAGACAGTCCTCCCCAGTCCCATTTGAAGTCTTGGTTTTTCCATGAAGAAGGTTAATTGGCCCTTTGTATAACTCAAGGGGTAGCTCTGGCAACAGAGCATATGGGCAGGAGAGGGAAGGAATGAGTCAGAGAGAGAGAAGGCTGACATGAGTTTCTTTGGGCCAAATTTAGCTGACCTGTACTGTTTGGTAACAAAGCAACTTCCCCCTCCCGCCCCCCTTTCCTCCTTCTCAATCTACAAGAGAAATCACAACCTAAGACTCATGGAAATTTTTTTTTCTGAGAAATTAAAAGCACATGAAATTATAGGACTAAACAGGTAGTCTGCTAACAAATGTCTAGAGGACTAAAGCTGTCTTGTCTACTGCACACCATGCAAAAAGCTCTAGATAACAGGTAACTTCTGACAACAGGAACATATTTTTTTTCCACCTTGACAAAGCTGCTGATGCATATTTTTACAGTAACTGTAGACTTCGACTTGCTCTAACTGTGTTATGCTTTCTAATTCGACAAAGCCTCAGCACATTCAGTTACTAGAACTGATGGGTTTCACATGCTGTGAGCTTCTGGAGAGTTTTCTTTACAAACCAGGAGTGAATATCATCTAAACGTAAAAAAAAACTCAGAGAGGGATGTACCGTTAATTCCAGCACACAGTGCATCTGGAGCCATCTGAGAGAAACATCGCTAATCTAGCCAGTTTTGCTTAATGTACTTTGCTTTGAAGAACATTTGTTCTCATCTAAAAGCTTTTTTTTTTTTTTTTTTTTTTTTTTAATGCAGTGATAACCCTCTCATGGTCCATTGTGGAAAACAATTTTTATTATAACCTAGGAACATGTAAGAAATAAGTGGCAACAGCTATGTATTACTTGGATTCAGGGCAAGTGGAAGGTTTCAGCTACAGTTTTGATAGTAAAATTCTAATGAATGCTTTGCCGGTAATACAGCATGGACTGGACTTCTCTACTGTGGCTTTGCAGTTGCTTTGCATTCTCATCTCCATCCCCTGAAGAGCACTCCAAACAAAGTTTCCCAGGATTTTCATCTTAAGGTTCCTATAGCACTGAACTACTAATTATCACAGCACACAGAGCAGACAGTTCTGATTAAATTGCCAGCCTGGATTTGTAGACCGCCCCATATCCTTATTCATCATCTGTATACACACAACATTGGGAAAGCATCTTAAGATATAAATAGGCATAGATATAGTTGCATGCTGAATTCTAAGTAACAGAATGAATCCATTACTGCATCCTTGGAGGACTCCAGTTTTTCCCAGAACTACAACTCCTTTTTGAGTGTTATCTACCTCATTATGCATAGATTAGTTGCATTACATATTGGTTTGCACAGACCACACAGAAGCTGAAAACAGTTAACTACAATTTTGCAGACAGATTAATGGAATCAGAAAGAGACCCAAGAAAGCAACATATTCTTTTATCTAAAAGGCACTGTTATTTATATTTTTTTTACATTCATGTGAAGAACAAAGCACTCACATGACACTTCTGTCATTCATGTCTAGAGTGTTGTCTGCTACAAGTCTACATTAGTTGGAATCATAGCTGGCATACCTCTGCAGCATGGATTCATGGCACAAAGCTACCAAACTATTCAGGGTTTTCCAAATCCACTTAGAACTTGTTTCTTTATACCTTGGCTATGAGCCACTGAAGTGGAAGCTAGTTACCTCCAACTTTCACAATGGCAGAAGACAGTCTTATTAGCAGCAGACTCAGTAAAATCAACAAAACCTGACAGCCCTTTACTAGTGGCAGCTCTTTTGCAGAAAGCTATTAGTTGCGTTTTCTATTCTTACCCTGACTGTTTTCCTCAGCACTAGAAATTAGGGCATTGGCTTGCAGAGTCATGCCCTCATTGCTGAAATTAAGGGCAATTATGCAACGGAAGGAGGAAGTGTAACAGGTCAGAGATTGTACATCTGCTTCAAATGCAGGTGGTGAAGGTGCTGCCATTACTGAGTTGAAAACATGAACTGAGGTCTAAAGCTTTGAAGCATCTGGCAGTCTTTCTCTATAGACACAAGTTGCAGCCACAGCCATTAGGATTCTCTCAGAAGCACTATCAAAGTTCAAAGGAGTTTTGTTTCTTTTTTTACCCCTCCCACCCAACCCCTCAAGACCCCCCCCCCCCCTTTATTTATTTTTTTGGAGCACCATCTCAGTCACAAAATGCTATCTCCTTAGGGGAGCACTTACCACCTTTTCTAGAGTAATGAGTTTCAGCTAGAAGTTTGCGATGTTTCATGGGCAATGTGCCAGACTGTATTTTTTGATCCTAATTTAGAGCTTAAACATGTTGGTAGACAACATTGAGAACCTGGGAGCCACTGCCTCTCACAGATGCTTCTATCAAGATGCTGCAGATCCCAAATCCGAGCCCAGTGCTGACCCTGTCAGACTTGCAGAAGTCCGCTGATGTCTGAACACCACTGGGAGCCCCTCAGAAGGGAAGTTTCATAAATATGCAGAATACTGGGTTTTGTTCCTCCCCCCTCCCCAAATCATTCTGCATCATTTGACATTTTAACATATTGCCATATTAACCACCAAAAGTCTGATCTGTAAGCATGACTTCAGACTTGTATTTACAAGAGTAGAGATGCAGCAGCATATGGACCACCAGCTGGTGAGAAGTAGGAATGGTACTTTGTGGAGTTTGAGTCACTAAGTAAATTTAAAAAAAAAAAAAAGAAAAAGAAAAAAGAAAAGACTGACCGTCTTTACAGAGTGAAAAAGTTAGAGAGAAAAGCTTGGCTTCTTAGAAGTGAAGTTGTTTGAAAGAACTGCAACAAGGCCAGTACCCAGAAAGCACAAAATCTGGAGGCATTAAATAACCTAGAAGCTATGTTGTTTATTATAAGAGGTATATGCAAACAAGCTGTTTCCTGCTAAGGCTGTAAGAAATAGTACCACAGAGGGAGTGATGTGAGACAGGAAAAAAAAAGAAAAAAAAAAAAAAAAGAGGGTGACGACAGTCTGTTCCTCTTAAACAGGAGGAATAAAAATGCCTTTGAGAGCGAGGGTGACACTGGGGGAAGTGTCTTTTTATCGAGGTCGTAACCACCTACACTCAAATGCAAAATGCTCCAGCCTTTTCCCCCACCTCTCCCTAGCCTTATGTCTTCTCCTCAGGTGTTTGCCTCCTCTTCACCTTCTGGAGGGATTCTCCTCGTGCTCCATCCCCTTCATCTTAATAGTGAACCTTCCCCAAATGGTGACTTAGGTCTGCAGAATGTCAGCTCCAGACATTTCCCACCCCAGCAGCTTTTGGGAGATTAATCACTTATTTAAGCTACCAAGGATGTAGTTCATTCTTTCTCATGCTGGTTTCTACCATTGGACTGTTTTTTTTTCACCACTGTTACTCCAGGAACAGTTGAGAACTCCCTGCCTAAGGTCATGCAACTGTAACAAAGACAATTTTTTCATGAGACTCCAGAGACTGAGCTTCGCTATTCTCCTCAAAGCCACTCAGTTTCATCAACCTTTTCACTTTACCTATTTCCCTAGAAGCCCAGGTTTTAGAGGACGGCTCTGTGGTCTCGGTCTGCAGTGCTGCCAACTGCTGCTTTCCCGTCACCTGCCCTCCTGTCGCCAGCCCCACTTGTTTGGGAGCGGTTCCTGTGGCTTTCTCAGAGAGACACAAGAAGAGGGAGTCTCCTCCATCCCCATCGATGCAGCTGCTAAGCCGAAGCTGTCTTTCAATAACTGGGATCTTTTTGGAGAAAGTAGTAAACAGAAAAAAAAAGTTTTGGCAAGGGGAAAGATTAATAGATAAATATGTTTTGTAATGGGGTAGAAAAATATAGAAGGAAAGGCCTGTTCCTTCAAAAAATAGAATATTGTCTGGGGACTATTAAATAACAATATAACTAATTACCACAATAATTATCTTCATGCTGGAGCACCAAACAGCTGAAATACAGAAGCTGCTGAGAGCACTTACTATAGTAAATTACTGAAATGCTTCTCATGGTTTATTCTGCTGAATAAGGGTACTAAAAGAAGCACGTTACATTATTTCTCTATTGACTCTTCCACATGTGATTATTTATTATTAGATTCATAAGTACGAATCAGACAGGAAGGTCAAGTTACTAATGGTTCTGGAGCTTCGTCAGCTGTACAGCACTATCTGCACTGTAAAGGTAGATATATTGTTTACCTGCATAATGAGAGTGATGCAAGTAATCATTAAAGTACTTGAATATCACTCACATAAAAAAAAACACCTCAACTAGATCAGCATGCAAAGCATTAACATTGTAAATGTTGTATTGGAATTTTAATGTGAAGGAAATATAAAGCATGCCTTTTTTGCCTACCCTTCCTTGAACAAAGAGAAGCAGCATAGCAGGGAGAGGGAGAAATCTGAAATCATTACTTTCTGCCTCTGCACTGTGTAGGTTTGTTTGGCCAACAAAGGAACATTTGCACTTGTAGATGTCAACCACATCTCAAAACCCTCAGTGGCTCCTGCAAGCCTTATTGCCTTCTTAAAGGCAAGAATGAGAATAGATAAGTGACTTTTCCAAGTTCTTTGAGGGGCTTCTGTCAAAGCCAAGAGCATATATGCAAGTTGTTTGCCTTAAGACAAAGAAGGCAGAGAACATAGAACAAGAGAACACAGTTCTTGCTTCAGAAGCAGAATAACCATTTCTGAAATGAGTAGTTTCATTCAGCCAAGAAGCAGAGAGAAGTTCCAAAACAACATCACTCAGCCAAATCAAAATACTCATGGTACTGCTTGCTTTTTCCCCGTTTCACAGATGATTTCAGCACTCACTTGTGACTGGTTTTCTGCCCATCACTATTTCCTCTCCACAGAACCGGAGCATAGATGCCTTATGAGGGAGGTCGCAGATACAAAGACTTGTCCTTAACTTGCCCCCAGGTATCAATAATCCCCACAAAAATCAGTGCTACTCACTGCACAGATACAGGCTTTTAGTATCACTTAGGGATACTGGATAAGCATCATGGCATACATTCTTGCAAGCAAAGTACTACTAGCAGTAGCTTTAAGAGTTAAATCCACCACCAGTATGAATGGACTCAACTGCATTTAGATCAAAATAGTTACTGCAGTTTCTACAGGTAATGTTTTTGATTTCTGCTGACGTTTTCCTGTGCATTACAAAAGGTAACCAATAAGGAGTATAAACCACAGTACGAGATGAAGGCAATTTACCTGACTACAGTTTCAATAATGGGGTTTTTCCCCCCTCTTCCTGACATCTCTCAGCTTCAGAGAGAAGCCCAATTCTCACTACCATTTCTATGCCCTTTTCAGCTTACAGTAATTGCTGTTGTGTAGCGTCACAGCACTGGGTCCTCTGCCCTGTCCTTCTTCCCATTTTCTGCAGGCAGAAGCAGGAGGATTTTCTTTTGATTTCTTCTTCTAATAGCTTCAGCGATGTCAGAATATTAGAGCTGCCGATTATCTAAAGGTTTCTTTGCAAATTCACATTAATGACTGAAAAGTTACATTTTCATTTAATGTACCAAAAGAAGTTGTGGTTAAAGGAGGAAACGGATGGTTTGGAAGCTCATCCATTACATTTAAAAGCAAATTATCAGTCACTGAAACTAGGTGAAACAGGCAGCAGGAGAAATGAAAAGACAGATTGAGATATCACTCAAAGAGACTTTCAGATCCTTTTCTTCTTGCACAGACCACTAGAGGAGGCATTTAGAGGAATGTGACAAAGCAAAGAGAGTCTTCTGCCACTTAGGAAAATCTGAGGCATTTTTGCTGCCCAGTCACTGAGGGTAACACATACTGTGCCCAGGCAGGAGGAGCAGCAGCTGCTGGAGGAAAGCCGCTCATCCATAGGGTACACTACACTGATTCCTCCTTACAGGTCTGAAAGGCAAAGGGTGAAGTAACAGTGAGGACTCTTTAGTAAGAGGAAACTTCGTACCCAAGCCAAAAGCGTCTTTGAAGGAAAATTCTTGAAACAAACATGTTTAAGAAACTTACTTTACCTCTCAAAACCAACCAAAATGCAAATAGCTACTGCAAATGTCTCAGAGGGACTCAAGATTTGAATGACTGTATGGGTCTGACCTTAATATTTTCAGGCCTCAGTTTTCATCTGTAAATGGGAACGATGGAGAACTCTTTCCCACTGTAAAAGGACAGCCTGAATTAAGCACATAGATAACTATGAGGCACCTCCATAAAGTGGTTATCTGACTCAAATTTAGCAGGTGTGGGTAGGACATGGGTGTTTATTGACTAGTACTACACCACAGGAAGATTCAGTTCTGCAGAAGAGTCATTGCATAATGAGTTAATATTTACTATTTGATGCTATGTCATTAAAAACTCATGAGTTACTTCAGTCTTCATTAAACAAGGTATTGCAGTATTTTCCGTGTAGCTCACTTGTGAAAATACACACTTGCTTTGACTTGGAAAGAAGCATTGCATTTTACTTTTTTTATCTTTCTATCTTTTGCTCCCATTCTCAGAAGTACTCTTTGGACCTTAAGTTCTGCATTATAAACTGCATTCTTGATATGGATCTCCCATATTTAGGTGCTCTGATTGTTCAAAGGACTCACCAGCTGGGTAGCAAGACTATTTGAGCGCTAATACAGTGATTGTAAAGAATGGGACATCAGTTCCCATTTTAGAACATAAATCTTGGCAACTTTGAATGGAGTATATTCAAATGGGAACAAATGGACATTTTAAGCATGTAATTTAAAACAAAACATTCAGCACTTACATGAATAAGCTGAGCAACTGCAGCTCCCCTATCCCAGCATCTAAGAGCCTATGGGAGACAGTTCCAAGCTCATAGCCATCAGGCAGCCCATGAGAGCACCTGGCCTTGGGCTTCAGCAACAGAAACCCTGCACTCCAGGTCTTTTTTCTGTAGTTGCAGCTCTCACCTCTGCCTTCTAAAGGCACTCCCCTGCCTTCCTTATCTGTGGCTCCCAGACAGGCACCCCTAACTTCTTGTGGTTTCCAAGAAAGAAACCATCCCAGCTCTGCACCTACGTTCAAGTATCAGGCTTAGGTACATGGTGAGTATGTACATGCGCTTATACACACATCCATTTCTAAATGCCACTGGAGTCTTTCTAAAATGTATGTTAAAAAGTTCTTCCTCAAAATTTTAAGCAAGACCTGCTTGCATTCTGCAATGCTAGCAGTAAACATTATCTTTCCAACAGAGAGAATGAAAGAAAAAAAAATTTTAAAATGTCTGTGTGGGGTTGAAGAAAGTGATTTGCAGATCAGGCTGCATTTCCTCACAAGTAAGCACCTTGTCTGCTTGTGGCATTTTGCTCTAGCAGAGAAGGTGTCATGCATCCAATTAAAAAGATATCGAGGGAGGCAAGTCTGGAATGAGAATGAATAAATGCTGCAGCTGCACTGGGAAGAGTTGGCTAAAAAGCATGCAACTGGGAGATATATTGTCTTCTTGACCATTCCTGCAGTCGCACCAGTGATGATACTAAAGCACAAGAACAAAACTGGTTCGTCTGCTGCATGCTATAGATGTATCCTCCTTAATCCATTGATTTATGTTGAGTTCATTGAAAAAAGTTTACATTAACTGAAAAAGTAGGGATGTCCAGCCTTTCACTATGCAGCAGCTCTTAAAGGCACTGAAAGGACAAATATACAGGGATATTTTTATTCCAATTCCAGTAGTGCTCCCATCAACGTCTGCATAGCAGGATCCCAGCAGCCACCTTTGTTACACAATGGGAGGACCACCTGAATTGGGGTCCCATGATAGCAAAGTTGCCACTCTCCCCTCATAGGAGAAAATTGCTGTAAACCTGACAAAAACTATTCATTGTCAGAGGAGAAAGCAAGAAGCAAACTAAGGACCAGATAAGTTGTTCTGGAAGGTTCAGTCTGCTCCATTAGCCATAGGTTGAGCGCATCCTCTTGGAGCAGGTCCAGAGGAGGCCACGAAAATGGTGGTGGAACACCTCTGCTATGGAGACAGGCTGAGAGAGTTGAGGTTGCTCAGCCTGGAGAAAAGAAGGGTCTGGAGAGACCTTATTGTGGCCTTTCAGTACTTAAAGGGGGCTTATAAGAAAGATGGGGACAAACTTTTTAGTAGGGCCTGTTGTGATAGGACAAGGGGTAATGGTTGTAAACTAAAAAAAGGTAGATTTAGACTAGATATAAGGAAGAAAGTTTTACAATGAGGGTGGTGAAACACTGGCACAGGTTGCCAAGAGAGGTGGTAGATGCCCCATCCCTATCAGGTTGGACAGGGCTCTGAGCAACCTGATCTAGCTGAAGTTGTCCCTGCTCATTACAGGGAGAGGTAGGGGGGCCTGAACTAAATGAACTTTAAAGCTCCTTTACAACCCAAACTGTTCTATAATTCTATGTCTACACTCAAGGCTAAGCAAGAATTAGTCCAACAAAAATTTTCCACTACAAATTGCTAGGCAGTCCTGAAAGTTCAAAGCTCTCTAACACATTCAGTGCTTTACTATCAAATCCTCTGCTCCCTTCACCAGTATTTGTTAATGATGTTCCTACCAGTTATTTTGTGGGACCACTGGTTTTGGTTTGGTTTTTCATTAAAGAGAATATTTTTTCTTGGTGTGCACGTAGGTCGGATTTAATTCTGCTTTTGTCAATGGCCTGAGACAAGACCATAGCAGAGAGGAAGGGTGATGTAGACTGCTTAGAGAGGTTTTGAAATCTCCATCCTTGGAGACAGCCCAAATTTGACTGGACAAGGCCCTAAGCATCCTGATCCGACTGCATCTGCTTTGAACAAGAGGTTGGACCACATGACCTCCAGAAGCACCTTCCAACTTAATTTATTCTGTGGTTCCACATACCCTCAGTCCAGGGTCTGTATACACTGGAATGCCCATTTGAGGGAATTGGATTTTGAAGGGCATCATCTGTATCAACTGCAGATGTATTTCATTTCAGTAGTTTTTCTTCTACAGGGTTCAATTTAAGGACATAAGTATTTACCCGCCCCCTCCCTCCCCTCATGAAAGATGCCATCCAGCAGAGTAATTTCTGATAAACATCAAGCTCAATCAGTTATAATTATGTGGGTTTACAAATCTATTTCATTTAAAGAAAAGCATTTACCAAAAAGAGACAAAGTGTTTCTATCCAGAACTGACTGATGAGTTTCCTACATTCCCTTAGAAATTTTAAGTTGTGGGCAGAGGTAGGCAGACTTGAACGCACACACACACTCACTTCTAATGTGTAGATATACGCATCATGTTTGTGCTTGTAGCTGTGGTTGGTTAGGTGACTGATGCCATGTCTGCACATACCAATTTCACATTTCTGTGTATCCTCATGCATGAAATATGGTGTGCTGTTTACCTGAAGTTCCTCATCATCATTGTAAAAATGAAAAGGCAAATGTCTGACACTGGCAAAGTAACTAGAGCCCTACTGAAGTCAATACAATGTAAGAACATAGCTGAGAGCCAGAGTATAAATCCAGTAAGTAAATACCAAAACACCTATAGAGAAGTTTTAATCACTGGAGACATGGCAATATGGGTTGCTTAACAAAAGCAATTATACAAAGTTATAACACAATTGAATGCAGTTTGTTTGGTTGTATAGTGGCAGGATTTCTGATACTTCTATTGCAGTCCTCACTGAGCATCACAGTGACTAAAGAGATTTGCAGGAAGAGCAGACCACTTTGGCCCGTGGTTTGCTAGCCAAAACCACAACCTGGTTGTTCAGAGTAGAGTCAAAGCAAAAAGCAGTGGGAAGGTCAGATGAATGCTTTGGGCAACAACACCTTTTCATAGCAGGAGGTCTCAGCAAGCAAATTACTTGTCTGACCCCAGGAGAGTGTTTGTAATTGGGATGAATTGAATGAAGGAACCAAATGGTCTCAGCGGGCTCAGAAAAATCTTTTCCAGGACTGTAGGAAACAAAACAGGAAGGGGGCGAATGCATCTACATATTACTTTCATAGAATCATTTAGGTTGGAAAGGACCCTTGAGATCAAGTCCAACCATAAACCTAACACTGCCAAGTTAACCATTAAATCATGTCCCCAAGTGCCATGACTACAAGTCTTTTAAATACTTCCAGGGATGGTGACCCTGGGCAGCCTGTGCCAGAGCTGGACGCCCCTTTTGTCCATCTTATGCTAACTAATTGAAGCGTGGTAAGTTTAGAAATATTTAGAAAAATATTCATGAGTCTTTTCTTGATCCAATACCTGTCCCTCAAGGAAAAATATCAGGAGAGTGCCCCTACAACTGCAGTTATGGTGCTTAAGGTAACTAGATGGAGTATGGGGGTCAGTATTTATGCAGGATAATGCAATTATATTATCTGACCCCATCTGAGGGTTGCTTTCTCATCTGAGGACTAAAGCTGAGGGGCTTTAGAGAAAATAGCAAGGAACAGAGTAGAGAACAGATGACAGGAACAAACCTGGAGCCTCAAAGACTACTCCAGCCAGCCAGTTTGGAGAGCACCCTACTCTCCATCCCTCTTTGCCAACCAAGGGTGGGAAACAGACAATAGTAAATGTACAAGCAGCTTCTGAAACTCAAAAGTTCCCCTTGGACCTGCTCACCACAGTGCCTCACAAGAACCCTCCTGTCCCACCCCTGACACCACCATCTCTCCCTGTCCGTTCCTAGCATGCTTCCAGTCCCTAAGCACGCTTCCTCAGGATGCATTTACATGGGAGAGGAAAAAAACCTCCATTTGAGAGCCACTGCCCAGGGCAAAGTGCTTTTCCGTCTGATGGAAAATCACTGCTGCTGGGCACATTTGTTACATCACTGTTCCTGAAGAATTTCCCATGGACACACAGAGGTTCTTTCTCAGAGCCTAAATGGAACAGACTTGTGGAAGGCTCTTGTATAAGACACATCAGGGCACACATCCCAGCCCATTACACACCACTAAATACTTGCTGAAATGGCAGCTTGTACTGAATTATACAGAATGATTTTTATTGAACATAATTACTCAACGGGAAGCACAGAGCATAATTAATCTTAGTGTGGAACTCCTTTCTAACTCAGTTGATCTAGTACTTCAGAATAATGGGTTACTCTTCGATTAATTTTTGGTCTTTCATTTCTGGAGGTGGTTAGTCTGTATTTTCTCCAATTAGTTAAATAAACATCAAACACTTCTAAACACCAAATCGGAAAATGTCTAAATGTTGCAGTAATAGGTATGCTGCAAGTACATAGATTAGCTACAGCTCAGAGCTAGGAAGGAAATTAATTGATGTGTGGCACACCGTTGTATAAAATTGTTGTTTGCTTGGAACCAAACAGTGGCGTTCTTCAAATTATCACAGACAACTTTTCCAATCACCTCTGCTAATTCTGCGAAGGCGCTGCCATTACTACTAATAGACAGACAGGCACATTTTACAACAGGGGTGTGAATGGTGTGGTTTCAGGCACAGTTTTCAAGTGCCTGATGCTGCAAAATAAAATAACAAAAAAGACCCGCTACCAAGCTGTACACACCTACCCAGAACAGATTACTTGTACATGATGTTTTTTCAAGCTCAAGAATGCCTCAGAGCCCTTTGCTTTTATTCCATTACCCACATGCGCAGGCAAGAACCGTGCCAACCCAGGGCTACAGTGCAGCCTGCGCCAAGTGGAGAATGATTAAATATGCTGAACTGGGTGCACTGCCCAATCAATAGGTCTTCCTGTCCTAGTGTCATCAGCCCATCCATCACCTTAACTTCTTAACCTCTTCTCACCATAAGTTTTTCACATGAATATCAATTTATAAGAAGCACTTATCTGAAAAACTAGAGGCTTCAATCTCCTCCTAAAAAGATCTTACAGGTTTAGTATTGTGAGGAAATCTTAAAAATCCCTGCTCAAGATCCCAAAACCCCAGCCAGCATATTTTCAGCCTACTTTGGAGGAGGTAAGTCTTTAGTTTGGATTTTATTTAATCAAGATTTCTGTTTACTCTGACCTCACAAAAATGCTGTTTTCCCAACGTGCAAAGCTGAACAACATTTTCACTCTATCAACACCCCAGGACTGGATTCAGCCTGCAGGAGCAAAGAAGGTGACTCGGTCGTAACACTATAAAAACACCTGCCAGAGGGCCAAGTGTGCTATTAAAAACAAGCCATAATGAAGATCAGAGAGTAGCCTGAAAAAAAAAAATAATAATCACAGGCAGCAACAGGAAGGAGTTGTTTCACCGAGTCCAGCAGTCAATGGGAGTGCTCAGAGCAAACAAGTATTGCCATCAGCCACCAGAATTGCGAACCTCCCCCGGAGGATTCCACTTGACCAGCAAAGGCAGAGAACTTAACACTAATGAAGAAGGTCACAACACCAAAAATTTGAGATTATTTTGTGCATGCTCATGGGAATACATAAGAAGACCAAAGCTTTTCCTTAGGACTGGAAGAGATTAAGTCATGCGTAAAGTATCTGCTAGGTAGGAGAACAAACTAAATCTCAGAGTCTCCTTACCAGATCCCCAGCCAAGATGTATTACTTGAATGAAAAACAGTTGTAGCCTGAGCTACAAATGACACAGCAAAATCCAAATCTTCTAGTGATTTGACATTTAAAACACATGTGTTTCTGCCATAGAACAGGCTTTTTCCTTGGAAGTACCTTAGCTTAAACCAAGAGATGGATTCTTCTCTTCTAGAAGAGCATGCAGCCTTGTTAGGCAGGGAACATGTTACTGTTTCAGAGGAACAATTTCTGATGCAATCCATTTCATTGCCACCTGCCCAGACCTGCCAGCAAAGCATGGCAAAACCCACAGACACCTGGGGAAAGGGGCACATCGGCATTGCACAGATAATTCAGGGCCAGGAAGATCTTAGCTCCCACACTGGCTCTGACACTGGGCCTCTGTGGCTCAGTGTTCTTATCTTTAACAGGAGAAATGATGCATTTAAAGACCTCATTGCATTGTTATTGTGGTGATAAAGGTGCTCTGAAGTTGGGAGCAGTAAACAAACATTTGCACCATTCATTTGGAGAACAGGGGAAGCAGGGTACCAACAGCAGCCATCAGCAAGCCCTTCTTAAAAAACTACCAAAATAACTCTGATTTTTACTGAAATTTTGAAACAGCTTTAGCAGCAAACATCCAGAACTCAAATAGAAGAGATCAGCCTTTGAGACAGAAACAGAGCAAAAGTGTTCTTCAGCTCATGCAACCCTTAGTCAGCCCCTTCCCTCAGCACCCTGTCCTGACCTGCTCAGTCCCCATAACCTCATCCCATTAGGTGTTAGGATGCTCTTGCAGGTTGTGCTTACATTTCCCTTGGCTGGATTTCTGTGAATCTCACAGCATTGAGACTGTAGAACGCGACAGTACTGAGCACATCCCTGTGGCCCAAAGCACTTATTTCAGTTCTGCATTACCATAAAATTTGTAATACCTTTTTAAACTGGTTTTTTGCACCTTGTTTTCTGTTTAGATTGATTAGGTGAGCAGCTGAACAAAGAGAAACAGGGATAAAAAGCGCAATGGCCAAACAACATTGGAGAGCAGATGATCTAGCAGAGGCAGATGAACTGTATAGACCACAATCTATTCACACTACACAACAACAGGCAGATCTGATACACCTTCAGGTAAAGATCCTTCTTTACCCCTGAACAATAAAGGAGAGGGAGATCAGCACAATAAGCCATTTACCTTTAACATCGACTGCAGTACCAAGTAACAGGTTTATTGCTGTACCTCATTAGTGTTAAGACAGCAGGTCATAAGGTGTTCATAATTTAGGGTCCTAATATTTGCCTTCCTCACCCTAGTTCTGGAATTTCAAAGCCTTATGTTCACCCATATGATGGAGAACGGCAAAATGAAGGACCCCTCTTACAGTATCACAGGCAGGATTTGCAGAATGCATCTGGTTTGAGAAGTACAAGAATGAAGCATACTCTGCTAGACTATCATACAGAAACAGCCACAATTTGTGCCTTAATTATTACAAAATACTCCTATGGTTGAAAAATAGGTAAATACACCATACTGTATTCATTTGTAATAGCAGCAATTTTGGCTAACACACCAATGCTTACTTGGCCCAAAGACTGTGTCTGCAGCCCATTTGCTACAGTGCATATCTGAAAGCGTTTCACTAGCTTATTTAGCATTTACATACACACAAATGCTTCAGGGCCTCAGGAGATAAACACCAACACTGCAACTATCTTGTAAAATACAGAGGTTTCCTCACCAACTGTGTGACGCAAACATAGCTTCCATAATGAATGAAAAAAGCACATAAATGGGGGAGCAGGGGGGGGGGGACAGGAAGAAGAGGTGTAAAGTACATTACTTGATTAAAGCCTTCATGTCTGACATTTACTTCAAGAGAATTATTTTCGGTCTGCCATGAACATTTCAGTATCAAAAGCACAGATTTTGCTCAGGGTTCTGCACATCACCCTAACCTTAAGCACCCACATTCTAACACAACTTTACATGTGAATTAGCATACTGGAGTATGTCACACCAACGATGTTTCACTGTAGAGTTATTGTTCCAAGGCTGCAGATGATACTTAAAATATTTCTAACTCGGATTTTTCTCAGTACTCCCAGTCACACTGTATTAAATTGGATGCGGAACAAAACCTAAAGCCACAACATAATTCTTATTTTTAAGATAACATGACACATCATTAGCCAAAAGCTTACCTGGTGCAAGGTGCAGTAGGTGCAATAACATCAGTCCTGTGAGCTGAGCCTTCAGCCTAAAGTTTCTCTGCAGGCAACCTTCAGTTTAGATCTTTTTCAATTTCACTGGGTATGTTAGGCTCCACAAGGGTAAAGATCTCTGTTCTAGGAGGGATGGAGTGACTGATGGAGGAGCTCACTCGCTGCTCCTTCCCCAGGCTGCAGAGGGCTGGCAAGGCTACAGCTGCCCCAGGCAAGAAACACCTCAGTTGTGGTCTGCAGGTGGCATAAATAGCCAGCAAGTTGTCAGAGAAAGAGATATGTGTTCTGTATCTTGTCTCCCATCCTTTAACCTTTCTGCTTCAGTCTCTCTAAATGGGTTTCCCCATTTCTCAGACGTTTCCCCACCACAGTTCATCTGGAGCAGCACAGATGTAGGTTGCTGATAACCTCCTCAGAAGCCGTGTCAGGCACCTCTCTTCCCAAATCCTAGTGGTATCTCTCAAGAGCTTTACAGACAGTCCTCAGCAAATGCTAGAGGGAACCAGTGCTGGAAATGAGCCTCCTTTTCTTGGGCTCAGTACCTATAGCCCACCTGCACCAGGTAACCTGCAAGTCAAAGCCCCCTCAAGAAAGGACTCCTATGGCCTATTGCTACCACCAGAGTGATGATTTGGTGGCCATGTGCACTGCTGAGAGCATATTGGCCTGAGTTATACCTCCCCAGTACTTGTGGTCATTCACCTGCCTGCTTCTAATTTGAATTTAGTAGGGCTACCTATGTGTTTCCACCTTCTGAATTAGTGGGACCGTCTATCTTAACTAAAAGCTATTATATGTCATATTTATATTTATATTCAATTTACAGAGAAAATAACAAGTCATTCAGTAGGTATTATTCTGTGCTTCAGTAGACACGCTAATTTCAGAGTACATCATTTTCATTAACACATAAGAAAGGTTAGTTTCTTTATTCATTTATGTATGTTTGACATACACTAGCAGGCCTGAACAGAATGAATGTCTATAAAAATAATAAAAAATAATTTCAACACCATCAAGCAGGCTCAATAAATCCAGACAACTGCATTTTATTTGCATCTACCTTTCCTGTTTCATTTCTATTGTTCATTTGCCTTGTCAGGTCCAAATGAACAGAATGGTGTTGGGATACATATAAAAAATTGCTGCCTACCATAAAAGAACAAACCTTTTATTTATAGAAATCTAGAGAGACCTCAGCTTATTTTAAATCCTTTTTCTAGCTTTTACTGACATCATTCAAACTCATTTGAAAGAGGGGAATGGAAATGGAACATATCATTAATTGTAACCAGATTGAAATCAACTTGCTAAGAATGCCTTCAGCAAATTACTGTCCTCTAAAAAAGTGCAGAGCTGGAAAGAACCTGAGACTGAACATCAGTAAGGTGAAGATAGAAAAATCTGCTAACACTTTTATTCTACCCATAGGAGTTAATCAGAGAGCAAGAGTTCTCTGAAGTGAGAGGCCTTTTCACACCAGGATGTAAACCCCTTACAAATGGAAATAATTTTTTTATTTTCCATAATGCTTAACGAAGTATTTAGCAAGGGGTGAAACGGTCACGCAGCTTTCTTCAAGGTGTGTAAAATCCACATTTGTTTTAGTGAGCTATTCCTATCCTTACTACTGACACTCAATGTACTAATTCTTCTTAAATCATGCTATAAACCAGAAATGCACAACTAGCTGAACACATCACCAGCCAATGTTAGTGTTTTCCTTATTCTCCCTCAGTTTCTTATTTTTGTAGCCTTATCTCAGTCTACTTGTTTAAGAGAAATGGTTTGGTTGAAATGTTTCTGAAATATGTTGAGAAAGACAAACAATGAAAAGGGGCCAAATATCAGAACATTATAATATCTGGGGGTTTTGCTAACTCAGCTCTGATTAATATGAGGTAACATCTACCTCGATCTGTCTTCAGGAGTCAGAAAGTAGTAGTTCATGGATCTCCCAGGGTATAAATACTTAATATATTAGTAGACAATAACAAAGCATAAAGCTCTTGTTATATTATGAGATGTAAGTGTTAAGCATTAAGTTTGGCTACAGGTCTGGCCAGAGAACTCACAAGAAATCAGAGAAGAAAGAAAGTCACCCCCAGATTCCCACTGGCTTTTCAACTTTAACTTCACCAGGGCAGGAATTAATCCCAAAGTATCAAAATGTGCCTTTAAGACACATCTATGAAATAGAAATTGCAGAGCTTCACTGCTAGACTCCCATGGAGCTCTCCCAGACGTTGGCCAGTGATATAGGCAGAAGACAAGGCTGAGCTGATATCCTTCCATCCTCTTGCTATCCAAACAGTTTAGCATGTCTGTATTCCCAGGAGTGCAGGAACTGCCGTTTCTGTTGCACTTGAACACAGCAAGGGAGAACAAGAGTAGGATTTTGCATTCCACTTCCATGTTCATTTGAGGGTCTGTAGGGAGCAGAGGAACTCTAAGTCTTATCAGAAAAAAAGGCCAAGAAATACAGATAGGGGGTGTACTTCGGCCCTCCTGCCAAGATGTCTGGAGCTGTTGAAAGTAGATTACATGAAAACAAGACAGGAACAAGATATCAGGCATTAGACCGTGAAAGGATGTCACTTCTCAGCAAAGAGGTAGTTGCCAGTAGGAAGTTCAGAGACGATGCCGAAATACACTTTGCAAAGGAGAAAGGTATTCAGGAAGAAAAAAATCTGTCAGAACAAGCTATAAAAACCTTAACTGGATTCTCCTGTGAGGATTCAAGAAGGTTGCTCATCTAAAGGTGTAAAAGAGCTGCCAGGATCAAACCTAAGCCTTCCAGTAGCAATGGAAGAGTGCAGCTTTTTTCCAAAAAAGTATGGATAGATAAAGTGACTGGCAGCTGCTGAAAAAACTAACAAGATGCACTGTTTAGCTATGCTCAGAGGGAGAGAAATATGGAAAAGTATGTTGTAAAAAAATTCTGAATTCTAATATCAAGAGCTCAGATGTTCATTAGTTGCAATGGTTAGCAGTGAGTCAGAGCAGCCTCTGGTGATAGTCAAGGTTGTCACCCTCCCTGCATGATAGCTACTGCTCAGACAGAGCAGAAATTTCAGTTCTTTCTGTGATCTTGTGATGTACATATGCAATGCAAGGGCATGGGAGAGTTAATCCTCTCTTTATTTTATACTCTCAGTTCTCATTACGCAGAGGAAACCACAGGGATGTTAGGAATGAGCAACGTACAAGCGAGACCAATGAAGCTGAGGGGAGGCAGCCCTTCAGCTCCCAAAATTCTCTTTCTATAAAGGAAAAAGAACACGTCACAGCAAAAAGAAAACCCATACTGTTCTGAATCAACTATCTAATAACTGAGGAACACCTGTGCTACCTTAAACATGGTCATGGGTTCATTCAACTCATATAGTGCTTCTTTCTGCCACAAACACTGCCTCTTTCATCTCACATTTCCAGGGGTCCCTTGCAGACTATAATGTTCTTGTCATCAGCTTCTGCAAATACCACCTAGCTGATCAGGACTGGGGAGGACTGCTTACCCAGTCCCTGCCATTTTCATTAGCTGAGTTGTGGTGTTTATCAGGCATGATGCTTTCTCTAGTTCAAAAGTCAAAGTAGTTCTTTTACGTAGAGACAACCCTTTAATCTATAGTGGTTTAATCCAAAACCTTCTGTGCTTGTAGGAGCCAGGAGGCTGCAGCTCTGGTCTGGAACTGGCAGGAGCCTGAAGCTGGTATTTTGCAAGGAGACAAAACCCATTACTCGGCTACTAAGCAGTAGCATGCTGCTGGCAAAGGAGATGACACATTTTAGCAAGGACTGGGGGGAAGTTAGACGATCCAGGATTACATGAGAGTGAAGGGAATGCAGTCTGGTATTAACAGGCTCACCCGACCTCTGCATCCCTGAAAGATTTGGCTACGTGGGCCGCATGGTACTCTTCCAACTCCTTCAGGATGGGCCCAGAGCCTCAGTGTACATTAGGGAGGTATTACAATGTTATCCTTTGGATGAGATGAGGGTTTGATTCTACTTGCTTATGGCCAGTAAAGCCTGCACAAGTAGGAACCAGATTTCCATGTGTCTTGGCCCCACTATCATACTGGAAATTCTTCTTCCCTGGCTTCCTGTACACATTTTTGTTTTGTTTGAGGGGATCAGCTACCAGATCAGACCTTCTGGTTTCCATTTTTGTACCGTAACAAGTTAACACTGTTACAAACCTCAATCCCAATTAGCCATCAGTTGCACTTGGCAGCCAAATCCAAAGGAACGTATTAAAATTTCAATTATTTGCACAGCCTAATTAGCATTCTGCACCTAAAGTCACATATGCTTGCTCTTCTGGTATCTGAGCCAAATCATCTTCCGGGCACAAAACACAGGCACTGCATTGCCTTAGGAAGAGATCCCTGGGCCCAGAGGGGACTTTCAGACCACCTGAATAAGGAGCTCTGAGCTCTTAAGAAAGCTGAAGAAAGAAAGTTGTACCATATTGTCAAGGAAACAAGAGCTACAGAACTGTTGAGGGTTTTTTGGTGGTGGTTTGATTGTGGTGGTGGTTTGATTTTGTTTGGGGGTTTTTTTGGGGTGGGAGTGGGTATTGTTTTTTTGGTTTTTGTTGTTGTTTTTTTTTTATTATTCTTTCCTGTTTGTTTCATGACTTGTATTCCTGGTTACTTAGTGCCAGGTTTCAAAGGTAGGCCTGGAAGTCTGTGCTGATAGCCACCTAGCAAGTGTATATCCTGAGAAAAAGTAGAAACAGGACTGAGGTTTCTCAAATTGAAATAAATCAGTGCTCCCTGCTCAAATCACCAAAAGTGTGGGATAGATATTGTCACCACTGGGTTCTTAGAAAAAGAGATCACAGCTGCTGGGCTCTGTGCTACCTCTGTACTACCCATCCCTGTAGGTTAGGTGAATTTGGAGCACTGTGAATGGGTCAAGCTTCTCCATGGACTGGTACCTCCTGCCTCTCAGAGGAATCATGGCAGTGCTGGGGAGCCCAGCTGCTCATCCCCAGGAGCTGAGTGTCTGTCCAGCCTCCCAGGGCACTTCAGAATCCCAAATGTAGGTGTCTGTGAGGCTGGTTAGAGAGAATAATCTGTATTCGTGTCCTGAAAACAGGACCGGCACTTCAGCCAAGTACTGCTTCAGAGACAGTCTCAGCTTTTATCCTCAGTGCCCTCCCTTTGAGAGATGTATTCCATGTCATTAAAGTCTCACCATTATACATACTGCATTTATATCTCCAGTTTTAAAAGTAGCTATTAGTTTGCTGTTATCGTAGTTAGACATTGTCTATACTGAATAAAAGCAGTCTCGTGCCCGTGACTCACAGATGTACATCTGGATGAAGACCGAGTCTGTTTTCTGCAACACAGCCAGTTCTGGCAAAAGAAAGTACGAAGCAGCACACAACAGGAGTTAGCCAAGCAGTAATAAGGCTCACCTGAACATATACATTCTTAACTTGCAAAATGAGACAAGTTCCACAACAGCTAATATTTTTTTAAGAGATAATTCATTCCATTCATAATAGATTTAATTGTGCTCTGATTGCTCACACCTGGAAATTTTGTTTTGCAGCACTTTTTCTCTTTTTTTTTTTTTTTTTCCTCCCCAAAGCACTTTCAAAGCTTAGAATGGGCCTTACATCAGGTTTCATACACGATTCAAGCCCTGAAATAAATGGAATGTGATTTGCAGAGCCAGACCTGCCACTGGTACTGCCAAAGGGAAGGCTTCTGTGAGCGGGCTAAACTCTCTTTCTTGCTCATGCCTCTTGCAGAAGCAGCAGTCACAGCCCTTTGCTTGGGCACAAGCAGGAGCCCCATGCCTGCTTCTTCACCCCAGTACTGCCATCTCCCTTGGCAGTGCTCATCTGCAGGGTGGGGAAATGCTGCATTTTCTTTACCTCTGAGCCTGCTCTATTTCCTGCATTATTCTGGATTCAACTTTTTATTGATCTTTGTCTGGTTTAGAGTGGTCTTCAGGATAATGAAGAGATTTTCACATCTTCCCTTGAGCTAATCTGAAATTGAAACCCCAAACAAATCTGAGAGTATTGAAATGTTTTTAATACCTTTCAAGGACTGCCATCTCTCAGATACTGTTCTTTCTAGCCTTTTTTTTTTTTATTATTTCTCAAGTGACCCCACCATAATCTTCCTCACATTTTCTCATGACTATATCACTTGAAGTCCCACCCTGAAATAAAGATTCATTATACTGCATGCTGTTCTCCCAAAATCCTGAAGAGATTCCCTCTCTCTCAATGAACTCATACTTTAAATGGATGAGAAGGGAACAGGGTAGGAGAGCAAGTCAAGTGACAGAGAAGTGAGCTGATTTTCTCTACATTGGGAGCCATATTGTTTATTTGACATACATGAGAGTCCAACGTAACAGTGCCTAGCATAGATAAGTGTCTTTGAAATAAATGTAGCATGCCCTAAGACAACATATACTCTCCCTTATGATGGAAGACACATAAAACTCAAAAAATCAGTTTCAAATAGCCCCACAAAGTGCAAGATGGACTGAGAGAACCTGTATGGATATACAAGGGATAAACTCCATGCCAACCAGCCCAAGCAATTCCACTGAATTATTTCATCAGAGGTACAGTCAGTGATGAGTAACTACTTCACTAAGAGCACAATTTAGCAAAAGGAATCTAAATCTATGGTGGCAGGCAGGAGATGAAGACTCGACTGAGTTTCTGACAAACAGAAAAAAAACCACTTCTGAATTGCAATCTAGTTTCTCTTTTTTTAATTAATTCCTTCTTCTAACTTATCAAACTAACACAAAAAAAATAACTCATATTTTAGTCTAGGGAAGTTGTTTATATGCATATTTACCAATTCTCCAGTGAGCAGATTTCTGAAGCAGATCACTCAGTGCTTAATTTTCTCAGCAAAAGAAACACAGAAATCTATCCACAGTGAAAGCACCCATGTTCTTCAGGGGTAAAAGATAAGGGTTATACAGACAAACCAGAAGCAAAAATCTGAAGAGATGTAAAATACTCATCATTTCTATTGATTTAAACTGCCTGGAAGCATCTCCTGGGAATGCTTCTCTAGATATTATCTCCATAATCATAGTATTCTCAACTGAAAATACAACCACTGTGTTGCAGTGCATTTGTATTGTAAACACGTGAAAGTGTTGGACTCATAAATATATTGCTAGCACAGATCAAATGAAAAATTCATTAGCTGCATCAAGTTCTGAAAGGTAGAACTGGCTTTCTCAATGAGATTTCTTCCATTTCTGACTCGGGTCAGTACTGAGCTGGTGCCTGGTTCTGTTCTCCCACAAGTACCAATTTAGTTGAATGTCACTGAACACTGAAGAGGTTACAATTAGGAAGGGCTGAGATCCATTCTTAGAATGAATCCATTGACAATAGAATTATTGTGAAAAAATAATTAAGGGAAAAAGGCATTTATGAACCTGGACATTTTGGAACAGTTACTTGCAGTTACAGGCACTATATTATATTCTATATATTCTGTACTACATAGGATCACAGAATGCTTTGGGTTGGAGGGGACCTTAAAGCTCACTCAGTTCCAACCCCCTGTCGTGGGCAGGGACACCTTCCACTAGACCAGGTTGCTCAAAGCCCCATCCAACCTGGCCTTGAGCACTTCCAGGGATGGGGCATCCACAGCTTCGCTGGGAAACCTGTGCCAGTGTCTCGCCACCCTCACAGTAAAGAATTCCTTCCTTATATCTAATCTAAATCTACCCTCTTTCAGTTTAAAGCCATTTCTCTTGTCCTATCACTACGTGCCCTTGGAAAAAGTCCCTCTCCAGCATTTATGTAGGCCCCCTTTAGGTACTGGAAGGCTGCTGTGAGGTCTTCCCTGGAGCCTTCTCTTCTCCAGGCTGAACAACCCCGGCTAACTCTCTCAGTCTGTCTTCATAAGGGAGGTTCTCCAGCCCCCTGCTCATCATTGTGGCCTCCTTGGGACTCGCTCCAGCAGGTCCATATCCTTCTTATGTTGGGGTCCCCAGAGCTGAAGGCAGCACTCCTGGTGGGGTCTCATGAGAGCAGAGTAGACGGAGTGAATTGCCTCCCTCAGCCTGCTGGTCACATTTCTTTTGATGCAGCTAAGGATGCAGTTGTCTTTCTGGGCTGCAAACGCACATTGCCGGGCCGTGTTGAGCTTTTTGTTACCCAGTGCTCCCAAGTCCTTGTCAGTCTCAGGATTGCTTTCATTCCATTCTCTGCCCAGCCTGTATTTCTGATTGGTATTTCCCCAACCCATGTGCTGGGTCTTGCATTTGGCTTTGTTGAACTTCATGAGGTTTGCATGGGCCCACCTCTCAAGCCATAGTCCCTCTGGACGGCATCCCTTCCCTCCAGCGTGATGACCACATCGCACAGCTTGGTGCCATTGCCAAACTTGCCAAGGATGCACACAATCCCACTGTCCGTGCAGCTGGCAAAGATGTTAAACAGTGCCAGTCCCAATGCCAGCCCCTGAGGAACACCACTCGTCACTGATGTCTTGTGAGCACCACTTGGACATCAAGCCATTAACTGCAACTCTTTGAGTGCAGCCATCCATCCATCAGATCCATGTCTCTCCAATTTAGAGACAAGAATGTCATGCGGGACAGTGTCAAATGCTTTGCACAAGTCCAGTAGATGGCATCAATTGCTCTTCCCTTATCCACCAGTGCTGTAACCCCATTGTAGAAGGCCACCAAATGTGTCAGGCCCAACTTGCCCTTCGTGAAGCCATCTTGGCTGTCACCAACCACCTCCTTATTTTGCATGTCCCTTAGCATAGTTTCCAGGAGGATCTGCTCCATGATCTTGCTGGGCACCAAGGTGAGACTGACCAGCCTGTAGTCCCCAGAGTCTTCTGTTTTTTTCCTTTATGAAAATGGGGGTTATATTTCCCCTTTTCCAGTCAGTGGGAACTTCACCGGACTGCCATGACTTCTCAAATATGATGGATAGTGGCTTAGCCACTTCACCTGCCAGTTCCCTCAGGACATGTGGGTGCACCTCATCAGGTCCCATGGACTTGTGTACCTCCAGGTTTCTTAGATGTTATTGAGTCTTCTATGTGTTTTTCTATCTGCCACTCTTACTGAAAGGCTGCTCCAGAAGTATGTTGTTCAGTAATCAGAAGTCTTCTAATTTCCATAAGAAAATGTAACCATGATCAGTGTTGTTCACTTTCTTGTTATGCCATTGCTTTTCTTTAGGGGAAATAATTTTTCCCCACTATGTTTTCCCCAGTTATGTTTAAAATGACAGCTGTATCTCCACTCAGTCTTTCTTTTCTTGAACCAATCTAGAATAGCTTTAGTTTTGAATTTGTTTCCTAAGATGCCTCTTAAATATCAGAAAAAAGGCTTTTCCGTGCATTAATTTGAGACTGAATCTCTCTCGAAAATGAGTGATTGGGATTCTGCATAGCATTCCCAGAGAGACATCACTGCCCCTTCCCTGGCATGCCAGCACTTCCCTTTCCCTTTCTTGCTGAAATGCCTAACATGATAGTTTACTGGAGCTGCTTAGAAAACAGATCTTTTGCCTATGTATTCAGTGAATAAATGAAAGTTATTGAGCTATCAGATATAATTTAAGATATCTCTTTGGGGTAAAAGGAGTATACTTCAGTCTTAAGTGTTAGCTTTCTACTACTTACCATGTAAAATGTGTACAATTGTAAAGGTATGTCTTGTAATTACTAGTTCTTTCAGATTCTCTGGAGGCACCAGCATGGATTACTGGAACCATGCAAGCACAGGCAAATCTTTGCACAAAAGAGCTGCTTTTCTCAGTAAAGTTAGTCCTACTCTATATTCAGTATGATTTTATTCACAGATTCACATCCCTACTTAAAAATATCATAGCAGTTTTTGGAAAAGGTATGAAACAGAAATACAAGCACAGTTGATGTCTGCAGTAAATATATCCATATATTTAGAAAAGTCCTCTTACATAGTCTATTCCTAGATGACAAAGTGAGTCAGGATTGTCCAAAGCTCCCAAATGCAGAGGTTCCAAGGAAGACTGTGCAAAAATGGGAAAAAAGGAGAATTACACTGGCAATAAAGGACTTAGAAGCTATCTTTTAATGTATTGCTAGTTTACACAGCTGATACCTTAAGCATTCTAGTATTTCATGTTAGGAAACCAAAACATCTTTCCAAATTTGCCTCTGAGATTGATAAAAATTCAATTCTAGACACAGAAGTCTTTTTGGCCAGATACCTATACCATAATGTTCTCCATGTTCAAACACAACTTTAAGTGCACTCAGACACAGCAGCTGGAGCTTTGTAAAGATTGCCTGAAGTCAAGCCGTAAAAAAGCTTGGAAAATGGATCTGCTGCTGGGACGCTGGAGCAAAGTGTTTATGCCAGCGAAAAAGCAAGGGGGAAATTATTCGCGATGGCCTAATTACATTAGAACCAACACTTATTCAGCTAGTTGAAGGAAAGAACCACGGGAAATAGAGGAAAGGACAATCCTTAGGTCAGTCTGATATTTTTTCTCTGTGTGGAAAACCATTCCTCATGAAAAGTGAGTTCTGCCATTATACAAAAAATCATCATCAAAATGACAGCATTGGAGAACCATTACTAATACTGAAACTTCATGAGGTGTAAAACATCTAAGGAAGTAAAGTTCCAATGGCAAATATCTACAGACAACAGGTATATTTTCACACCTTTACAATGCGTTCCTGGCTATTGCTTCCCACGGGAAATAACAAAATGCATTTAAGCAGTATACAGGCTATGCCCTGTCATTGAATTATATTGCAAAGATGATCTATAACCCTGAAAAGTGTGACTGTTTTTGTTCTATAGCAATAGTTCATAAGCTGCAAGACAGTAAAGGTAACTAATGCTTGTCACAATATGCAGATGATCAGCTTCCCAAGTAGGAGACTCAAAATGAAATATTACTAACAATTTATGATTATTTCCATGCAGATACTGAATGACTAATTCCTATCATGTTTTTCTGTAGTTGCGGGAGGGAGTGTTTCTGCACCTGTTTCTCTTCCCCCAAATCTAATCATCAGTAAAATTGTACTCAGCCAGCTGTTAAATTTCAGATCAGTTAGTGTATTTCATGCATTTAAAGTCTGACAAAATATGGTCATATAGCCACAAAAAAACCCGCCACAGTGATACTAAAGAAGTGATCGCCAAGCTTGTGAAGCTTCATGCAGTCTTGGATTTTTTTGTACTACATAACTAGATTCAAGCCAATGGTGGATATTCATATGCAAACTAGGGCACCCAGTTAATGCAACAAAGTTAGCAGAAGTTTGGGAAAACGTGGCCTGTTTCCACACATTCTTTTGAGAGCTTAAACCAGTTGTTAATTATTAGAAATTTATGTAAAGCAGATTAGCTCATGTCAACTCCTGTGCCATTTTTCACAGAGGGTATGGCATCTTAGTATTTGGAGAACAGAGTTCATTAATTCATTTAGTCACAAAACCTTACAGTTTGTTGATACACCTGTATTGAACCAACTGCCTTGTGCCTGAATGAAACATAATTTGTGTTTTGGCTACACAAGTATTTGAAGGCATCAACAAACAAAATCAAACCTTGCAAGTAGCTCCAATCCTACCACAAATGCTCTGTCAACATGCCTAATACAGTGATAATTACTCATTCACATATTTATAGTCTGAGCATGAATGTTTAACTCTAAAGGTTTTATATACTGTTTGCCACATACATTTTATGAAAGTAGTGGATTTGAAGTATGTACATACACATACATGTGTGTGTGCATATACATACACATCTACTCCACAAAAGGCTGCCCGCATGGTTTCATAAAAACAGATAGATAAATAGCTAACTAAGGTAGATATGATGACCTGGTAGAATTATTGATTGTTGAGTTCACCAAAAATTTTCCACTTAAAAATTGCTTAATGTTTTGCAAAATGTTAACTATATCCATTGGACTGTTTCATGCCATATTTTTACGTTAAAATGCCTTAGACATATCTGAAAATACAACCAAGGAAAAAACATTGGTTTACTCATAGCAAAAAAAACAGCCCATCATTTTTTTTCATTTAAGAAGCTCCCAACTTGACTGCTTTGGAGCTAGGACCTAAAATACTCCAAGAAGCCTTCCAGAGTGACAAGAATTTTTGCTCTAACAAGCATAGGCTTGCCAAGCTGGCTTTAAACAGAAGTCACCAGGGGAGAGGAACCTCAATCCATCCCACTCCTACTAATTTTATGTCAATGTCAACAAGAAGTGCCCAGAGCCTGATAGAGGGATCACAGGTCAGCAGGAGAGCATCTGAAGAGCAGCACAAAGGAATTCCAGCCACTCCAGCCAGTAAATCAGCTTCGTCAGGAGCCCGACTTAGAGGCCCTTATGCAAACGTACATAGCATGGGGAATAAACAAGAGGAGTTAAGAGACATGCACAGGGTTGCACGGCTATGATCTTACTGGCATCATGGAGATGTGCTGGGATGGCTCCTATGACTGGAGCGTTGGGATGGAAGGATACATGCTCCTTATGAAGGACAGGTAGGGAAGATGAGAAGGGGGTGTTGCCCTCTATGTCAGTGACCAGCTGGAGTGCACGGAGCTCCATATGGGGATGGATGAGGAGCCAAGGAAGAGCTTATGGGTCAGGATCATAGGGAAGGCAGGCACAGGTGACATTATAGTGGAGGTCTACTACAGGCCACCCAACCAGGAAACTGGGCCGACGAAGCCCTCTGTAGACAGGTAGGAGCAGCCTCACATTCACAAGCCCTGGTCCTCATGGGGGACTTCAACCACTCCAATATCTGTTGGATAGACAACACAGCAGGGCATAAGCAGTCCAGTTGGAATGCGTTGATGATAAATTCCTTCTCCAAGTGATACAGAAGCCAATGGGGAGAGGTGTCATGCTGGACCTTGTTCTCAAAAACAAGGAGGGGCTGGTGGGGAATGTGAAGCTTAAGGGCAGCCTTGGCTGCAGTGACCACAAAATGGTGGAGTTCAAGATCCTTAGGGCAGTGAGGAGGGTGCACAGCAAGCTCACTACCCTGGACTTCAGAACAGACTTCGGTCTTTTCAAGAATCTTCTTGGTAGAATACCATGGGATAAAGCCCTAGAGGGAAGAGGGACTCAGGAAAGCTGGTTAATATTCAAGAATCACCTCCTCCAAGCTCAGGAGCCGTGCCTGCCAACAGAGAGGAAGTCAGGCAAAAACACCAGGAGGCCTGCATGGGTGAACAAGGAGCTCCTGGGCAAACTCAAACACAGAAAAGGAAGCCTACAGAGGGTGGAAGCAAGGACAGGTAGCCTGGGAGGAATACAGAGAAATTGTCTGAGCAGCCAGGGATCAGATAAAGCCCTGGGCAGAATTAAATCTGGCCAGGAACGTCAAGGGCAACAAGAAAATCTTCTGTAGGTACTTCTGCGATAAAAGGAAGACTAAGGAAAATATGATCTCTCTCCAGAAGGAAACAGGAGACCTGGTTACCTCGGATATGGAGAAGCAAGAGGTACTCAATGACTTTCAATTGCTTGGTCTTCACCAGCAAGTGCTCCAGCTACACTGCCCAAGTCACAGAAGACAAAGGCAGAGACTGGGAGAATGAAGAACCAACCACCTGCAGTAGGAGAAGATCAAGTCTGAGACAATCTAAGAAACCTGGAGGTGCACAAGTCCATGGGACCTGATGAGGTGCACCCACATGTCCTGAGGGAACTGGCAGGTGAAGTGGCTAAGCCACTATCCATCATATTTGAGAAGTCATGGCAGTCCGGTGAAGTTCCCACTGACTGGAAAAGGGGAAATATAACCCCCATTTTCATAAAGGAAAAAAACAGAAGACTCTGGGGACTACAGGCTGGTCAGTCTCACCTTGGTGCCCAGCAAGATCATGGAGCAGATCCTCCTGGAAACTATGCTAAGGGACATGCAAAATAAGGAGGTGAGAAGAGAAGAGAAGGCAAGGCACCAGCAAGACCTTACAGCAGCCTTCCAGTACCTAAAGGGGGCCTACATAAATGCTGGAGAGGGTCTTTTTCCAAGGGCACATAGTGATAGGACAAGAGAAATGGCTTTAAACTGAAAGAGGGTAGATTTAGATTAGATATAAGGAAGGAATTCTTTACTGTGAGGGTGGTGAGACACTGGCACAGGTTTCCCAGCGAAGCTATGGATGCCCCAATCCTGGAAATGCTCAGGGCCAGGCTGGATGGGGCTTTGAGCAACCTGGTCTAGTGGCAGGTGTCCCTGCCCATAGTAGGGTGGCTGAAACTGAATGAGCTCTAAGGTCCCTTCCAACCCAAACCATTCTGTGATTTTTATAAACATTCAAAGTGGCACACTTCAAAAGCACCTGAAAAAAAAAAATAACCATACTTGTTTAAGAAGGACATTAGTTTGGCAACTAAATCTCACATAGGTTCAATTTCAGTTAAGTACTCTTGATTCCAGAGTTTGAAGACAGAACAAGGCTTCCTCCTTAACTCTTCCTGACAGATGAGGCTTGCTGTAGTGTCTGGCTTCTGAAGAGGGTTCATGGAAGCCATCTTTCACCTCCAGCATTGCAGCAGCTGATGCACGAAGAGGAGCCAGTGGCCACAGCAGAAACAGCAGATGGGGATTGCACAGCTGGGCAAAGCTGGAGGTGAAGGGAAGCTATGGCAGAAGTCTGTTAGACTAGTGGGGCAAAAAAAAAAGACAAGAAATGGGACAAGGACAAAGGGTGGATTTTTGTGCCTGATCAGAAAGATATTGAGAGGTTAGCCTAAGCCAGCAGTCTTTTTGCCAGTGAAAAACCCTGTCCTGAAATGTGTTTAGCTGAGCTGGCAGAGCGACATCTCTGTGTTCCTATATTGTCAGAAAACGGGTATTATCTTCGCTGGTAACAAGCATCCTCATCTTCCTCCCTTTTCTGCTCAATGGATATTTGCAGCTTTCTTATATTCCCAGGTACTCTGTTAGCATCTGTGTCTGCGCTGTGGAGATACTATTCCGATCTGATGCAGGTTGCTACAATTAGGAGGATGCATTGTTCTATAGGACTCTGTTTTTCAATCAGGGAATTATATTTAAAATATTCATTAAGATATATTGTTGCAATCCCTGCAGCAGTTTTACATTATTTAATGCTGTGGCCATAGATCTGGGTAACTCCAGGAATAGAACTGCCTCCCCCTCACAGAAAATGGATTGTTTGACATTAGCTCCAGCCTTTGTTCTGTGGAGATGACAGCCAGTTACCTACACTGGCAGAAGTAGTTGGAGAATATGTAGCAAGTGCAGCTGACAGCATCTTGCAAGTCTGTGATGCTAAATCAGCATCACTGCCACGTGCCTCTTCAATGAGAATGGAATGTGGAGGTAGAGTCGTGACGGTATGTTCCAAGGTGTCCCTGTGGTTTTTCCAGCTTGCTCCGTCAATGTTTCATCTGGGGTTATTAGTGTTTATAAAAGCATGCCCTTGAAATAGCTGCACAGTGTTAACAGAAGCAAAAATAGCTGTTCTTGTGCTTAACTTCTTCATATTGGGGTAAAATAGGGCTAAATTGGGCAAGTACAAAAATCATAATAGCACAACCCAGTTTAAGGGTGACTTTCAAGTCTCCTTTAGGTCTTAAACAGCACTGAGTTTAAGCTAAAATCATACCAGAACACATCCTTTCTCCAGAAAATCGTTCTCCCTTTTACAGATGCAAGATTTGGGGTGGCTTTTGCTTAGAGGTTGCTGAAGTCTGTTCACTAAGTCCTCTCCTCTACTCACAATTGAAGCAACCATTAAATTCCCCAGCTTCTGAAAAATACATTTCAGAAAAATCATTCAGATTTGCACTGGCATTTGTAAAATAACCATGTGTATCCTACTGGATGCCAGGTGCCCACCAAAGCCACTCTATCACTTCCCTGCCCAGCTGGACAGGGGAAAGGATAATGAAAGACTGGTGGGTCAAGATTAGGACAGGGACATCACTCACAATTATCATCATGGGCAAAACAGACTCCAATTGTGGAAAAATTAGTTTAATTTATTACCAATCAAATCAGAGTATGATAATGAGAAATAAAATCTTAAAACCACCTCCCTGCCTTCATCCCAGGCTTAACTTCACTCCTGGTTTTCTTACCTCCTCCTTGCCAGCAGCTCAGGGGGCTGGGGAATGGGGGCTGTGGTCAGTTCATCATGTTGTTTGGGCTGCTCCTTCCTCCTCAGGGGGAGGGCTACTCACACTCTTCCCCTGCTCCAGCATGGGGTCCCTCCTATGGGAAACAGTCCTCCACAAACTTCTTCAACATAAAACCTTTCCATAGACTGCAGTTCTTCACAAACTGCTCCAGCCTGGGTCCCTCCCACAGGGCGCAATCCTTCAGGAACAGATTGCTTCAGCACAGGTCTCCTGTGGGGCCACAAGCCCCACCAGCAAACCTGCTCTGGCCTGGGCTCCTCTCCCCATGGGTCCACAGGTCCTGCCAGGAGCCTGCTCCAGTATGGGCTCCCCATGGACTCACAGCCTCCTTTGGGTGTATTCATCTGCTCCAGTGTGGGGGTCCTCTGCAGGCTTCAGGTGGATATCTGCTCCACCATTAACCTCCATGAGCTGCAGGTGGATGTCTGCTCCACCATCAGCCTCCACAGGTTGCAGGGGGACAGCCTGCCTCACCATGGTCTTCAACATGGGCTGCAGGGGAATCTCTGCTCTGACTCCTGGAACATCTCCTCCCTGCCTTCTGCCCTGACCCTGATGTCTGCAGAGTTGTTGCTCACATAGTCTCACTCCTCTCTCCAGCTGCAGTTGTAGTTGTGCTGCAACTTTTTTCCCTCTTAGCTATGTTCTTCCAGAGGCACTGCCGCCATTGCTGATGGGCTCAGCCTTGGCCAGTGGCAAGTCCATCTTGGTGCCAGCTGGCATTGGCTCTGTTAGACATGGGGGAAGGTTCCAGCAGCTACCATAAAAAAGCAGTGGTTTTGATGAGTAGTATGTGAACCAGGGATCTTTGTATATATCAGATGCTATAAATTTTACTCACCTATGAAATATTGGAGAGGGGAGAATAAGGGGCGTGGTGTTTACTTTTCTCCTAACAGTATTTCTTAAACAGACCTGTATGACTCTGCTCCAGGCACAGTGGATCAATCACCATCTGCCATCAAAACTGATGAATTGTTACTTGCTCATCTCTAGACAGTGAAATAAAGTGTTGATCATGTTTCACTGAGAAATCCACCTTTTCTACTTTTTTTTTTTTTTCAAATTGGCTATAGGTCTGTAAGCATCCTCTGTGATTATTGTCAGATGAGCCACAGACAATATCTGAAGTAACACACTGCATGTTCTAGGACAAGACAAGGAAACACAGACTATTACAACAATATGCCTAAATTCGAAACTCACTTGACACGAGTCGGTCTCAATCACATCAGTGAGGGATAAGGGAAGCTCTGCAGAAAGAGGAAAATGAGTTACATTACCACGCTTTGGCAAAATAATAAATCTCAAAATTTTATGATCTGAAACACTTTATCATCAGGTTTTAGGGACTAGTATTTTTCCTGTAGTAAACTACTAATTGTATACCGTGACTATACAATATTCTTTTTAAATAAGCTTGTTTATTATTTTCGATACTTACAAGTTTCTTACAACCGTTGTTTCAGAAAGGAAACAACACAGTAACAACTGGGAGCTTTTTCCATTTTGTTCCCTTTAAAATTACAGTTGCTTTAGACAAAAATGTATGTATGTTTTTCTGATTTCTAATTTTTCAATGATAAAATAATATCCCATGTAAATTGCAGAAGCTGAAAAATTAATTTTTGTGTTTGTATATCAGGCAAATAAATAAATCTTACAGTTACTAATTATTTTTCAACTTTGCACATGAGAATGTGATTAGACTGACTACAACTGACACTGATTATCTGAGACAGGATGTTATTAAATCCCTTTGGGGAACTTTTGAAAGACCCACCACATTTACAGCAGAGAGCTTTTCTCTGCATTAGCTCATTTATGAGCAATTACATGGGACGTACTATGGAAAAGACGTCAGGAAAAAAACTGAGCAAACAGCTAAAGTGGAATTCAGACCCTTCCCCTCTGTCAAAACATCTCACAGCCTCACAGCCTGAAAATGTTTTGTCAAGATTATCTACAGCAAAGCTATTTGCTACATATCAGTAAAAGGTATGAGACAGGTTAGATTAAGACTACACAGCAGAGGGCTAGTAATGGATCTCAAGACAGCAGAGATTTCTCCCAGCTCAAATGGCTTCTTTGCTCCAAGAGCCCCCACTTCATTAAATTTGTGGCCTTGAAAAACCCAATATTTTCATTTCATCCATCTCAGAATTTTCACATTTTGTTATTTCATTAAAAAACTGCTATGAAGGGTTTATCAGTGAAGTGTGGGCAAATATGCAAAAAATATATACTGGTTTGAAAAATCTCCACTGGTTCTGGAAGAATCTGTGGCTGAATTCACTGATTTTTTTTTTTTTTTAATTTTTTTTTTCAAAGTTAAGATGTCAAAGATCTGATTTTTTGGAGCAGTTTACAATTTTGTACCTAAAAATATGCAGATAAAAAATGGAGAGCAGGTACGGACCATTTTCAAACCTGTATTCCTACAATGGACTATTATCCTGACACCCATAGCTGAGAACAAAAACACATAGTGAAGTACTGCAGATCTGGTATGTATGAAATAACTACACACCTACTGATTATGAGATTTGCAGTCTGAGAACATCAGAAAAGCTGTGAGAGATACATAATCCAAAGTAATATTGACAGTTCACTGAAGAACCAACAACACTGAGGTATTACAGATTGCAGAGATTTATTCTCACCTCTGCTTTGATTTTAAAACTAATATTGCTCTAAATACATGTGATGACAACACTTAAACCTCACACCGTTTCATTTCTTCTGTTGTCCCTGGGTGTCTTCACATACTTAATCCAAGTCCAGGATGGAAGAAGTTAAAAGACACTTAAGTGTTCCTTCCTTTTTCAACGAACAACTCAGTGGTACAACTGGAGTAACGTGCTGGGATTCACTTAGTGCTTTTCCTCAGAGTGCCTTAAAGAGCATCATCTTGCTGCCAGTGGTTCTTAACATGAAACTGATCCCAGGGTGGACTTACAGCAGTGGAAAGAGACTCAGCAGAGTTCTCCTTTCCCATAAACACTGAGATTCTCTGCTGCTCTCTGTAGCACAGTTATTGCTCCTGAAATGTTTCCTTTATGTAAAGATTTGTCCACAGTCCAGAAGGTCCCTACTTTGAAGTACCCACTGGTAACTGGTGATGAATACTGGAAGGTAGGATTTTCTGCATTGTAGTGATCACCGACCACAGGGAAAGCTTATGCAAAAAATCTGATAAATATGAATATGCTTCAGCCAGGAAAAATGGATCTTTTATTGCATTTATCCTTCAAGGCATATTATGTGGCATTTCTGATACTGCAAAGGAACACAGAGACACTGTATTCTGTGTGGCCAAATACTGTAGTCCTTACTCAGTTTTTACTCAGGAAAAAACTTGGCTTGAGTGAGAATATGCTTGACTAAGGACTGAACAGTGTGTTTTGAATCTTACCAGCATTGCTTGATGCTCATGTTGGGCAACAGATCTCATTGCTGATTTGCCTGCCTTGTTGGCCTTCTCCTGGGCTCTGGATCTGCTTTTGCTGTGTGTTATTTATAGCTTATATTGCTAGTTCAGATTGCTTCTCTTTGTGCTTTTCATTTCTAGCAAATATTTTGCAGCTATTGTTCTGCTGCTGGTAGATGTGCATGGAACCTGGTATGTGGAACTTGAACCTCAGCCCAGATTTAATTAGCGCTGTTAAACATGTTCTCACTATGGTGCTCAGAAGGAATTTTGCTGACCCTCTTTCAATGAAGCATAAATTTGTTTAATATGATGTTTTTACAATGCAAACATATAAGAGCTTGATTCAAAAATGTCAAGACCAAATGCTTCTCCAGTAAAGCAGATGGAGTGGCACCCATTTACAGCCCTCATAAGGTCAATTATAATTGCTTATTCTGACCTAAAATAGTCATAAAAGAAAATCACTAGATTTGTGTGCTGTAACATCACCTTGTCTTGTAGTTTTAATACTGCTTTAAAATAAGATATCCTGAATACTAATTACTACCAAATTATGCCATAGTCTACTTATATGCAGCAAAACTAGCTAGGTTATCACTCGTATGTCTTATGAGCCATACCTAGCCATGGTTTATCCTCTATTCATGCTACAGGGTACGAAATTCCTGGGTGCCAACCTGCCTATGGCAACCTAGAATTCTCCAGGGCAGGCTCGCAAAATCTTCACCTACTCTCTGGGACAGGTAACTAATAAGTGATGTTTTGTGAAGTTATGCTTTCTTTCTAACTTTCTGATGTCCATAAAAATGTTTCATTTCTTCATGTCAGTCTGTAGTCTCTCATCATTCAGTTGCGCTATGTTTTCTGAACTAGGGGAATAACAGCAGATCTGTTTATTATAGTACTCTAGATGCTTGCCACAGCCAAGCCTGTAATAATTGTTATTAACATGTATAAAACTGAAAGATGTGAAAGAAGCTGCAAAATCCACTGCTGCCTACTACCACTTAATATTTTTTTCTGATGGATTAGTTCTTATAAGACAGACAAAATGCATTTCATTGTTGATGGCACAGTTATCTGGGTAGTACACCCACCTTTCTTAATTGCTGGTATGTATATATTCTCTCTCCTTTATCAGGTTTACACTAATCTTCGGTCTCCTGAAGCAAGGATTTTTTCAATGCTATAGGTACAGCATTGAAAGGATGTTGAAAGGATGGAGGAGTTACGACTGATTCTAGTTTACATTCCTATGCAGCACACAGTATAAGTTTTTTTCCATATTTTGCTTAGATTCTCTTCTGCTTTTCTCCTGAATATACTCTTTGTTCTTTGTTGCTCGACTTTATTTCAAGTGGCAGGTATGTAGAAGAAATGTCATTCACTGATCCTATAGCTTTCAATGACATGAAAGATTGAAATATATTTCAGTGTAAGTAATTAGATAAAAAAGACAGGCTAAGCTTTAGATTGCCTTATGGAATCACAGAATCATAGACTCATTTAGGTAGGAAAAGACCTTTGAGATCATCAAGTCCAACCATTAATCCAGGGCTGCCAAGTCCATCACTAAACCATCTTGAAGTCTATTGATTTTCTTTGAACAATGTGTGTGAATTTTCATCTTAAGAGTGCTGCTAGTATAGGAAAGATGTAAGTGAGATTCTTTTGGTGTTTTTAGGCACAGTCTACACTCTGTGTAGTGAAAAAAACAACAGTCTTGGAAAAGTGGTTTGAATTTCTATTTTTCAGTTCCCTGGGACTCTGCACATGCACTCTTGCCTGTGTTTAGATGAGCTTGATGTAAAAATAGCTGTGGTCTGCGGCTTGTCCTTGTTAAAACCTGGAGATGACCAGTGATGTGAAATATAATCAGGGCATATAAAGCTTTTTCTCAGAATGTTTGACCCTGATTCCAATTTGATTGAATATTTCAAAGTCTTTGAAAATCAGAACAAATTCATACAGCCACAGTATAATCACTGAGATTGATCTTATGTGGTGTTTTTAAATAGATGCCTGTGAGGAAGTTCAGAGTCTTAGGACGACATTTAGTAACCTTTCTGTAGGGGTCCCTAAAAAAAAATATATCTTTTTTCCTACCATCACTGTCCACTTGCAGTTTTTGCTTTCAAAAGAAAATAAGCTTACTCTTTTAGAGGACAATACGACAATTTATCTCCAAGGCAGTTTATCTCCAAGTATACCAAAGCTTAAAATGTACAAATCTGGGAATTTAGCTCAGGTATTTAGCCATTTTATAAAAAATAATAAACAGACATTGAAAAATAATGTTCATTTCCCTCCCTGTTTTTCAAAAATCTCACAAGGATCTAAATTTTTAGAGAGATTTTAGTATTTCCTGAAAGCTTGCTTATTTCTTTCCTGTTGATTAACTCAAATCTTAATCACACGATTTCAACTTATCTAGACTTTACAAATTTATCTGGAAACTTGCTTTTCAATTATATTGAAAAATATCAGCTTACTGAAAGAATGAGAAAACAAAACCATTTGTTTGTGAAAATGAAACATAGTGAGTATGACAACTGTCAGCACTTACAAAATGAGGATAGATTCTATTTTACCCAGCCTGACGCATGCACTTTAACCTTTAAAAAACTAATGAGAAAGCAACCAAAATTTCAGCAAGAGAGTCATAAGCCCAAGTCTCAATTCACCCAGAATGCTAAAGTAATTCAGTTATAAAGAAAAAAAAAAAAAAAAAAAAAAAAGGGTCTGTGTTTATGCAATCCACATCTCAGGGTGCAAGAGGCATTTTTGGGAAAGTTTGTAGTAACAAAGCTGCTTCCTCACTCTGCGTGGTTCCTTGGGGTGCTGTGTCTGCAGGGCAGGTGGAAGCAGAGGGCTCCTGTGCGGTCTCTGAAGCAGCACGTTGTGTATTGATTTTCACATGACCAGTGCAAGCATTTTTTCCAGAGGAATACCTGGTGCCTGATTTGGCCCCTCCACAGTTACATAGAGCTCCTTCATTTACTGGCTCACTCCAAAAACTACGGAAGAGTTAATGCCAAGGTGCTGGACTGCTAACAGGAGTTTGGAGGAATGCAGTCCTTTTCCCTCTCTTTCCCTATAAACCCACAAAAAAGGCAACAAAACAGTCGTACACTGACAAGCTAGTTCAGCTGAGGGAGTGGGATAAAATAGACTAGGCTGAACTAATAAATCATGACATTAGTTTGGGAGGAAGGTTGTATGAAATGACTGCACAACATGCTGAGCAGTGGGGAACCTGCTAGAGGTGAACTCATTTATACTCTTGCAGAGTAGAAGATGTCTCAGTTAACAAGTCCTAAAATAGTGTGCTGCAGTGTATAAAACAAGGTAGGGTTCTAAATAATTAGCCAAAGACAACGAATTCCTTTCTTTTTCTTTCCTTTTCTTCTTTTGCTGTAATATCAAGTTGATCAGAGAGCCAAGGATCATTTGTTATTGTAGGAAAACTAAAAATACCTTGAAATATTCAGGCAAAAGAAGTTCATTCAGATAACAGGTGATAGCTCTTACTGTTCTTGTTTAACGTCCTATACGTGAGTCTGTGTGTAGCAATAGTTCCCTCAGAATCTGAATTTTCTGTGCACGGCTGTGAATTTGGGTGTGTCTAGGGTAAGGAGTATTATTTAATCAATTTATATAAATCAGCGTCTTTATTTAATTTCATTGTTTGCTTGCGCTAATAAACCAGCGATCTGTTCTACTGCTAGAAAACCTTCCAAAAAGTCCCTAGAGCTCACCTCCATGGCATGTCACTTTAGTAACATCATACAGCTGTGTGTGATGGGGGAACTAAATGATGAACAGAGACTACAGTAGAACTGACTGCACCTACATGGAAAGCATCTGAGGGGTCAGTGCTGTGTCTCACTCAATCATTATCTCCTACACTCTTGAGTAAAAATATCTGGAAAGCATTGGCATTTTTTTAAAGGCAAGCACCTATGGGTTCAAGTTATACATAAAACGTGAGCTACTGTTTTGTAGAACTTCTGTCACAAAAGAGGATCAGAATGCAACTGTCATCAGATACAATTAAAAAGAAAATTCAGTATTTTACCCAAATGAGATCATATACACTCCTTATTAAGGAAAAAAGCAGTGGCATATGCAGTTCCTTCTCCCCTCAGTCCCAGTCCAGTATAATTCTGTCTGACTGGTCTTGGAGCCAGAAGGGTATGTTTAATATTTTCATCTGCTTAGCATAACCTTTCTGACAGAAGTGCTAAGCCAGCCCACCACAATGAGTCCCTTGAGCCAGAAAAAGATGAATTTCAAATCAGAGGAAAAAGAAGAGGATGTGGAAATGAAGGAAATAGCTAAGGTGAGAACAGACATGATAACCTCTGTCCGTCAGCCTATGCCTGGATGCTTTATACCAAATGAAACGGGAACAAAATTCTGACCCTACTACTAAAACATTTCTAAAGTACTCCCCTACCGCACCTCCAGCCTCAGTCCTTTAATAGAAAGAGTGAGATAAATTTCAGCATGCTTCTGGGCAGTGGGTCTCACCCATTCTCATTGCATGTCCTATTACAAATAAATGGCACAAGTCAGCAGGAACCACATTCCTGTTCCAGCACAGCTTGATCAAGATGAATCAGGAAGGTAGATAAAAGCTAAAGTGAGAAAGGTTTAATAAAGCAATTAAAATATAACTTTATAAGCTTGTGAGCTGATGGGGCAGGCTGCTTTCAGTAATTTCCAGAGGGAGCACTTAGCTGTGACTACAAACCAAAGCAATCTAGAAGCTGGCCACTCGAAGCTGTAAGGAGAGATGCTGCAACTGAAGGCAGCTTGCTCAGTGGCCTGGAGAGCTCTCTTTGGCTTCCAAATCATAAATTGAAGTCTATGTCTAATTTTGCTACCTCACTTTCTCAATATCCCACTCCTTTTTTGTCCCTGTATTTCTCATTATTGCTTAGTAGTTTGTATTCCCTAGTGAGATGCTGTGCATCTAGGACTCTGCCAGACATTAAAAAGCAGGCAATGTCTGTTCAACAGCTTCACTTTCCGTGCAAGGCAGCCCCCCAGTAGGCTTTGTTACAGCAAGAAGCAGTTGTTGCAGTCAGCCTTTTCTGCTGCTTTTCTTATCCTTTCATACCTTGCAACTTTACATCGTAACTCACCATTTCTTCTAGCCAAATGCTTTATGCAAACATATCGGCCTCTGGAAAGCCAGAAAATAGTGTCTCTTACAAGAATGCACCTTATTCCAGAGTCCTGTCAAGAGCAGAGTCTGGGCAGCAAGCAGTGAAAGGATCCCTTCATCTATGGTCAAGGCCGTTATGTCTCTGCTCTTGTACAAATGTTGCCTGAAGTTTGCCATGCCAGAATTCGACTCCCTTCTCTCCCAGCCTCACCAGCTGACTCATTTCAGGTGTCAGCCAGAGCACTAGGCAACATTTGGACAATGCAGACAATTTGGAGTAGGGCATGAACATGAGCAGAGTCCTACATTATCATGAGAAAATCAACATATTCTTCCTACCTCAACAGAATGAGTCAGAAAACATATATTCCTCTTTGAATTGCATGCTTTTCTTCTCTTGCAACTTTATCTTCCACCTGTTCACCCCTTCATTTTCCAGCAACATGGAGAAACAAACTGAACAGGGACAGTCTTTATTTAGACTTCTGTGGGATCACTCACTGGACCTAACAGTTTGCATTTAAGCCACTGACTTTAAGAGTCTTCCTGCCAGAGCTGAAATCAGTTGGTCTTCACAGCCTTTAGGAAGAGCCTACACAAAGGCACTAGGAGGCAGTTTGGAAGAAGGCAGAGATCGTAAGAGCTTCTGCTGCTTCCACTCTTTCACTCTGCTTCAGTCACCTTTGAATTTGGGCACAAGGCTTCTGCTTGTTCGCAGTGCACTGCATTCATTTCTCACACACAGCCAGCCTGACCACGCTCGGGTATTTAACCTCAAAAATGTCTCGTAAGCAAAAGCGGTCATCTTGCTAGTAGGAAACAGAAAAGTATTTTGAAAACTCCAGATCCAAATCAAGTGAGCAGAGGTATTAAACCAGTCCTCAGAGAGATGGCACAGCTTTTCGCTCTCCGTGCCGCCCTGTACCGAGCACGGCGCTGGGCTGGCTAGCACAGCTGCCTGTGGTAGATGGTACACATCCCATTTTGTAAGTCCATGTTCGCTGCTCTGCACCCTTGATTTCTTAGTGCTCTGGCTCCCTAGATGCAGGTCTGGATTCCCACTGTTCGTGTTCATTTGCCCTTTGCAGTTTTCAGCACACGGGGGAATCACAATTTCCTGCTGAAGAAACTTCATTTTAAATAATCAAAACACCTTCAGTGTCTATTTCTGAAAGCTGTAATTTTATTCATGGTATTTCTATTCAATCCATTCAGAGCCTGAGGTTATGGATAGTACCTTTAAATAAAGGACAATTTGTATGTCTTTATTACAAGCATATTTAAAAATCTTGCCACGTTCCACTGACAATAATGGCATTCACTCAAGACAACTCAGTGCTGACAGCTAGTCCTCTAAGGGTTTTTTGCATGTCAACATGTAACTGAATTTTCATATCTTAATTGCCTCATATTACAGTTAATATTGAACATTCTTGGATAGATATGTCTGTGGGCTTCAGATACTTGTTATAGAAGTCACCACTTCTGCAATGAAAGACTGCTGGGTCAATATCACCAAAACATAATTCAGTTTTATTTTTAGGAGAGATCTCTCTTTTCCACCTCTTATAAATAAGCCCAGCACAGTTTAGACACACTTACTGTATAATACCTGTTGTCTGGTCTGAATTTTTAATTGTGCAAATTATGCAAGACCCAGATACTCACATCTTAAGCGAGGAAAAGCTGCCTTCCGAAATCCAGCGATACTTCTGTTTTAAGGTAGTTGTATCAGCTTTCCAGGTGCTGTAAATAGGCTCTCAAGTTAAGGATCTGTCCTATAGCACTTTGGACTTCAACTGCTAAACATCTCTTCCCACCACCACCCCGCTTCCCTTCCAAATGACTTTCTCTAATGTTTCTGATAAAGCATCCCCTCTTCTCTGGTTTAAATTCTGCCAGAATGTCTGGAACCTAAGAAAAGGACGGTATTACTTATTTTATGTGCCCATCAGTCATCTGGAAACTATCTAAGCTCCAGATTTGGATCACCCACACATTTGTTCTGAAACATATGTACAGGCCTTCCCTCTCACAATCCAAACTCAGCTTCAGGTTGTTTATTTTGAAAATGAGTACTGGAAAGAAAATTCAAGCAGTTTAATACTTGCAAGTAAACCTCCCCCCCCCCCCCCCCCCCAAAAAAAAAAAAGCTATCTATCTATATAAGTATATGTATATATATATATATCTATAGGAAGGAAAGATCTGCATGAAATTTGACAGGCAAACTGTTCATACTCCAAAGTTTCAAACACTTAACAAACTTCTTTGAAAGTAATGGAGAAATTTGGTGGATGTGCTGTAGTTAAAAAAAAAACAAACAAACAGGCAGACCCTGTGAAAATTTGGAAAAAAAAAAACCAAAAACCCAAAAAAACCCAAAACAAACAAAGAAAAAAAAAAACCAAAAAAAGTGAGCTGGACAAAGTGAGTGTGAGCCTGAAATTACAGGAAAATACCTATTGAAGAACTTGGATCCATATATGCCGAGGCATTTGTTTGGGTACAAATGAAGCTGCTGAATAAAGAGCACAAGAGCATTGGGATTTGTGGACTGGGCTCTGAGTCTAAACTGCAGCAACATAATATATTTCCCCAATAAAACTAATTTCAAGTCCATAGTGGATTCTTAGAATCTGGATCTAGAGTTTGTAATTTGGTCCCATCCCCCTCCTAATCAGACAGAGCAAGCACAAGGTTAGCCACAAAGGCTGCAGACAAGGAAGTTAATTTTGGCATTACCCTTTTGAAATGGTTACCCTGAGCATGTAACACATAATCAAAACTTGATTAACATAGAAATCCAATTACTGCTTCATTAAAGCTGTTTCATTAATCTAGAAAACATTTGTAAAATGCTTGGACTTCATTTCCCAACAACTACAAATCTAACAAACATTGTTGAGGGGTCAGATTCAATGCCACAACTGTCATCTCAAAGCTATCCCTCCTAAGCCAAGGTCTGGGTGCCCTTCTTGCAGCACATCCACACTGGGCAACATGCAGACCTGGCGTGCCCCATGCCTGAGCCGTGCTCCATGACCAGCAGCAGAGATGTACTAGAATAAAAGGTCCTGGGTAATTAGACACCCCCCCAGCCACATACCAGCAGGAGCTGCTGAAACCAGAACTCCCTGGTATCCCTAAGGTCAGGTTGGGAGTGCAGTCCACCTCCATTGAGCAGCAATGCAGTGGCACTGAGGACCTGTTGGGATCTCTGCTAGCTGCAAACATCCCCAGAGCTCTCTGTCCCCAGCTTGCTGCTCCCTGGGGTGTGAGCTGTATGTCAGTAAGAGGTACCCCAGGGCTTTGCCTCCTGCCTGGCTGACCTCCCTTGTCGCTGTGTTGATAGGCTCCATTCAGAGATGGGAAGCAAAAACAGGGATGTGGCTGTTTGTTCTCCTGGAGCCAAACAGTCCGTCTCTTTGCAGAGGTGCACAGCAGCTTCACACTGTTGGGAAACCACTTCCAGAAATTCAAGTGCACAAACCTGGCCCCAGGCTCCCTGGCTGCCCACCAGGTTACTGCTCCTGGCTGTCATCAGTTGTCTGAGTGGGCATGACATGTCTGGGCTCACAGGTGGTCTCTTGGCCATTCCCAGAGACCCTCTCCTGCTTTAGACTCCTTCACAGCAAGCACCTGTACAGGGCTGACTGGTTTTAAACTCTTCCCTATATAAAAACCCACAGGGTAGAAGAAAAGATGTTTTCTGAAATCCAGTTCCAGCATATATTTTTAAAATTCTTCCAGAATATAAAGATTTCCTTCAGTGCTCACAAATTCCTGATCCTATGAAGGCTTTTTTAGAATGTGATATATTGACAACATGAAACAGATCTGATAAATGCTTTAAAAGCATTTAGCGGTTCTTTTTTTTTTTTTTTTTTTTTTTTTGTGGGCCTCCATGCAATCTAAGCACACCAGCAAGGGAATACCATTACCTCATGTCATACACACGGTACTGAGTCAGGAAGGAGGGGGGTTATCTGAAGAGATGCAGTTGTCTACATCTGAGCTACTTGACTAGATTCCCTCTGTAATTAACAGAAATGGATACTTGCAGATTTGCATTACCTAATCTAAAAGTAGGCTTCTAAAATAGGTCAGATTAATTTCATCTTAATAGTACCTGCTCATCATCACTGACCCAGCACAGGAACCAGAGCTGCCCAGCAGTATTGCCCTAGCTCGCTTGGCCAGTATAACACAAGGCACATTTGCAAAGCCAAGTACAAGGCTCAGAGCCCCAAACCCCAGTCCATTTAACTCCAATCTACACATTCCTTCTCCCAAGGCAGGATGTTTACCCACAAAACACAATTAATTTGACTTACATTTCACAGCTACATTAAAACTTGTTTTACTGCATAGAAACAAGAACCTTTGATATGATTTTTGAGTATTTTTGACATGAGCATCTATATTGCCCTTGTTTTGCGTTCCTTTCACTGCTAATTTCCCTCCTAAACACCATTAATCATATTTTGTTTTACTCACTCCTAGAGCTGTGTGAATGAACATAATCAGTCCATTCAGGGAGAATTTCAATAGTTCAAAAAATGAGTTTGCTCTGTTTTTTAAAAAAAATGCAGACTCATCTACAAAGCAAAGCCCTGGGGTGGCAAGCAGATGTAAAAGTGCTGCTGAAGCAGTTTGACCAGTGAGGTGGAGATGTGGGGTTTCCAGGACACTCCACCAATGGAGCAGCCCAACAGACATCAGTTCTCAGGGAGTAACAGCTCAGCTTTGCCTGAAATGCTGTGGTGAAAATATGTTCATCTGGTGCTTCTCCAGCCAGCACTACAGATGACTCGTGACCAAGGGCTGCAGGCTGAGATTGTCACATGTTGCCCCTGTCCATGGTGCTCACCAACCTGCGCACCCTTCCCTGGGGCTGAAGCTGTGCAGAGTGGCACCAATGTTCAGCTTAACATACAAGCTGGCAGGAACATCTAGGGAAAAAAATACCTGTTTTGATTACTCACTACCCTTTGGGGACAGAGGTCTATTGCAGAGGGTGAGGTGACACCACAAATGCAAACACCTCTTTGCTTCAATCCTTGTGCAAGCTGGGATGGCAAACTTTTAACACCAGGAAAGAAACACAAGGAGTATTGGGTGGAACTTGAACTTGCCTGCACGGCCTTCTCATCTTTCTCCTGTAAAATAGACCTCTCTGCATTAAATGTGGAGCCTGAGCAGTGCTAACTCTGCCCTGATAATATCTCCCCTGAACAGCCTCTGAATTATTTCTGGGGATCAACTCCAGCAACAGGATTCAACAGAGGCTTGGCATCTCTCTGTAGGAGCACTGCCGGAGGGAAAAAGGCTTCAAAGTCTCCAGCAAGGAGCAATTCCAAACCTGGCAATTACTGCAGCTTAAATTTTTGTGGGCACAAATTTCTATGCCAATATATGTTTTCATATCTATTTTATACTTTTTTTATTATAAACAGAGCTAATTGATGAAAATAATACTTTGCAAAGTCTGGAGACCTGTTTTTAATAACCTTTAAAGTAGCTTCCCTTGAGACGCTTTCTTTCACCAGTCTAAATATTTAATATTTAGTATTGTACTTACTGTCCCTGTTTTTAGAGAAATACTTTAATGAAGCAAAATGGGTAGTGACTTACAAACCACTGGTTGTCACAGGAGCAGGATTTTAGAGATCATTAGAAGAAATAGAAAACCACTTATGGAAAAGGTCCTACTTACAGGATTTTTGAAGTCATCCTGTAATTCCACACTCCTCCCAGCTGTCAGAGTTTCAGGAAGTCCATGGAATATAGGATTTGTGTTTTCTAAGACATAGCAGTACCAGATTTCCAGAGAATATTTTTTTTATTTGCAAATAAATATTCTCCTTTCTCCTAGCTGTACTTTTTCCATGTAATTATTTTCTCAGTTTTAGATATGTAGTTATAGGTATAGATATAAAATAAAGAATCATAAGGACCCATTAGCCATGGAAGATAAGCTATGAATTATGATATTCTGATTTACCAGCATTAAAAAACAATTGTGCAGTAAACTTTTCTAATTAACTGGTATGTGACAGGCAGAAATAATATGCAGCTAGTTTATGGAGTTGGTTGTTTTGGAGAAGGGGGGAAAAATGGCTAACTTTCTGACTCCATATTTTTACTTTTGGGGGTTTTTTTTCCCTCTTTTCAGCACTGTCTAAATTACCACTACCAAATTTTCAGGGCTACCCAACAAAATTAAGCACTCCTTATGAAAAACCCAGATTTCACAAGCAAAACCCACAACACAGCATAAAGTGGCTGTGTTTTCCACCATTCAGCATATTCTCATCAGAACACAATTTCTTTGTTTCTAAAATTTTTATCTTTCTGTGTAATAACTTGTATTTTAATAATGATTAATTGCTATTTACTTACTACTACATCTTCAGGAATCCTGTCCGTCACATGAAAAGGGGGAGAAGGGAAAATTTCTCCACCCTGGGTGTTTGATCTATCAGTGCCCCAGGAAAACCAAGACCTTTGTGCCCAACCAGTGTCCCATTACAGGGACCCCTCACTCAACAGTCCCTCTGGGCTGGAGGGCGATTTGACTGACTGGCTCAGGGAAAACATGCCAACAGCATCAGGGGAACCCCTCAGCAGGTCTTCCCACTTTATTTGAATATGTTACCCACTGCCAGCAACTGCTAGCACCCACGAAGGACTAACACTAATAGTTTCGAAATAATGCTCTTCATTAATGTAAATTTGTGACAGAATAAGGTTCAAAGATTGCTGGTGATAAATAACACCAACTGTAAGCAAGCTTTAAACAATATATCTAACAGCAGGTAGCATAAGTTGCAGAAAAAGGTTCTTACCCAATAGGCATCCCTACAGGGGAGAAGACAGGTTCAGTCTGTCAACTGATCCCAGAAGTTACGATAGCATCTTCCCTAACTTCTCCCCTCATTTGTCCACTTGTTGTACTTCACAGTACATTGCATATTCATTCATCACACACAGGATTGGTTAGAAATTTCTCACTTCTACCTTGATTGGAAGTACCTTCATTCCACTTAGAGAGTGGGTCAGCTTGACCTAACTTAGCGAACACTAAATCAGAGTTGAGTAATCCAGGAGTTTAGACAACAATTCTGCCCCTTTGGACTTATTTCAGTCCAGGACTAGTTCATCTCCTTCACATTTATGTGGAGCTTGAGTGACTCTAGTCATACGTATCGCTGTTACTGACAGGCATCGTATGCCCAGTAAGGGGCAGTAGCACCTTGGAGGCAGGTAACTTTGAGATGGAGGTGTGCGTTGGTATTACAATGTTATTACAATTATTTCATCTGCGGAAAGCCATTTCGCTACAACAGTTGCCTCAGCCACGGACATCTTGCGGATTCTTCATGCAACAACTGCTATGAGGCTTATCAGCTGTGTGGTGCCATCAAGTTCCCATTTCTGCAGGGAGCAAGAATGAGAAGACCTCAGTGTCTCCACTCCGCTCCACCCTCCATTACTCCTATCAGCAGGTGCTGAGCTGGCAGGGTGTGTTGCTTAGGGAGCTGTGGTGATGTAGATTCCATGCGTGCCAACCATCCTTAAAGCGACAGCTGTATTTTACCCTAAAAAAAAGCTTTCTGTAATACTACGCTTCCATTAGGTCCCACTTCTCTCTAATTCCCCCCGAAGTAATTTTCCCACACCATCATAAACCAGGTGTTACTGTTCCTGTCTAAAAATAGTAAGTCCTCTTAAAAACAGCCAGCTGGTTTTGTGCGTTTCAGATGAGTTAAAGCACACACTAAGCAGGAGTTGTACTAAGTTTGGGAAGGTTTCAGGATGCCATCATATCTTTCCAGTTTAGCTGGGAGTGAGTGGAGTTTTTTCAGAATTATGGTTTGCTGAATGAGAATAACTTTGAAGTTGCCTAACTTATGCCTTAAACACTGGGTTTTTTCCTTATTCTGTACAACATTACAGGTATGCTTTACTACCCAGAGCATTATGTGGAAGAGTACACGTATGTGGACTGTTTCTCTAAAGCTTATTACTATAGGTTTGGTTTTAAATTAATAAATTATCCCATTCTGAAAGCAAAGAATTCAAGAATACAAACATTTCAAAGTGAACTTCAAGGTTGAAAAAAAAGGTTAAGCTTGAAGTTTATACTTCAAAATTTTTCTGAAACTTTGAAGCCCTAGCACAAGGTTCAGGCTGCCAAAACTTGGCAAACCATCCAGACTTGAATTCCAAAGCACATTTTGGCATCTCAGGCGAGCACTGCCTTCCACCTGAGGATTGAGATTTACCCAGAACTCTAATTTTGAACCCCAAATTTCCCCACATAGACAGGTCTGGGCACACAGGTATATTCAGAAGCAATTTTGCTGAAGGAGTCAGGTGTTTTACTCCTACCTAATCTTCACACAACTGAGACCCAAAGCAAGAACGTACCTACATGAGGAAGCAGCGGACTAAGTTATTGGAGGCTGTTAGCTTTTTTCCCTATTTTGTTAAGCAGTCTCCAACTATTACTGACTTAAAACATCCCCAGCATTCCTGCTATATTTGTATCCCTACAGCCCTTCTTCCTCCTGGAGGTCAAACTGCCTGTGGCCAAACCTCCCCTGATCTGGTTTAATTTGCATTAACTGCACTTGCCCAGCATAGAGCAGCAGCCTGGCCATTTTTATCTAAAACCATAGCTGGAGGGCCTACTGTCTACTTTTTGTACAAATCCCAGTGGTTGGATTTTTAGAGCAGCAGCAGACTTGAGATGAAATCTCTTTTCACTTTAAACACTTCTGACACTGTAACTCCCACTTCACAGAAGAAAATCCAAGTTGCCAGGCTACAGGAAGGAAAACTGACCACTCTTCTTTCCCAAGATGAGCAAATGAGTAGTGAGAACAACAGGACAGAAGCAGAGCAAGTGAAAGGTGTTATGATGTGGTAACATCATAAAGGAGGACATGCAGAAATGAGCAGCATGGGTTCAGAGTCTCATTTCCCTAGCTAATCGGGGGCTTTTATTCATCAAGTGAAATACAAAAACTAAATGATTGCATTAACTGGAGCTGCATTAAATGTCTGAATTAGAATGTGTTATTTTAAGAGAATATAACTACAAGTGGTAATCTAAGTATAACCGTAACCACGCAATATGTGTAATTGAAATAGAGCACTGTGTTGGCAAAACATTAGGCTGTTTCTGAGCTCTAAGCTGCATGGATCAAGTAAGCAGCAATTGTAAAGCTCTTGCATTAACTTACCAAAGCTCCTGTCGCAGCCTGTAGAGAAGGCAATCACACTGAAGACAGCTCAGAGAAGTCTTTCTTGAAGAATGGCATGTTGTTCCCAACTCTCTTTTTAATTAGAGGCCCAAATCATTATTCTCCTGAAGCTGATGGCAGTGCTTACTTGACATCAAAGGGAATCAAGTTTTGCCATTCTTTTATGAAGAATTATTTTTATTGTATGATTAAAAACAAACAAGGCAATTCACAGTGCATCACATGGTAGCACTTTTGTCTCAAGGTGATGGCAGATTCCAGCTCTGTAGTGCCTCAGAGGTCCCATGTGAAGCTCCAGGATCAGCTCAGTAATGAGGCTGCAGTCTCCAAACCAAGTTACTGTCACCTCCAGAGAAACCAGCTCTGACTGGAACCCCATCCTGCTGTGCAACTGGCAAACATACTAGAAGACTGAGGAGCTTAACAACTAAATAGGCAAGGATAAAAGATCTCTATTGTGCAGATAAGAACTGAGGCAAGTGCAGACTGGTTCCCCTGAAGCCTCACTGTCAATCTCCAGTAAAGCAAGGAGAGGATGGATCACCAGGTTCGCTGCTTCAGATCCAGAGGGATGATTTGGGTGCAGATGACATTTTGACCTTCATGATAAAAATTTTGTGCAGATGTCCTTGCTTTGTGCTATCTTATGTCATCTCTAAAAATAAAGAGAAGAGTATTAATAAAGTGAAAAACCTCCTCTCCAAATTCTGTGCCTAGTGCTTTGGTTTGTCAGAGCATAACTGAAGCTAGCTTACAAGCCGGGTGTAAAGTTCTTCGTTTGTGAAAGAACTGTGAAAACTTTAGGATGACACCTGAGTCTGGGAAGCCTTTGCTTCCAAATAAGTGGGAAAATGGGGAAAGAGCCATAACTTTACAATTACTATAATATTAATTGATTACCATTCTCCAGAAAAAATGTTGAACAATGTCTCTAGCAGCATTATGGCCAGGTATTGGGGTGAAAATTGAATCAAATCAAACAAAATTTTCTTTCTCCCCAAAATACATTACAACTTTAATTATTGGCAAGGAAATATTTTTGCACAGTTTATGTAGAGTTGCTGCTCTATAGATATCTGCTGCTTCAGTCATAGTATGTTAAGATAACTCTAAAGGAAAGGTCCCGTGTGAAACCAAACTCTAGACTGTATTTTGTATTTTAATGAGGATTCTTTCACAAAATATTCCATTATGGCTAATGAGAGATTAGCAAAGAAACTGCTAGAAAGGACAGATGGGAAGACAGTCAACTGTCTAAATCAGAAGATTTCCAAAGTGCAGTAAACAAATTATTAAGCACACTTCTCTGGCTTAATGCCAACCTATACTCTAGGGAATTGGTCAAAGAGTGGATCATGAAAAGCTTTTTGGGAGCAGCTAAATTCTACAGCTGTCATCTTTGTTTTTCTAGTACTTTGCAAGAACAGAAGGGGGAATTACGAAAGCGTCTATCATACACTACCCATAAGCTGGAAATGCTTGAAACGGAGTTTGATTCTACACGTCAGTATCTTGAAATAGAATTGAGACGTGCTCAGGAGGAACTTGAAAAAGTAACTGAAAAACTGAGAAGGTTAGTAACTAACTTTTTGAAATAAATAGTTATTAGGAATTTACAAGTGGCTGTGCTAAAGACATATGTAAGTAAAAATACAAGCATATAGTCTCAAAACCTACATCATTTGTTATTTATTGATTACGCACTGTGTTTTCCCATTGAATATATGTATTTCACTTATCTGAATATATATTACATACCACATGAAATCATTCATGTGATATGTAAGATATCTCTGTATTGAAAGTAAATATGCAAATAGAAATATACCTATATAGGTGCATATATGACCTTGCTTATGTGTAAACACATTTGGGTTAGTGCCACATTGTGTAAACATACAAAGGTTATAAACAGACCGCATATATATACTTATACTGTATATATACAGATAAATATTTTTTAATGAGTTTGGCTGCATATTTCCTGTTGTTACTCACCGTTGCACTGATACAAGAGAATAGAATTTGGCTCTCCATCATTCAGAGCTGAGATTATGTTAAATCCAAATAATAGAACATTTCACATCATGCTATGGCAAATCATTTGCTTTTTAGTCCCAAGTAGAACAGAATGATACTGAAAACCTATTATTGAAAAATGTTGAAGCTGTGGTACCGTACTATTGCAAATCAGTGGCCCAGTTAATGATAATGACAAATTATAATAAGCATGCACTCATGACATTCCTGGTACTGATTAAAATGGTCTGTAATCTAGCTTTAAATTTATCAGTGATTCTTAATATCCATTTTTTCATTTGTTTGCAAAACTTCTGAACCTACAATTATCCATTCGTGTGGGAATGCATTTGCATTTCTTGTGAGACTTTCCTAAACTGATGGAGATAATTGAACTGTTTGATTTAGTTCATTGAATGAGTCAAAACGAAATTCAGAATGGATCATTCCAGGGCTATACCCAAAGAAATATTTTTCATTCCTTGCAGAAGGCAAAACAAAAACCAAAACAAAGCCAGAAACCACCAACATATTGAGTCAACAAAACCTTTTCATGCAATTTTTAAACAGAATTTGGCTGTAAGACCTCAAATTAGGAAACATCCTAGTGTGATCTTATAACTTAAACGCTTCCCTAACTGGGGAGGCTTCTTAAAGCAAGGCTAAAATAAGCGGGTGTCGTGAGGATCTTAAAATCTACGTACATCTATCAAGAGCACTCTAGAGGTTCTCTGTATTGTTTTCTTGCCAACAATATTTTTCCTAACACTTAGAGCAGAGCTATGGAAAGTAACTTCACCCTTGATGTAGTTTTGTTCCAATACACTACAGGACAGGGAATGTTGGTACTCTTCTCTTGAAGTGTTTTTTTTAAGACACAGCCGCCATAAATCAGCAGAGGGGCTGACCGTCCCTCTTCTGTTAAAATGAAGAGGCTTCCTAGTCAGTAGCAAGTCTTTTATCAACTTCATTAGGAACTGATGAGTTAAGCACCCTTCAAAATCCAGGCCAGGCAGTCTTTCTTTGCTCATGGCAAAGTCTAGCGCTCATACCCAAACATCAGATTTGTAGAACTGACTTTCCAATATTCTAATGGAATATTGTACCATATTATGAAGAAAACTGATATTAAATTAAATAATATTATGTTTTGGGCAGGTGATTACTCCCCTGAAGGCATATCATATTGGAAGCCCAAAATATTTTACGAGGTGAGCTTTAAAAGCATTTCTATTGAGAATAGCAAGGCATACCACAAGCTGAATAACTAGCTTTCTCATCGTGGAGAAGGATAATGCCTGAAACAAAACTGTAATCCAAAAGCATGTCATCAACATGTCACAGAGGAAAATCAGTGTGAGAAACACAAGGAACTAGAATTAGTTTCAATAACGTGTCTCTTGCTTTATTCACTGCACAGGAAGAGAAATTCAACCCCCTCTAGTAAATAAGCCCTGTGTAACAAGATCCCACTTGCATGCTAGCAAACATTTCTGTTATTAAACTACCATTACTGTGGAGTGCAGAATTCTTCCAAGAGGCTGAATGGACATCCTTTTCTATTCCTTTCCGAAAGCCTTTATTGTCTTAATTTACCCAGAATTACCTGTGTTGCTGCTAGGCTTCCCTTCTCTTACCCAAGCAAGGGAGCCACTTATGTGGCTCGAAGGTCAAGTTTTCGACCTCTCTACCAACATTTAGAGGTGGCCTTTTTCTTTTTTTCCTGGTGGGAGCAAAAACAGGGCAGTGCTGAATAGGTTTGAAAACATTAACTGTAAAGCGTAGGTTCAGCTTTGAAAAGGTACTGAAGAGGTTGAGGGTTTCATGTATTTCACAGAGGTCCCCTATCTGACCAGATCAGCATGGATTTTTTAAAATTAAAATCTAAAAAAATTTCAACTACCAATCTTGGAACCAAAGCTGGACTCCAAAGTTCATGTTGGGTTTCCTTCTTGAGACCCTCCCCTGGTTAACAACTTGGCAAGGTCCCCATCCTAGCTTTTACCAGAGAGTAGAGTTATTTCAAGACACAAGATACAAACCCATGCAAGCATGTATTTAGCACTGTGATTAGCCCCCCCCAACATAACTGTCAGCAAAAGCAAGACATTTTTACAGGCTAAAGGGGTGTTCTGAAGAGGAACCCCGTAGCTGTGTTGGCTTTGGAATAAATAGGGGGGAAGTCTTGTTTTTGTGACGAAGCTGGTGTAACTTTTGATAACAGAGAGGGAAAAGGTGCTTTGAACAAGAAGGTACTGTTTTAAGTCACACATCAAAGCTAAACTGCACTCTGGCTGAAATTCTCTTCTTTAGAGAAAGTCAGCCCAAGCCCATGTTTTACTTAGATATATTTCATGGCCTTAAGAGGGCTTGAGAGTGGAAGCAGAGAAACAGAGGCTTTTGCAGACACTCTTTAGTGGTGATCTGCAGTCTTAAAGAGGAGGGTGTTGTTTGTTGGGTTAGAGCACAAACACCTGATGTTCGATATGATCAGAATATTTTTCATTAGGCCCTAATTTGGTCAAGAATCTAAACATGCATTTAATCCATGCATTATATGCATCTGGAAGCACATGATTATCACCTAATAATATGAACAACACAAAAACAACACACAAAGAACAATAGTAAATTATCGGTTCACATGACTTCATTCTTATAGCAGTTTCATAGGGTATTGAAGCTGACTTACTCTTCACTTTATTTACAAAGAAGCCAGATTTACAACCTTAAAATGTATGGGAAGGGAACCTATAGGGTCTCCCTTGAGCTCTCCATGTAGGTCTACACTGCAGAATAGACTGTGGTATGGAGACACCTGAGCTAGAAAAGCCCTGAAGCAATACTTTTTCTCCTTCTCTTTCAGGAATTTATGCAGGTGCTTTTGAACCCATGCAGACTTTTAGGAGGTTGCAGGTGCTAAAAGTTTACATTGGCTTTACACCATATCTACTTGAGCCACTAGCTGCCTGGGTACAAACCACGTTTAACCTATTTTGCTTTACTAGAGAGAAACTGTAGACCATGACAGAGAAGAAACTGGGGTACTTCTGTTCCCAGCCAGTGGGATCTATCTTATTTTTCTAAATCCTTGTTGCCTGCACCATGGCATGCAGCCTTACCAGCAAAACATAACTATGTTTGTGCTGAGAGGCTGTTTGCAGGCAAAGCCAGTTTGAGCCTCCTTGTTTCCAACAGTTTCCCAAGATCATCTCTGCCTTCTGTGCCATAAAAAGCTGGGTACAGGTTAACCTGAGATTTTTCTCTGTTGTGTTGACAGCTAAATAGCTGTGAAAATCCCAGGTATCCCCAGAGAAGCACAAAGAAATGTCTATACAGAAGCTTAGGGGCAAATGCTGTGTCTAAGTGGAACATGAACAATGCAGAGATCCATAAACTTCAGTCAGTCCTTCAGGTCACCTGGACATTTACACACTGGCACTGTGAGAACTGGTGAGGAATGACCAAGCCATAGGTTAGCACAAGTCTCATGGATTTGCAGCCCACTGGGGTCATCACCTTAACAAAGTGTCTATCACAGACACTCCTCACAGGGAGGAAAACTCTGCCTACCAGCTCTGTAAAATGTATACAATGATGAAACCGTCCCCAGGCTGCCATGCACATTTGAAACAGCTTCCCTGAGTCTGGGCTGACCTTCAAGTACTCTGGGGAGTTTCACCCGTGGGGATGTCATTATTTATGTTCAAAGAGCAGATGTCCTCAGCACAGACCTCCCCTCCCAGGTCTGTGCAGCAGATGTTACCTTATTACTGGGAGCCCCAGCTGGAACTCTGCATACCTTGCAAGAGGCACCGTGAGCTTCTGGCTTGCCCCCAAACGGAGAATTTTGATCATTTAACTGGAAGGAAAATATCCACAGCAACAGAGGCAGGGAGAGACCTGAGCCATCACATCACTTGACTTCTGGGAAGGGGCAGGCTGGACCCCTCAATCTGCAGCCATGACATGGTTCAAATTCAGATCCTTGTTCTGGTTTCAACAGTGGCTCCTAACCATACAATAAGCCAAAGAGACTTCTTTAATCTCAGTCCCTTCCTGATCATTATGGAAACTACACCCAGATCCAGGTTTCTCAGAGGAAGCAGCTTTCTGCTGAATGAGTGTGTATTACAGCTGGGTTCCTTCTTACAGTGAACACGCTTGCACGTTACCTAAAATCAACTCGTCACTGAAAACACTTTGACCTATGGACCTAAGATTCTCAGTACAAACATATAGTTTTATTCAGACAAACTTTTCACAGCTGAGCTTCTAACATTTCCTTTCCATTTGTTATACCTGCTGAGGTGATATGTACAAACAAGAACAAGGAGTTACCCTCCTTACCTTCTGTGAAGAGAAAGGCACAGCTACTAGCAAAATAGCGATGTCTTTCCCACAGACTGCACAGCTTGTTCATTACAATACCAAGGTCACCATCTAAGCAACCTGAAGATCTACAAACTGAAACTTTCCTTTGGTGTATTGCTCTGGAATAAGCAGGGAAGCCTCATTTTGCAAGTCCATTCAATCCCTCAGTGCTGATAAAAATAAATACCCACCGTTTCCAGGCTAAGCTATCTAAATGTATTCCCTGAAGCAAAGGGGATGTGTTTAGCTCTTGAGAAAAGGCAATTCCTTGAACTTCTGTCAAAAGCAGGAATATTCTTTTCTAAGTCATGTAGTGATACTGGTGTGTTGGTTTAGGTACAGTCATTAGGTTTCTGCTGCTATTCTCCTTATTAAGAGAGCTCCATACATATTTTTCTGTACTGGCTAGGTATAAAGTTCAAGTTTCCTCTCTAACATGTAATTCCTGAGCCTGATGTAAAGCTACAGTCTCTTTGTGCAAGTTCCCATGCTGCGATGTGTGTCTGCACACAAGTGCAGAACAGCAAACATATTTTCACTTCCTGGTGGAATTTGCTGCTAAATACAGTAAGCAAACAAGACAAAGAAGTTTGCTTAGGAAGTAGGTGGCAATTACCTTTCAAAGGCAACCACTGACTGGCAACAGGAGTGATAAGAAAATAGACTTCAAGTAGTGCAAGGCAAGGTTTTGTACTGATGTGAAAATTACGGGTAAAAAACAACACAAAAAATAATGCACTCAATTACATGATATCATCTTTGTTTTAGGATACAAAATAATTACCTAGCCTTACAAAGAATTAATCAGGATCTGGAGGATAAACTTTACAGAATGGTAAGTTATAAGTGAACTTTTATATATATATATATAAAACGTGTTTTTATGGTCCTTAAGTCATAGGACAAACATTTATGTAGCTGTCACAAAAAAAACCCCTCATGCTCCAAATGCAGTATGCTTAGAAAAGGTATATGACTTTATCAGTATTATAATCTAGAGCTCAAGCTGTCTACAACAGCATAGCTCCATCAGTTTAAACGGAGATTGCATTGGCTGGTGATCTGTCTGAGTAAATGGTACCTTTAAAATAATTCTGGTTAATTTAGTTAATAACTTCACGGGTTTTAAATATTTATGTTTTCATTAAGTAACAGATTTAAATAAGGTAATGCAAGGTTGTCTCATGCTTCTTAGATACTTTCACTCAGCTTTTATTAAGTGGTTTAACAGAGCTTGGATGGTCTGACTTTTATATGCTGTCATAACTATCAATCGCAGTGTATTAATTTCTGATCTGCACGTGTCTGCAACCACAATGTCAATGTCACTGTCACAAGCCAATTAATAACTGAGAGAGGAAATCACTGCACCATTTATGGGCTCCACATCTGTGACTAATATGGCAAGACACAGCACCACTCATTCAAAAAAATTTGAGGACATTAAAAACAAGCGGCAACACCTTTAGTGACCTGGCTCATTGCTAATGCTGCTGGGACATCATAGTCACTGTTAAGAGAAAATGTACACAGAAGTGTAAGAATAACAGTTATAGAGGAAAGAATGACAGTTTTCAGCTTACAAAGATCTTCAGGTTATGAGCACAGCCTGACCTGCTTCCTCCTCTCCTGGCTTAGCATGGTCAGTCATTCCCTGCTCCCTTTCTGCCCAGCCCTATACCTGGCAGAGCCGCAGCAAGCACAGCACACGCACATAAATACATAAAACTTTATAAAAAAAGTTTATAGGTCCAGGAAGAGTCCTGATGGATAGCTGGAAGGATGCTAGGATAAGCCCATATTTTACACAAGTCTTGTGTAACATTTGCATGGGTGGGCAGCTTGGAATGAGAGGAACAGATATTATTGTGCTTTGAGAGTAAATAGGGACTATGAAAACATACTGGAGAGACACCAGCTTTCACTAAGAAATGGGAAACAATTTTTTGAAAATGGCATCCTTGTCTCAGGAGTCTGTTTAAATAGCTGACAATGAATAGAGTACTGATGGTTTTGTAACTGGCTTACAACAGGGCAAAGTTACAGCTGGGTTATAGCTGATGTTTGTTCATAAATATGTGTGTAAATGCTGTACAAGCATAAATAACATTTGATCTCATGTTATTATTGTTGGGTTTTTTTTCTCCACTCTTCCTTTGTTATATTCTCTTTCCCTTTACCCAAATCACTTTGGGATTTTGTCTTCATATATGGCCTAATATTTATTACATATGCACTACAGAAGATAAATAGAGTCATTCTGACTGGTAAATGAAATAAAAAGATTAGAAATACAGCAAGAAGGACTCCTGGAAATCCATGATTTTTTATCAGGTATTTCAGATCAAAGCAAAGAATTTTTAAACTGCTGTTTCAGCATCCACTTAAAACCCTAGGAAATTATTTCAGAGCACAGCACAGAAAGAAGACTGGTTCCATGGAGCACTGTACCTTTCTTTATCCCATTAATATGACAGTCATTGAAGGTAGCTTTAGAGGCTTAAAGAAGATCAACCAGGCTTTGTACACTACTTAACTCCAGACTGTTTTGCCTTCTGAAACATTGAAACTGAAGACACAAATGAAAACCAAATCAATGTCAAATGCAAAATCTATTAAAAGCAAAAAGATGAGGAAAATGTTACCATAATTGATTTAGATAAGCCAAATCATTTGATTTTCAGGGCACTCCAAAACCACTCCATACTTCAGTGATAGCTGGATCAAATAACAGCTGGTTTGGTTAATCAACAGGTTATGGTGCACTGGGCTCTGGGATACTTTTCTCTCCCTTTCCTACTTAGGTCAACCTGTGTTTGTTTTTGTCTGATTTAGTAGTTTGTCATTCCAAATTCCAAAGCCTTTGATTTCTCTACCCTTATACAAATCCAAATAGATAAACTATGTGTTTACTTTCTCTCTCTCTCCCCTACCCCATCCCTCTATACACAGACACATATATACGCACACTTTTACACAAGTTTTGACCATTTAATGTGTCCAAATGCAACAAGTAGGGAAAAGACCACCCCTGAAGCAGTGGTCCCTTACTGGCCCTGCCTGCAGCTCACTTGGGATGCTCCCAGGATATCGCTTCCTCCCTGCCCTTACAGGTGACCCACAACTCCCCCTCTTCCAGTGACCAGCCCCAGCTCATCACAACTAGTCTAGGCCTCCGACTTCTAATGTTTTCGGGTATTCTGAATGTTAAAGTCTTTCATGCCTGTTATTGGTATAAGTGATGTAAAAAAAAAATAATTAATTCATCAGCAGTCAGAGAAAAGAAGCTGAAGTAGCAGTACTTTTTCTTCTAGGCTCTGCTTCCTTTTGAGTGCTAATCTATAAAATATTTAAAAATATTTGAAAGCACACTTCTGATCACAGCGAATGGTATCCAATTGAAACCTCTGTCACATCAGAACTTGAAGTAAAAATATAAAATGTAAACCCAGTGTCTGTGTTGGCCAAAAGCTAAAAAATGCAATCCTGAAATTTGCTGTATTAAACTGGGTAAGACTAAACACACGGCAGAGTAAAGGCAGATGCAGCACAGAACTAAAATTCTGCTGTCGCTTCTCATAAAACTCTTGCTCTTACCACAGCCAGGGTCTTTAACTGGAGAGGATTCGTATGGTCTTGTAAGCAGTGGTTAAGCAGGGGAATGTACAGGCTGTCTTCTTAAATAATTAAGCTTTATAACTTTTTTTTCCATTAAGATGTGGGAAAAGACTAAGCAGAGTCCTCAAATTTTGCACTGTGATTCCACCACGGGACTGTTCAATTAAAGAACTTTTTATCATGTCTAGTTCCAGTTGTCACCAGTAGTATTCACTTCCCCTTACACTTGTCTGACTTTCCTGAGGATGCTCTGCCATGGTCTTCCTGCTCACAAACAGCAATTACAAGTAGATTATGTAAGTCATCCCAACCATAAGTTAAGAAATCCTTCGTATGATCTCAATCCGACTGTATCCCCCATACAATCCTCACTGGAATTAAGCAATGTATTTTTAAAAGCTTCTGAAGTTTTAAGGCTTTTTGGTTGCAGTTAGTTCTGTAATTTTACCTTTAAACCCATAAGCCAGAGTTTTAATGTTATCTGCATGTTAGAAGAACTAATATCTAATAATAGCTGCTTAATAAACCTAACTGCTAATGAAAATTGCACCCATTTCTCCTCCTCCATCTGTATTTTAAATATTCTTGAAAACTTGATCACAGAAATCCAGCTGTAAAGAGCTCATGAGTCCTTATTCTCCAGAAACACCCTAAAATATGTCTTTTGTAACTAGAAAGTAATAGTTTGACAAACAGACTGCTTGATAGTATAAACTTACTTCTGGTGCTAAGTCCTTCAAGAAGCCAGCACATAAACCTCTGCTCCATCTGAACTGCTTGCTGCCCACATCTAATACAAAAGTACACAGGCAGCACTGGAGGTGGATACGGAAAGTGACAGCTCTATGGGTGAGAGCAGAGACCTCTGATGACCAGGAGAACCAGCAGTTAAATCAGTGCACCTGTTTTGCAAACCCTTACTCCTGCATACCCCTTGGTCTTCCAACACACCTCACTCAAACCTGCTACTAAACCAAAAGCTCTGGTTCTGGAGTGTCATCCCCAGTCCTGTTGGGTTTGGTTGCTGTTTTTAAGGATGGAACTTGCTTTCTTCTCCCTCAATGCCAGTTCAGCACATTTTAGTAGCATAGGCAGTACTAAATGCTGTCAGACATTAGGGACTTGACTGGACCTCTGCACTCTGTGGTGAAGAAGATGCTGGGCACCAGCTCTGGCAGCCCTGCCAGGCTCCCTGGCACAGCCCCAGCCACTGGGGCTTTGGTTCCCCTCTCTGCAAAGCCAGCTTCATCCCTCTGCAAAGCCAGCTTCATCCCTCTGCACACAGTGCATTATACATTTCATCCTCTGTCAAGATGAAAACTGTTGCATCACATTAATGCCCGATTTTTCATTTACATTAAGGCAGGCTGGGGGTGTGACTCAGTCATAAAGTTGGAAGAAATTATTATATAAACCAGCAGTAAAGAGGGATTTGTGTTAAGGATGATCAGGTCTGAAACGCTGCACTATCTGAACACCACACTGATTTTTATCCTGTTTCTTCCTCTGCCTATGAGCTGGAGGAGGACTAAGAGGTACAGCAAATACTTTATGCTCTATGTTATTAAGAGTTATTTACCCAGCTCTTGAACATCTGGGGCTTTCCATTCTGCTGGCCATAACATATACCTAAGCATCGCCAGCTGAGGAAACCTGAAGATGAATTGAATATGAGCTGGGCAATTTTAAGTGGTGCTCTGAGACTTTATGTCAGGAGAACGCTATTTTAAAGCAAGCAGCTTACTGGGTGTCCAGGCCAGGAACGTAAAGAATAAGGGAAGTGGTGAGGAACTTGAACATTTTCAGTCGGGCACTAAAAGCATCTACCTACCTAGCACTCTGGCCTTGGAATTTGAGCTAGTCACTAGATTGCACCTGGGTCTCCCATAACAGCTACCAGTCATCCCCCAAAATGGTTTAAATCGTAAGTGAAAGATGAAGGCAATGGGAAAAAAAGCCTGTTTCTGTCGCAAACCTAAAGAGAGCAAAAGCCCAGCATGTTTAGGTTCCTGCATGGAACGTGATGACTTTGACAGTGAATTTGAACAGAATGGTTTAAAGCACATCTTTTTTATTTTCTTTCCTTTATGAAGAATAACTTGCTTCCCCCCACACCCCCACTGCATGTCCCATTAAAATCAAACAGAGATGACCTAAATATTCTTAAAAGGATTTGCATCCCAAAGACAAGAAAAGTTTAGAGTCAGCTCAACCTGACAGGCTCATTTGCTCACATTCAGTGAAGACAGCTGTGACTTTCAAGAGAAATTTATACTGGCTGGTTAGTTCAGGCAGAAGCCAGAGAAGGCCCATGCTTTGTGGACTGAAACAACTGCAAAACAACATTTCTAAGGAAGGAAATGACCGTAAATGCCACAGAAACAAGTAGTTTCTAAAAATAGCAGTTGAAATAACACGTTTCTATGAGGACTTTAGGATTCATCTTTTTATGCTTACAGGCATTTTGTGCTAAAGATCTCCATCTTTCACTAACTCTTTTCACACTCATTTTCCAGGTAAAAAAATATTGCTAAATAAGCAATAGGACCAGCCTTTTAAACCTACACACATTAACACCTGTAGCAACGACACAGGCTCAGACTGAGTAGATCCATTAGTTTTGCAGTCAAACATGACTCTGCCTCTCATGAGCACACAGACATTCAGACATCCTCAACCCTTTCTCTGTCTCTGAACAGAGATTCATTTCCCATTGTTATGTGGCTGGCAAGGTGATCCTTCTTCCCAAGAAACTTGTTATGCAGTCCAGCCTCTTCCTAATGGCTGTAGATGAATATGACATCAAGAGAAACTGTTCTGGAAACTACTTTCCAATTTTCCCAAAGTTACAGGACTATTCTTCTGCTCTGTCTCTCCCTCTTAGTAGGGTATCTTCAACAAGTATGAGCAGCCTAAGGAAGTTGTAAAGTGAAGATGGACACATCTCACTTCCAACATCGTCTCTGTTGCACGATGACAGAACTCTCCTTCTCAACACGTGTCTTCTCTCTTGGCCACCAGTATCTGTTGCTGATACTTGAGAGTTTTGATCATTTTCTTAATCCTCAACTTCATGGTTTGGTCTCTGTCTCTCAGGACACCCCCTGGGGCTACCATCTTGACCAGCTGGGAATAGAAAAAGTGTTTGTTTTCAACGTAGCTGAAAATAATAGAAATATTTCTGGGATGTAGGTATCTCTGACCCATGTTTTCCTTGCAAGTGCCTTGGACCATCATGATTATCTGCCAATTCACCACAAAGAAAGGGAAGACAAGAAGAGGTAAGAATAAAAACCGGGAAAGGTGTTCTGCAGCAGGCACTTCACATCTCAAAGTCCTTCACTAAAGCTGTTGTCATATATTAATGTGGAAAACAACACACAAAAGAGTGAAGTGTCTTGGTCAAGGTCATCAGGAAGCAAGGGGCAAATTTCCAAATAAATTCTAGGTCTTCTCTACCCCAATCCACTGACTACAAAAAAGATCAAATGATTCTAGGTTGTCTTAGATCTAATTACGATGTCAGTTATTTATCCTCTGTTTACAAAATAAATAGAAAATGGCAAAGACAAATTTATCAGAGTTTTTTTTTAAAAAAAAAAAAAGGGGAGGGAAGAAGAAAATAAAAAACATAAACAAGTGGAGTATTAGTCCCTTTAGTACAGGTCAGTATAGGGGGTTTCTGTCATCTGTTTCTATAATCTATTTTATTTCTGAATAAAGAAAACTAGTTTTAGGAAATAGTATAGCAGCTAGAGAACTCAAACCCATGTCATTTTGTCTGTACAGGAGGGAATGTGGAATTAACTGATAAAAGACAACAACGGCTTCTGTGGAGAGAAAATGAAATGAGGGATAAAGACTGATTTGTATATTGTTCTAATTGCATCCCTTATGCTCACAGAACAGTACTACAGGTGTAGGAACTTCAGCATTACAAAACCTTTTGTCAGTTTTATTATCACAAGTGGCCGGTACCTCCAGCAGGATCCTCTTTGCTCACTAGAAATGTAATATGTAATCTTGTACTTTTTTCCTTCAGAAACATTTCTTCTTTCAACCTACTGTCACTAACACAGCCTCAGAAGATACTATTACATTGACTTCAGGGAATTAGCATCAATCAACACCACCTCTATTCCCTCCAGCTATAATTTATTTAGCATTTTATTATCCAGCAGGGCTCTACCCTGGCAAGGCATGCCACTGATGTGAAATGTAGGAGACGATAGGTACGCAGAAGGACTATAAGTGCATTTTGTCAACTTCATCTAAATTGCTAGTAGAAAGAACACAAGCTGCGAAGCTGACTAGCCAGCTTAGAAAGGCTTTTAATAAACTGAATAGTTAAGGTATCTTTTTCAAGAATAACTGCAATGCTAGGGGAGACCAAGGAAGGTGTTGGCAAGTAAAAGCACCCCTCTGCCTTCCAACAAGTTAGTCCTGCAGTCAGTGGGGTTAAGCAGTGAAATGTTTGTGTTCACTTATGGACAGCAGATCCTCAGTGCCACTGATTTCCTAAAGAACCAGTTGTAAGTCAGCAAGATAAAACAATTATAAACTGGGAAGAAACATTTTGCTGCAGAAGATACCTAGTGCCTGGAGTAAAGTCCTGAAAGCTCAAAAAAGATGAGCAGCCAGTTAATTCATGCTTAGATGAGCAGTCAGCATATGCAGTGATACCCTGCTCACCCATATTCTATATCAAGGAGTATATCTAAGCAGAACCCAGGCCAGGAATGACAGGACCCTTCCCCAGCCTAAGACTGCGCTTGTTTGTACTCACTGAACTTAGATAAAGTACCCCTGTTTATGACTTAAATTTGCTGCTCAGATTTCCCTTCAAAAAGAGTTGGAGAAGAGGTGGCGGGTGCCTTTACCCTGAGCTCATGTTAGACATAGTGTATTCACGTGAATAGAACTGAAAACCTCAGGAATATTTCCAGATGATGCTGTGACAAGAAGACCTTTATCAGGAAGTGCAGATGTAAGCAGTTTTTATTATAACATCCTATTACATGGTGTATGTCATGTAGGTCGGCCTTATTTCAAACGAGGAGCAAACCCCTACAGCTGTCAGTGGTAAGGCATATGAACTGACGTACCCTGCTCAGAAAGGAAATATTCCTATTGACCTTGGTCAATGCATGCTTGGCCCCATGAAGAAACATTAAAGACCAACACTAGTACTTTTTTGTGCCAGGAAGAAAAATCATCATCCTGCATATGTTTTACAAATCTCTTGCAAAGAAAAGCATGCCTTTACTTCACAAGCAGCACCTTGAAACCACTTTGCTAACCAGATATCTTTGTGTGATATGTTATTAATTATACAACAGTGTCAAATTATTATTTTTTTTCTTTTACTGCTATGGAATTACATTTCAAGCCTGTGACACAGGGTAGTCAAGGAAACAAATCTTTGTAAGACCTTTGCTAGTACAAGGATGAATATGATATTATGAACAAATCATTCTTCAAGTGAAATGCCATACAGCATGAGATCAAAATCCTCAGACAAAACACTATAGCCCCACCATGTTATCTTTAATAACATTATACTGTCTGGAAATCAAGAAGAGAAATCAAATCCTGCTGCAGGTCATTTTGTAATTGGAAACCAGTGTTGTTTATTAAAAAAAGGATAAATTCTATAATTTAACTCTGATGAACAAATTAGATCAGGTCAGTAATTTAGACTTGAGTCAACACATCATTTATCAGAGAAAAAGATCCTGCTTATTTCCGTAGCTCTGTTTTGCAGAATAAATCTTTTGAAGTGTTATGGACACAGAAGATGCATTGATATATACAGTTCCTCTGATCTATCATAAAAAGAAGAAAATGCCAAGCTTGAACATTCTAATGTAAATTATATTTCTGTATGTTTCTTCTATCAAAAGCTCCACAGCAATTAGCAAAAAGTGTTAAAAAAGTAAATCTCTGTACGCCTAAACTCTATCCTCTTGCAGCTCTATTAGTAGAGGTGCAAAGTGGATTTTAACAATTTATGCTGACAGATAAATCTCTTTCCTGCAAATACCTTTCTTGCTTTGTCTTTCCCTTGGTATGGTATGTCTTCCTGAAATCCATCCCCAACTCTGAATTACTTTTCCCCCTCATTTAAGCCAGGTTTTTTAATCCTTTATGTTTTCGAATACCCTTAGTCCTGGACTTGCATCTTGGAGACAACTGACCAGGTATAAACAAATACATCACAGTGTCTCAGTAAAGTATTTTCTCATTCTTCTGGTCTGTGATTTCTTAGCTATGTCTTGTCTTTTTTTTCTCGTGTCTTCTCTCTTATAGACTTGTTCTGCATAAAGATATTTCAGAACAATTTTTTGAAGTAGCTTGCTGGTCACGTGGTATGCAGATTTCACTATCTGCTGTCCACATTTGCTGGATTTTCTTAAAACAGTTTCCTTCCTAGCAGTGTTTTCAGTCTTGCTCCTCTAAACACATCTTAATTATTGCAGAATATATGTATGGAAAAATGCATCTCTTTCTTTTGGAAAATGCTTAATATCCCAAACATTCACAATATGACTGCAGATTTTTTCAATGAGCTTAAATTAACTAAATTCATACTTTTGACTATTTTTTCCCCAATGTAGCATAGAATAATCTGGCATGAGAAGGATTAGAAAAGACTTGATTTAATTATATGCTCTGTCTGAGAAAATACAATTCAATTAAGGAAGATGTGATTATTAAATCTAAAATGCATTAGCATGCATCAATCAGCTGTATGAGCTTTAAATTAATAAATAGTTCTTTTACAGTTACCCAACTACTAGACAGAGGATCAGAATTAAAACCTCTAATAAAATTAGCCCAAGTCTCTCAATGCAGTTTGTAAAGCATAATTTACTGAATGAATCTTTATGCAGCAGCTGTAGTAAGCTCAAAGTTTGTTCCAATGTTGGGTGATGTTAAAGTAGCACTAGATTCTGTTTTGTCACAAAATGTAGTTTTCTGTGTTGCAGGACTAACTGAAGAGAGCACAGTACAATATATTGGGATGTTTTTGTCTCAAATTACCTAGTACCTTAAGGTTGCTTTCAAAACTTCTGTACTTTCCTGCTGAAATATTTTAACAATTTTTCTTTCAAATTTCTAGTGTAGATACAGAGACATATCGAATAATGCAGTGCATACACAGACAAAGGAGGCCAAAGTAAAACTTCAAATTCTATACAGGATGCCGGGAAATCAGATTAAAGATCGTCAGCGATGTCTTAAGTTATCAGTTATTAAATCTATCTTAGCAAGATAGATTTAATTCCTTCTAGTAGGGTGCAGCCATTCAATACCCACCTCAAGATGCTAATGAGATGTGTTTCAGTGAGGAATTCAGTTTTGCTACATCTCTCACATGTAAAGCTCAAGCCATCAGACTTTATGGGGTTGACATGAGGAGGAAGCCAAATGAGTAAAACCCTATTCCTCTGTCCTTGGCTGGAGTTCTGGGACAAGCTCACCCTGCGAGCAGCAGAGACCCACTGCCAGCAAGTTGCAGAAAGCAGAACTTTTTCTCCTCAAGCTGAATGTGTCTGCTTAATTACTCCTTTTTTTTTTTCTTTTTTTTTTTTCTCCAGTTACATTATTTCTTCCGAGAGTGCACTGGGGAGGGAAATAGTCTATAGACAAAAGAAATGCCGATAGCCTGGTATGACACTCTGTGCCAAAGAAAGCAGCTGTCTCCTCTTCCCTTATCAGGGTGACTGGAGAATTATCTCCCCTTTAGATGCATTCCCTGTTTCTGCTCTGCTCCTCTGTGACTTTTCATAGTTATATTAATGTATCTACATCGCAGGGTTCCCAGTTACAGTGACGCAGGAGCTCGGTAAACATAACATCATGGGAAGAAAATTCATTTGAACAAGGCTTATTTTAGTCCATGGTGACAAACATAATTGGCTTTATCTGCTGCAGAGAGAGTTTGATAAACCCTTACTACATGGTCTTGCCCAGATTTCCATTGGTCAACTTCCAGGATTTTTTCTTCTGGATAAATAGCCATAGATGAAAAACAAAGAGTGGGAACATACTCCATGAGGAAGAAGAAACATAGGGCAGAAGCCCTTTTGGAAGAAAGAGCTATAGGAGCATGGATCTGCCTGTTTCTTCCAGTATTTTAACTACATATACTCTTCCTTAAGCTGCTTTAACACAATTCTAAAGGCTCAGGGATTAGAATAAGGGATTTTAATGGTAATTTCCCTACAAGGGCTAATTCCAGCTAGCTTTATTGTCTCCAAAAGAAGAGTTCCCAAGACTGCTGAAAGACAGGAACCATCCATTTTAATTCCTGGTCTCAGACCCTTCCTGTCCTACAAGAAAAACAGGACAGAAAGCAAGAAAAGAGTTGCTAACTAGGCATGTGGCTTTAGGCAGCAAATCTGGGCTCTGTGGAATCCTGATCCATTTGCTATGAAGAAAAGAAGCTCTCTGGTTCAGCTGCACTCTGCTAAAGCAAATAGGAAACTATTATCTGTGGAACTGGTGAGCTATACCAACCAGGCATCAACCAAAATAACAAAAAAAGAGATTGAAAGGAAAAAATAAAGTGTTCTCATTTGCAATAAAATCAAGGTGCCAAGGATAAAACGAGTGCAGTCACAAGGGGTGTGAAAAGAGACTTTCTAGCTGCCTATACTCCAGCTCTAAGAATCTGGTAACAAACTGGAAGAATTTGAAGCAATGCATGTGCATTTGTGCCAGCCTATGACTGAACCCATGGAAAAGATTGGTTTGACTGAAATGGCCAAATTAGCATGTTTGGGATAGATCAAGTGGATTTTAGAGGGTGGGAACGGTACTTTGTATTGTGCCTGGCGACTCTGAAATAGTAATCTTGAATATTCCTCAATTACTAGTTGAAGGCAGAAGCAGATCCCATGCTGGCCTGTGCCTGCTACAGACCATAACACTGCACCAAGTTGTGCAATATCTCTATAAACTGCTATTTGTAGAACACACAAACCCAAAATGCTGTCATCTTTACCTTTAATGATCTATGCTGATGGTCACTTACAGCCAATACAAAGTGCTTCAGAAGTGGTTAAAAACAAATTATAGTTACAGTTTCCTGATTATGAAAATGCTGCATTAAACATGAAGGAATTCTCTTTTTGCCTTCCTGATGATAAATGTAAGGACTCATCTTTGAACTAAAATGAGTTGTAGCTTGAAGGTAAAGATCATGAATTTATTACACTTGATATCCGTACACAGAATAAAATCCAAACCATTGATATATGTAATTAATGCAAAGGAATGAATCTTGCAAAACTGATAATTATTCTGAGCCAAACCATCTGGGAGAAAAGATTTTAAACACTTAGCAATCACCATTCACATTGTTTTGCTAAAAACAGATCTCACATTTAGGAATAAAAGAGAAGCAAGCTATGATTAAAAAACTTGAAGAGAAGAAGTAAAAAATGTAAAATAGAAACTGTAGAGTAGGAGTGGAAAGAAGAACTGATAGCAGTCAATACCAATTACAAGCCCTGAAATATAGAGAATAAAGGAAGCAAAAAGATACAGGAAAAGATTCTGTAAGATATCAGGTATAGTAATGCAGCAGAAGTTCATATAACTAGGAGAAATTTTAACAGTGACTAGTACTTTACCTACTAGGCACGGAGGAGTATGCATTGGATTCAGTACTTTAACGGAGGAGAAATCAATGAGCTTTTTGTGTTCAGGAAAATAAGATACTTTTATTCATGAGATGACAAAATATTTTGTATTTTGACAGTAACTGAGGATGATAGGAAATACAGGAAAAAAATGGATGCTTTTGACTTAGCAATTCTTTATAAACACAGTTTTAGGTTTTGAAATGACTATCAAACATGCGTTTCAGGTTTTAATATATATTACTAAGAAATCTGAGAACCACAGAGAATTTTTAGAAGATTGAAAGAAAACTAATATGCCATTACATAAAAAATGGAAATGCAATAAGCAGTGAACTACAGGGTGGTTTGTTTTTTTTCCTAGGAGCTTCACTTGGCCATCTACTAGATTTTCAACAAAGTTAATACAAGAAAGCATTAATCTCAACTTAAAACAAAATGTGTGTTTCTTTTCACCTAATTCTAGCTTATTAATCAATTACAAGGGCTCAGCTAGTCCCAAGGCTCCTCTCTAGTTGAATAAGAGATAGAAACACCTCTACAGCTGGACTGTCATCTTAAAAGAGGTGTCTAAGCACGTGGGCATAAATACCCTTGGGACACACCTCTTCCACTGACTAGAGACTAGACAATCAGCTTTATCCAGTGCCTTACTTGCAGATGGTGAGATGAGGTTAAGTGATGAGAAATGAATACCGGGCTCCTGCGACTGCAGTAACAAATCCCTTCCTATGTTCACCCAGGATATATGTTTTTCTTCTTTTGCATCCTAAAAAAGAAATACACTTAAAATAATCCTTCTTAAGAAGGAAAAAAGACTGAAGACTTCAAAAATTTAAGTAGAGCAGAAAAAAAAGATAGTCCGATCCATTAAAAAGTTGTGCCATGAAATTTTATTTTCTCGAAAACAACGTATCAAACTGGGAACAGCAAAACAGCTATTAAAAGCAAGTCAAGAATCATTGCTTAAGTATGCAGAGCTTTCCTCAAGGGCCTGAAGCATACTTCCTTTTCTAAATACATTTTTCATATTTACTGCACTCTATTAAGCCAAGAGCACTGCAGAATTATAGAATGGATAACTATCCAGTGCTCGGACATTTATGATGAGTTTCAGATGGTTTTCTTTTTACATACAATACCTAACCATTATACTCACATTCCAGGCATGATTTTCTAAGTTCAAGGTCCATAACTGTTTCTTAGTATGCTGTGGAGAGAGAATATGGTCTGGTATAGATGACTGTACAGGTAGCATCCCTAAATATCATTCCGTGTTTAGGAAAGTACAAAAATCTCACAGTTTGCTCTTTCCTGGCTTAGCTGATCCTGTTGTTCCAACAGCACTTTTGAAAACAAAGCAGCTCCTTTACCAAGGCCTGAGGGTTAGAAAAGCTTTGATTCATTGTAAAGGGGAGATCACATTTAAACAGAAGTGAACAAAGGCTTTGCACAACCTGAAGGGTGTCCCTGTAGCTTAAAGCCTGTGGGTTTTTAAGTCAGAATCTGATGAACTCTAAGGGCTTAGATCATCTCCTCCTAAGGTCTCAGCTGTTGGAGAAAGCCTCAGAGGAAGGTCATTTCTACAAAAATTCCCTTACAAATTTTCTGAGCCTTTCCACTTTCTTATCTTTTCTTGCAATCCTCCTTCTGCCAAACACATTAAAGCCTTCTCAGCTTTGTAGCAGCATATCAGGCTTTGGAGAGAGTTGCTGTAGTCCTATCCTGTGTGATGAGTTTGCACTGTGTCCACACATTTTTCCCCATCCTACTCAGACTCTGTTCCCTTCTGCACAAATAACAGACACCCCAAGCAACTGCACAGAGATTTCCAGTCTGCAGGGTGGGATTTTCTGGCTCATGATGTCAAAGTTTGCTAACACAATTACGAGTGGCCAAGATTCTTGACTGTCTTCTAAAGGACTGTCTTTCTTAGGACTTGCTATTTGTGCTATTAAACTGTCAAGTGAGTTTCAAGCAAGTACTTGCCTGAAGAGGAAAAGTGACAAGATCAGGTTTAATAGTGTCAATGTAGGTTTCATATTATAAATGCAATAGTTATTTTTAAGCATAACCTTACATCCAGAGAATGCAAAAGCAAAACTCTGGGTGACAGATATAGGTACCAAAGTCAACTCTTAGCTGTAACTAATTCATGTTGGAAATAGGTCAGTAATTGGATGATAAATCCTTTTGATGAGATCCATGATTTTCTATTCAAAACACAAAGCTCCACCCCACACCTCTCCTCCTGGAACATGAAATGCTACTATTTGCATATAGCTGTTGCAGGAAATAGTATGTTGGGGCACTTTCGGCAGGGAGATGTTGGTTTTTGCTGGATTTTTTGTTTGTTTTCTTTTTTTACAATACAGTTTGTTTGTATAAGCTCAGAAAGTCTGTAAATCCTTATAAAGTTACACCACTTCTTACGGCACAGGAAACGCATTCCCCCTAGATTAGAAATGTATGCTGTATATTTTTGATGCTAATACATAGTCACCTGTGTAGAAGAAAGCTGAAGCTAGAGCATGACGTGGCCAAGAAAAGTGACCTCAGTAGGTTCCCGGTTACAGAATAGACGAACTATTGTCCTACAAATGACGGTGTGGGTACAAAAGTAAAGAAATCATGCTTGCAGTGGGCTGAGGAGAGAGTGGGATATCACTGATGGGCAAGAAAGCTTTAAGTCCAGACACAGGGGTTGAAGCCAAGAAGTCTTCAGATGACTGACAGCCTCAACAGGAGCAGGCTGGTGGTTGGAAAATGATGGCTAGAAAGAAAAGAGGAATGGTTTCTCCATGACCACAGTTTTTCAGTGGGAGGTCTGGACTCACACAGGGAAGAGTACATTAGATTGTGAAGTGGAAAGAAGTAACAGGAATTGACAGCAGAAATGAAGAAGGAGTAAAATGGTGGTATAAATTGCTGTCTTTATAGTAAAATGAGACCCTGGAGAATAACCTGTTTTCACGCATTTTCTACTAGGACTCCTGAAATACAATCAAACACCTGCACCAAATGAAAGGTGCCAAGAGGAAGGGAAAATACTCTTTGTTGATATCTTCTGCTTTAATGTGCTTAATAACTGTGTAGCTGACTTCTGCACAGCTTGGCTCTGGCAGCCAGGGTTATTTAATACTGTAATAGACAAGTTAACTAACAATTTTATAGAAAACATTGACATTACAAATATAGAGATTAGCAAGTTTGGCAACTTTGATAGAGGCTGTATCAATCATTCATATTACTGTTACACTCAGACTTCTGCCCTGAATCCCTGGGTACAGTACAAAAAATCAGAATTTAGCAGTACAAATATTTAAGCATGAACCAAGTTAAACAGAGGGAGGTCTTAAATCAAAACCTTCTCAGCAGGGCAATGTTTTACCAGAAGAGAGTTTTTAAACTCAAAGTAAAAGCTCTTAACTTAAGTGACTTTATCCGAGCAATTAAGGCTAACCAAAGGACAACATCAATAGATATTAAGGTATAGCTTTTTACAGCATACACTGTGTAAGACATTCTGAATTATATTAAATGGGGATGCCAAGAATTTTGGAGGAACACAGATTGTTTCACAGGGAAAGGATATTAAAAGTCAGTACAAGCAAGGACTGGAGATGCATCTTGGATATGGCACTTAAAGGAACTTTGAAGGCAAACTTTTATATATGATCTAACTGGGGTTTCAACAATTCTATAAAGCTAAGCATTTAGTACAAAGACCCTAAAGTGATCAAAGTAGGAATAATATTTTAGCATGCAACTGAGGCAGACAGAGTAAAAAGCCTAGGAACATAGCTGTTAAAATATCACAAGCATCTCTCAACCCTGTCTTCTCTGTTTTGTCCATCGACAGCAGAATTGCTTTTCCTCTCTCTGCTAAGTTACCTTATAGCTAGCTCTAATTGTTTTTATTGCAGGAAGACAGATGGTCTGACTTTTCAAAAATATGTATTTCCCTTATTATATCACAGCTGGGGAATGTGCTGGTGGAAGGAAGGGTTTGTATGCAAAACAGTCTGGATACGATTCATTCCAAATTAAAATCTCTTCTGACAATAGTAACACAAAAACAGACCTTACCCTTCTGAGCTAGGAGGAACCTTGAACACACATTGAAAGTTGCCAGAGCCCTACCCCTTATGCTCAACGTATGCTAACACTCTTCCAGTTAATCAGCAGATACTGCCATCCATTCTCATCAGACTAAATCAGTTCCCTGGGATATATCCTAATAAACTGGTGATCCCAATTAAACTCTTTCCAATCAATTTGCACCTCATAGGGGTTTTAGCGTTATCTCACTTGAATCTAGTCTGAGATTTTGCTATCCTGTGTGCAACTTCAGCAGCGTTTTTCCTGTTAATAGGAGCTAAAGAATGCCTTCCAGAGAAGGAATATGTCTTACAGAGATGCTACTTTTCAGAGCACTTCCTGGTATTTCGAAGTGTGGGTGCTGAATGGCAAAGTGCTTAACTGGATCTGAAGAGCCCAGCCTCACTCACCAGTTTCTATGTACGGTTGTCCTATTGCCTCCATGGACTCCAGGCTTATTTCTCCCAGGCGTCTTCCACCTTTCCCTATGTCCATCACATTTTCTTCCCAGAAGCAGATGTCTACAGGTGCTGTATGTTCAGAAAGAAAAATTACAACTTAGTACTTTTCAACTAGGCAGTGCTGTGCTTAAGCCTCTGTTAAATGTGTTACATAACATAAAACCTTCACCATTTGCTTAAGCATTAAATGTTTGCCAACGCCTCAACTCTCAAATTTCTTTTACAACTACATTTCCCCTCAAAAAAATAGCTGATGGATTGAATACATAGTTTTTGATTTTTTAACAAATGAGCGTAGAAGTCAAACAATTCAAAAGAGTAAGCAGACAGGTGTCTACAGGATTAATTTCTTCATGATAATTGAAAAAACACATTTGAAATATAAAAAAGGTTAATTCAAATATATTTGTACAAAAGCCAAAATAAAGGACAAGTAAATTTTGTGTTTCAGTTGTCAGATTAACGTGAGAATGTAACTGGGAAAATACATGAACGCATTAAGTACAGATCAACTAATGCTCTACCGAAAAGTCTTATGACTTAGGCCAGTAGTTACTTCTTGTAGCAGATGCCTTCTGTATCTCTTCAAGTAAGTATCAAATGATTCAGATATTACTCATGGACTGAATGTAGAACCAGCTACCAGTGAAGTGCTCTTATTAGTGTTCTTTATATGTGGATCCGTTACATTCAGCTATATCCACAAGTGTATAATTTATTCTCCCATCATGTACGTACAGCAACCCAGAAAACACTGAGTACCTCTACCCGTAGAAGCAGAATTAGTGAATTTGCAGAAAACAATTCAATGAGGAACAGTAAGAATTACAACAGAAATGTGTCTGAGACATACATGGCTTCCAAGCACATAATGTCCCATTTCCCCATGAAGAAGGACAGAATGGGCTTGTGGGGCGATAGATTTGGAACAGGATAGATTTGGGCAGGTTTGGAAGTGGATAGCATTAGAAGGGTAGGCACAAAAGTCACTGGAAAAAAAATGATTGCACGACATCATACAATAGTTAATTTAAAATTGACATAAAGAGAAGGTGCCAGATATGTTCTGCAAAAGGAAGGAAGTTTACTAAGAAAAAAAAAAAAAAGGAAAAATAGACATAGTAAAAACAAATCATCAAAATTACTATTTTCATAGGGTTCCTTGAAATTAGTACCACTGACTGCAAAATTAGCAAACCTGAAGTCTTGTAGTCTAGAAAAGGTTTGAGGTTTGCTGGCTTAGGAGGGGGGGCACCAACTCAGAAAGCAGGAGATGACATGGAGGGCATATATTTATGGTATGGCCTGGGGAGGACATGGGACAGTAATCAATACATCTGTCCAATACCCATACATCCCTGTTACTCCTTGTAGTACCAGGATCAGAAAGCCTGACACACCAGTGCTCTCTCCAGCTTCTTTCCTCCTCTCTTTCCTGGCATTTGTCTCTTTTCCCTCACAGTAGGTCCTGACCTTCACTTCCTCCATCTTCCTAATCCTCTCCCAGGAGTCTGGAAAGGAAGGAGGGACACGAAAGCAGTTCTTGTGGGATTGTCAACTACATGGCAATGAGGAGAGATGAAGTTCCATACTCCAGAGAAATGGGGGAAAAAGGAGCCCAAAACTTTTGGTTGGATCCCCCCTGCAAAACCTCCTTGTCTGTTTCTAGCCCATCATCTACAGTTCTTCCAAAATCCTAATAGGACCTACCTTAGTGAGATACTTGGGCCTGCTTTGCCACTCGGATATGAGGCTGGCCTCCAGCTCCCAAAGGGAAAAGGCAAATAAAAAGATTGCCTTGATGGTGGCTCTTCTTTCATTTCTCCAGCTCTCTTTTTAACAGTATTTTCCTCTCTCCTCCCCATAATATCCTGGCTGGGAGAAAAAAATGTATTATCCTGTCAACCTGGGAGGACAAGACACCAACAGAACAACAGATATGTAGAGACTTCTACAGGAAAAAAAAAAAATAGCAAGAGATGCGGTAGCAGATGGGGACAAAGTCTGATAACTGACCAGGGAACATGATAAATAGCCAGAATTTTCAGCTACCTGTAAGTTCTGTGTCCGAGATCAATCATGCATTGGGGGAGGGGGGGGGCGGGGGGGGGGACGGGACAGGGACAAAAACAAAACAAATAAAAGGAAAGAAAAACACATGCAAGAACCCTAGGATTATTTTGACAGGAGGTACAACCAAATTTGCATATGTTATAGATGCTCAACCAACACATTATTGGTCTTAGTGCAAGACTGGAATTCAACAAACTAATCTATAGATAAGATTATATTAGCCAATTTAACATTAACTTTAAACCCTAAAATATATGACTCAGTCAATTTTACATATTCTTCATCCAATAATAAAGAACACATTGTTCAAATATTTGCTTATACTTCAAGCTTTTCATAATAAATGGGATAAAATTGCTCTTTTGTTGTAGTTTACTGGAGAATAGAAGCATCAGTTCCACAGCCTTGTGATTTTTCTTCCCTTAAAGGAATAGCTTTCCTGCAGAAAATATTATAGAATTTCTGCCTGAAATTATCCCCTTAGGCCACCACTAATGTAAGCCTAATAGATAAATTGCTGACTTTTTAGGATGCATCACAAGAGAAAGAAATAAGCAGTTACTGAGAATTCCAATAACAAGAATAAAGCTTTTTTGGGGAAATCCTTGCAATACAGTTTTAACTGCTCAATTTTAAAGTAGCAGTAGGGCAAGCAAACAAAAGGAGATTCCATTACCAGAGAAAAAAAGAATTATAAAACCCACTAAATTAAAAAAAAAAAAAAGACAATCCTAGTGGTATACTGATTTCCATAGGGGTTTACACTTCATTAGATGTGCAGATAATTATCAAGGTAGTGTGGATGTTTTTCAGAAGCCTTTGACTCACATCATTTTACATTTGCTGCCTTTACCTATTGTTTGTAGAATTATTCAGAATGATTATTATTACTTTTTTGCAGTGCTACTAAGCAGTACTGTAAACCTTTGAATGACCTTGGAGACTCTACAGCTTGTCCACTCATTACTGAAGTCGTTCATTCCCTCAAGGACTGGGAAGATGGTCAGAGCTATTTTGGTGCCAGATATGTCTCTAGGGCTGAGGATTTCTATAGTGAAATAGAAGCGCTCAAATACTCTATGTAGGAAATGCACCACATAAAAGCCCATGTACAACTTAAGCTCCGCAATGATGATTAAAGGGACTTGAAGGCAAGAGTAAATAGAGCTTTGTGTTGGCTTTTTGCACCTGCATGAACATTACTCTAATTGCTTAGGCTTATTTACTTTTCCTCTCACAGCCAGAACCTAGAGATAAGCTTTCACTGCAAATCAGCTTGAATAAAGCAGTCTGCACCAACAGCAGAAGGAAGTGAGCCCATGAATGTGTTCATTTTACTTCACAGGCATGAAGAGTCCATTATTACAGCCAATTATTCCTACTTCTTCTCCAACCAAACACTAAGCAAAACATGAAAATTAAAGCCTTCAATTTTGTAGTGCACGTACATAATCAGAATAGGATACCAAGCAGATGACTGGTACATCCAGGAGCAATATCATATTCTTTGCTTTCCAAGTTGTCTTCTAGAGCTAAAGATAAAACTTCTCTAAAAAAGAAAAGAATGGGAGGGGACACGGACATGACACAATTATATGTCTAAAAAAACTGGCTAACTCCAGATTCATTTCTTCATACTCATTATTTCTATTTGTCTGCACCAGAAATGTGTCATATGGAAGTCACACTGTGTCCCTAGTAGTACTTACCGGCAACCAGAATAAAGGCATTGAAGTTGCTATTGTTATAAACTTGCTGTACCTTAAACGTAGATTCCACATTGAAAAGGTACAGAAGACGTGAGTGATTAAATTATAATTATGGTATAACTGATAATGCTAGTTAAAAATTAACATTTTTCTTGTTCAGAGATGTTAAAAGGTAGAAAATTAAATGTAAGTATAAGTGGTCCATTTTGTCAATGAATAAAAACGAGGAGTAGATCTGATCTTAGGCCTGTGTGTGTTTAGAGACGACCTGTAAAAGGCAGAAGACCAGTGCGAAGAGAGCATTCCCTGACAGCAGTGAGGTACTCAGGGCCATGAGGGTAAAAAGAGATTGCAACAACCCACAGAGGGATTTTCAAGCAGTGACTGACAGCATGTCAGAAACCCAGCTCTAACCTCACACATGCCCCGAGAGATTCAGAACCAGCTATTACCACTCAGGGTTTTGAGTTATAATAGATATTTCTAATAATACACAATATAGTTTTAAGCTTGTGTTTTATCATAGAATTATAGACTGGCTTGGGTTGGAAGGGACCTCTAAAGGTCACCCAGTCCAACACCCCTGCAATGGGCAGGGACACCTTCAACTAGATCAGGCTGTTCAGAGACCTGTCCGACATGACTTTGAATTTTTTCCAGGATGGAGCGTTGATCACCTCTCTGGGCAACCTGTTCCAGTGTTTCACCACCCTCATTGTAAAAAATGTCTTCATTATATCTAGTCAGAATCTACCCTTTTTTAGTTTAAAACCATTGCCCCTTGCCCTGTTGCAAGGATCTCACCAGAATGGAGTAGAGTGGGAGGATCACCTCCCTTAACCTGTTGGCCATGCTTCTTTTGATGCAGCCCAGGATACGGGTGGTTTTCCAGGTTGCGAGCGCACGTTGCCAGCTCATGTCCAGCTTTTCATCCACCAGCACCTCCAAGAACAGAATAGGAACACTATTATGCTGTAGTAAAAGTCAACGGCGCATCCATAAGCTGACTATTACATGGCAGCTTTGGTTTCTCCATCTCAAAAAAGGTATAGGAGAAATAGAAAAAATAGAGCAAAGAGGAACAGGATGAGAAAACTGTGGAGCATGTTCCATGTAAAGTGTAAATACACAAACAGGACTCTAGCTTATAGAGGAAATGGCAGAGAGAGGAGGATCCCTCCAGGAAAGACATCTGAAAAGCCATGGAAAAGCAAGGAACAAGTAAACAGGAAAAATTTCACATCCCATCCGATAAAAGAACCAGAAGGGATCAAATGACAAGAGCAAGTGACAGATTAAAACAAAAAGGGGAGGCACTTCTCCACACAGCACCTAGTTGTAGATTTTCATGCCACAGGATATAATGGATGCTAAAATCACATCTGGATTAAGAAAGTGATAAGAACATTGGTACAGTATCACCTATAAGTAAGGAAGTCCTTAAATTGCAAATTGCCAGAGGCTGGGAGGATATTCTGGGAAAATATGACTCTGTGCTTGCTCTGTTCTTGTACATTACTCTGGGCTACCCTGCTCTCAGACAAGCAGTAGGCTAGATGCACCTCTGGCGTGACCAGTACAATTCTTCTGACCTTTTACTGATTTCAGCAAGATATTTAGTTTGGAAAATGTAAGCTGATGTAACCTAGAGAGCAGAAAGGTAAACCATGAATACAAAATAAATCTGAGAGAGGAACAGCTTTTATTTCATTTCTTCCTGGTTAGATACCTTACCAAGATATTTTTATATCCACCTCCCACAGCTTTTCCTGCTCCATCCTTTTCTACACAGCCTATTAGCAGATTGCTACTCCATTTATACTGAGGGGCTCCGCAGTCAGGTAGGAGCTACCCCCAGCTGTTCACGAGGGGGAATATATGAGCAAAGGTATCAGGAAAGATTAATCAGAGCTTAGATATGATTTAGAAACATCCAAGAGAGACAGACACCCACATTGCTCTCTGCAGGATGGATAACTTTAACTTAGTTGAAACAGAGAATAAATGCCTAAAGGCCTTCTATAAGACTAGTAGAAAAGTTTTAACTCTTTTTCAGTACAAAATTATCCAGCCTGATACTTGATCTCCAAAATTATGATGTTGGGTTTTTTTTTTCTCAGACAGCGTCAGAGAATTTTAAGGGAAAGCTTCAGCTTTTCATTTAGAGAGTAATCGAAAGGTGTTCAGTTTGTAACTGCAAACTCAACTGAACACTGTGTCAGAAATGGCACCAAAGCGTCTCAGGGATTTGTCATTTGGGTCCTTGTCTCACTGACTTCTCTGCGCCATCTGCCCTGAATGAACAACAGTTCCCATGAGGTGCAGCAGTGACTCAGAGCAAAAATAGACTACAGGATACATCAGCAGCCCCGGGATCCCATTTCACAAAGCAGAAGCATGCAGGAGCTATCTACACTGCAGCTCTCTGGGGGGAACACTTCTGAAATGACATTTTTGGCCAAAAACAGGGGATTTCAGCTCTCTCCCTCATCGTTCATTTTTGCAGCATAAGTCCTGATTCTGTGGGAGGAGAAATGATTTGTCAGTGCTGATAGGCTTTTCTTTAAAACTTTGGATGCAGTGCTTGGGTGAAAATCAGTGCCAAGCTTAGAAAGAGTGAGGAGTGTATCTAGCAAGATCTCTCCGTAGCAAGTGAGAGTCACACCACCTAAGCTTTTTAGATCAGAAGTCACGTTCCGATGAAGCATGAAGCTTTAATCCTATTACACCTCGCTGTTTAATGCAACATGAAGTCACAAAAGTCAACAGATTTGAATCTGGAAACATCTAACATCTCAATATGTGAGCCAAATGTAATTTTTTAGTGTATTATTCACCTCCCTACCATCAGGTTTTAAATATTGCAGTTGCAGTTTCCAAACACTGCCCTTCCACTTTGCTTTATTAGTTAGCACTTAGGTGCTAAGTAGTAACTAGAATTCAGTCCACTGGGCTTTGTCACACTCTGCAGTTTAGAGCAGAAGTAGCTGAAGCATCATTCTTTAATAGTGGCATAAGTCCTTGTATGAGCAATAAAAGCTGCCACTTTCTTTATGAGGCAAGCTAAATGCTATTAAAATGATGAATGAACTAGTTCCATTTTATTTGTTCAGCCTTTCTCAGTGCTATTCCCACAACCCAATTTAAATTACCAGCTTGTATTCTACATAAGTTCCTATGTGCTTGAAATGCACAGGTGCCTGCATAAAAGCCCTTCAGAATGGCAGTAAAGTTTTATTTTCTTTTCCAGTGAGCAAACAGTTAAAGAATTTAAATGGAGTTGAAATACACAGTCAACATTAATCCCCATGTTCTGAGGCAGCTCATAAGAGAATTTTCCAGGTAGTTTAAGAAACCATCCTGCTTTGCAGCCAAGTGCGTCCATGGGAAGTTGAATCTCAGGCTGATCAGTCCCTCCAGACTGCAATATACAACAATAACGTTCAGATCAAAAGCATCTTGATTAAGTAACCTAATTAAAAGGTACATAGAACTGGTGTAGCAGATTTTTTTCCTCCTATGACTATGAAAAAAAAATCTCCAAGTTTACCTTCTTTTCAAAATTAAGGGTAAACTTTTGCTTCCAGTGACATGTTTATGACCTATTAATTAGTTCCTACAAGGATAGCTGAAATCCCAGCCCTGCTTTAACATGGTTCAAGGAGCTAAAATTACCTTCAGCCAAACATCCCAAGATATAAACTGTGAAAGAAATCAAACATGTCTCACTGAAGCTTGACTGGGTGGTCAGATATGGATCTCCAAGGCGCTAGTTTTAGTGTCAGTGGAGAGGAGGAGGGAGAAGGAGAGCGAGAAAGAGCATGCAAGCAAACACACCAGAGCAACTAAACGCTCAACCAAATAAGCTGTCAACCAAAGCACATAACCCACTGGGTTTTTAAATGAGCACATGCATGTGCTGTATGTCACCAGGAATTGCAAGTCTGCTTGAGGCCTTACCTGCTTTTTAGTTCAAGTCTTGAGTTGTAAAGATCCTCTGCTTATTCTCTGGTGTATGAGGACAGACACATATGCCTGAGGAATGAGCCTAATTGGGTAAGAAATTGTAAGAAAAAATAAAGCTGGATAATCATTTGCAGTGGATAGCACTGTAAACCTAACAAGTGAATCCCTAAGTTTTCTAAGTTCTTTTGCTGTTACACACCTTATAATTTCAATGCAGTTAGTTTAATCTGGTTGAAAGTCACCCAGTTTGATGACTGAGACTTGGGTAAAAAAGTACCTATTTTTTATTTCATTCCTTCCCCACAAATCTAAGAGAGATAACTTTGCCTAAGCTGAATTTATAAACTTAGAGGAAGAGATGAGAAATTGTTCATCTCATAGTGGTGTGAATGGCCTGGAAGAACAGTTCCCATGATAGAAGTGTTTTCTTCTGTAATTGTCCCAATAAAATAGAAAAAGTAACTTAGAATCCAGTAAACAGAAATGTGGGGTACTGGTTAGGTTGAAACTAATTCACTGACTGTCAGGGGAACAGCTACAGCCACAGTTAGAAATGTAACAGAACACAAGTTTCTTTCTTTTCTTCCTTACGTGTTACTAACTTTTATCAGAATATCTACTAAAGACAGAACAAGATGAAATTTTGCAGCACACTCTACAAGGTGTGTACTTCACATCTTTGGCCAGACTTAGTCCACCTAACCAGGTAACCCACCTTAGGAACATGACATTCCCATGTTCCTCCTATAGTCAACAGGGAAAGACAGGCTCTGCCAGCATCGGACAGAACATGAATCCGTCTCTTGGAGTGACTGGCTGTGTTACTCCACTGCCTACCTGAGCAGCAAGGGCCCTGTGCTTCAACAGTTTGCTCAGACATGTGCCCACCAGAAGGCAGGAAAAAGCTATGACTTCAAACTAATGAAAAAAAAATCCGTTATAAATTAGGGATCTCTCACTGGAGGTTCCACAAAGGAAGAAAATTCTGGCTTGCTTAGTCAATCATAGCTGGAAAAGTCATTTGGTTTCAGATGTCCCTTGTGAGGCATTTGTGGAGAACAAGGACATGATGAGGCAATCTGGAATACAATATACAGTCCCAGACACCCGGATGCAAGGAAGATTAATTCAGTCTGTAACAGGACTACAATAATCAAGGAAATGAAGAATTTATCTTCTGAAATGAGATTAAAAGATGCTGGCTTGTTTAGCCTAAGAGAATAAAGGTTGCGGGGATTCTGGCTGCTTGCTCTAAACTCATCAGTCTTAAATTTCTATAAAATTTAGCAGAAGTTGAGAGCTATTTAAACTAAAAGACACTGCTGCTGCAATAACAGTTGTATAGACATCAGCCATTAATAAATTTAGCCTGAACATTACACAAAGGTTGAAAACCCCCAGAGGACAGGAGCAGGCAAAAGAACCACTTTTATTAGGGGCAGTTCCACCGCTTAGTTACATGGATGCTGAAGTGTGATGGTTAGGATTTTCAGCACAGCTGCCTGCAATAGCAAGGAGTGGGACTCAGTAACTCACAGGGTCCTTCCTAGTCCAACACACCTTTGGCCTCAAGCATTTCTCTTTGAAAACTCAGTGTTTTCTCAGCATCGCTCTGTATTTAATGCTTGAATATTTGTAGCGCCAGATTTTCCAAGATCTTCATGCCTCACAGAGACAAAAGCTAAATTTTCAGAAGTGGTCCTCAGTCATGGGGCTGCTCTCCTTGGGTAACATGTAGTTGAGTGTGTTGACTCTTCAGCAGATGACAACTTCTCTTTCTTACCATATACTCTTTCAGGGACAATATTCTGTGAATCTGTGAAAGAAATTAAAATAAAGGCCTACTGAGGGCTTGCAACAAAAATAATCTAAACCAGAGGAAAGAGGTCTTCATTTCCTTGATATTTTACAGGAGTCATGGGGTCAGCTGAAAGCCAGGTGGATGCAGGCTGAGTCTGGCTAAGTCAAAAGTGACAGGGTCTGGTTGTTTGCAAAGAGGAGGCAGTGGAGGGAGAGGAAGCAAAGCGATGTCAAAGGCTAAGAGGAAATACTGTGAGTTACCAGCATATTCTATTTTGACACAGAATTATTCTATCCAGGCAAAGACGTAGAGACAGTGCCTAAAGTAGAACATAAAAGGTAATTTCTCCTCTTCTGAATACCACCATGTAACCATACTCTTAGGTAAGCATCAGCATCTCCGTGACAGTGTCTCCTGTGCAAGGCAGCAGCCCCCACCTATCACTCTTAGAGCATTGCTCATACAAAATGTGTATCTATTAGCTGATATATTAGCAACCTGCCAGATTTTCCACCAGCTGAAGAGGCCTGAGAATCGCGTGTCTTTGGCAAGGGTCATCTTTTAAGGCTGAACCCAAACGAATGATGCAGATGTAACAGCTTGAGTCCAAAAGGGTTCTCCTAACAAACAAAACCAGGCTCCATTCTACAACGTAGGATTTGGCTCAGGTATGTTTAGGTGGTTGAGGTCTACAATGATCCCCACCAATGTTAGGATCTCTTAATTTTTCTCCTTTGCCTGGCATTTTGCTCTTGACTGGGGTCCTGGTCCATGAACAAGGCTCCCAGACACTACTGCAATACTAGGGAATGTAATAACCTCTGAACAGTAGATTTCTGTTCATTTCAGTGATTGATCATCCTTGCAATGTTTTTATATGACACCTGCGCTTTTTCTTCCCATATTACTGTCATATTGGACATTAATTTTAATTTTTCCTAAAGGGCAAAATACATTTATTTGTCTTGATCTCAACAGGCATTGGAGAAGGCAGGAGCATTAAGTAGCTCCTCAGCACTCTCAGGCCATTCATTTTCCAGATTTAATCACTAAAGTTTCTTTGTGCTCAACCTGAGGGAGCAGGAGCATATTCAGTGCTTGTTAACCCTTGGTTTTCCATAGTTAGAAATGCCAGAACAGCAGTGCTTTCAGTCCTGCACAGGTTAATACACAGAGTAACTTAGAGTAACTTTGAGGATGGGTCCTAAAAATTAATGTCATCGAGAAGTACTGTCGCATGTAGTTGAGGAGCTGAAAAATGAACACACTTTCTATTTTGATTTTCAGTTGACTCTTATCCAGCAGTTCTTCCCAGTAGTCAGGAGGTGGCAGCCTCTGCAATCACTACAGAAAGGGCCAATCGTGCCTTTTTCCCACTTTCATGACATTTGGGAGAGGAGAGAAATTAACACCAGTGTTACGAAAAAGTTCGGTTCACGCTGAAGGAATTTTACTCACACGCACACACGCGCGCACACATTTGGCTCTTTAATTTGGAAATTCCTGTTCATCCTGACAAGTGGTACGACAATAAAATGGTTCTCTCATCAACTCTGTTTTGACACCATAATATTTCCCAATGAGATTATTGGATGTTAATCCTCTTTTAAAATAAATTTTGTGCATCTCATTCATGTTATGAGGACATAGTAATGCTTTTCAGTTTTAAACCTGGAAAGCAAATTCTATTCTAAAGCTGTTTTGTCCGTTATGTTTTGAAATGGAGAAGAGAGGGTTTATAGCGGTAATTTGAAGAAAATCTTTTAGCAACACATGAATAACGGAAAATTAACCTTAGAGGGAATTCCTTAATATTTTTAAATGTTCAGGCCACTTTATTTAGTAACAAAAGAAATACATGTTTTCTAGAGATGTAGAAGTTCTTGAAGTGGTATGAGATGCATGGTTTCTGGTCAGTGATGTTCTAATTGAAGCTTGAAGATAAGCCATAACTCGAGGTTTTTTTCTGCATGTGCATCACATTAACATTAAACACCAGCCTGAGTCAGGGTACAGGGCTCTGTCTTGGCAGGTAGTTTGAATACTTGCAAAGTGCTGCTTCCACCTCTTCCTTCCTATTCACAGAGCACTCAAGAAACTTAACCTGCTGTTCTGATGCTGCTCCACATCTTTCAATCCCCTAGCACAGAGGTTAGATATTCTTGAAATGTCTTGTCTTGGACTAGAAGTGCAAATACAATTCCAGCTTTCATTCTCCAAAATTAGAAAGGAGTCACCATCGGTTCTACTATACATTTAAAATACTGCTGGAGATAGCCACAAAGCTGGATGAAGATGAATGCATACTGCAGAAGTCCATTAGTAGTACTGTTTCCAATGATTGCAGTTAGAATTAGAGATTTGTAAAAATACACCATTGAAAAAGGGTGGTATAAATTGCAGCTACATGGCAGTAGACTGATATCATAGGACAATTTAAATAATGCATAGAGAAGCTGAGTCACCTGAACTAGGAACACTTTAGGCTGCTGCATAATACAGGAGCTTTTGTTCTTATAAAGAATACATTAAGGTTTTCAATTCTAAACTTCTAACAGGTCCCTGGTCACTTGACAGTGATAAATAGTGAAAATTAACATATACAGTTTAAAGGTCTCACTGATTGACTTTCATTTTTCATTTCCATTTCCCCTACAGTCCTCACGCTCCCATTCACCTTCACATCAATGACCTGACTCTAGGCACCATTCAGTGGCAGCCTTTCTTCTCACTGAGACTGGTGTGGAGTGACCCCTGCTGAGGCTTTCCCAGGGAAGACCGGACAGATTCATATGGCCATTCGGAGCAGCTCATCACAGCTCAAAGCTTTCACGAAATGCCAAACCCAAGGAGTAGCCAGGCCGCTCTGGCAATGTCTTTCAGCTACACGGAGCAGTGAGACACCTCTAGGGTGTTCTTACTGCACTGGGATATGCAGGGGACATGTACAGACTCAACCTTCTTCAACTAGGCAACAAACAACTCATTAAATGTTAGCCAGCTTTCTGCTGGACCTTCAGGCAATTACTCACGAATAGAAAAAAATATGGATTCTTCAAACACAGGAACTGCTGACTGAAACGTTTATGGCATGAGCTAGATGGATCAGATAAGTTGATCACAATGGTCTTCTTACTGGCATAGAAAACCTATTAAAAAAACATGTTGTTTTGACTGGGTTGTCAATTATTTATGAATGCCTAGATCTTCACACAAGACAGATCTAGAGAATCTAAAATCTGACATGGCACCTCATGCCAGCTCTTAAATTGCATTTTTGTTAGCTATCAAATAGCAATTAGGACATCGCTTAGAATCAACCTCCTGTATCTATCTAATCTGCTGGAAAATATGGACTTTGAAAACATGCCAGAGTGGTAGGAAGTGTTTCTGTACCTTCCAATAGTGCCTAGTTTTATCCCCACAAGCAGTTAGCACAGGCTGTGATGAGATTTAAATAGTACAGATCTCCCATTGCCTGCAATGAAAGTGTTTTTTTCCCTCCTACCTACCTGTATTAAATTATACTTTAACAAATTTTAAAATATCTAAATTGGGTTATTTTTTCCTCTAACTATAACAGGTAAATTGAGAGGGAACCCCGCTGTATTTTTGCTGATGACTTTAAGCCATTTACTGGAGCTAGATTCTAGAGCATACCAAGACTTTTCCGCGGCACAGCAGGTTACAGAAGGGAATTTCAAAGTTTGATTAGGAATGTGCTTGACCTAATTACCTCTAAGAACAACTCCCCTGATGTCTGCTGCAACTTGAGGTCAGTGCAAAGGCATCCAACATTACTTTCTAGCTGTCAGGTTGCCTGAAGTTTAGCCTCTTGCTCCCCATAGGTAAACTCATTCATGGGGACAGTATTCATTCTCTTATTTTGCAGTGGCAGAATGGAAAAGATGTTTTTTAAGATTCGAAGCTAGACCTAAAAGTTAGGATAAGAAAACCCTTTTAACAGTCAGAGATTTTGTCTAAAGCCTTGACACAACTTTCTTGTCACTAATGAGAATCAACACAGCTCTTCAGTGTCCATCCACATTAGCACATTTCTCTCAATAGACAGACCTCAGTATCTGAAAAGCAAATTATATCTCTACTCTTAAAGCATAAAATGTTATGACAGGAAGTCTTAGAAAAGGACCAGTAAATTGGATGTGAATTCTGAAGACAAGAGTACATGCCATGTACAACATTGTGTGAAGGAGACATTAAAAAAAAACAATGTGGAAATACAACAAAAGTAAAAGTCAATAAACCAAGTCATAAACAAAATTCATAAACCAAAAGCTGAGGACAAAGTCAGACTGATTAGATGAGAAGTTTCCCTGAATTTAAAAATATGTTCCTAGAAATACTTTTGAGCAACAGCAAGATGAAGCACGGAAGGACTCGGAAGGCAAGAAAAAGGAGGAAAAGCATATGGACTTTTCTAGAGCAGTGCCTTTGGGTCTGGCCTCCAGCCTTTAATTTTGTGGAGTATTCACTGACAAATATTTCCCATTCCTTCCAAAATTTATGATTAAAGAGAGTCCCTGTAAAGTTCCTTCTTAAGATCAAAGCCTTAAGCATCAACCAGCACTCTTCTCAAGCACAAGTCCATTCTTTTCCCTTCCTTTTCTGACTGGTTCAGGGATTAACATCCTGCCAAATACATACACTTCCCATAAGTCACAAAGTCTTACTCTTCACAATAAGAGGGGATTTGGTTATGGCATCTAAATCTCATTTTCTGAATTCCATGGAATAGTTTACCTTTCCATATACCCTTGGCAGGAAGGAAGTAGCTGTCAAATGATTTCAGCATCCATGACTGAAGGACCATCCCTTAGAGAAGGGGAAAAAAACCAAATTACCAAAAGAGCAAATTAAAAATAATTCATTTTAACACTATGTGTTTACCAGGAAGTTTTGTGTTTTGGTTTGGGTTTTGTATTTTTTCTTTTTCCCAGAGAGCTGTGTCTGAAATCAAATGAATTAGTTATAAGAAGTAATTAACTTTCAGAGAAATGTCACTTGACAAACATCACAATTAAAAAAACAAATCAAGTGTGTTAAGGTTAGACTGAAAAGCTCATTACAGACTGAGATGCCATCTCTGATGCTTTGCAGAGGATTTGTCAAAACCACTCAGTGTAACACTGAGAGATAAACTAAGTGCTTCTGCTGTTGGGGTGCCTCAAAACTCAGGGACAATAATGCTGGGGGCAAAGCCCTTCATCTTGCCTCTGCGGCCCTGGGTTGTCTAAATGTGAAACAGCTCCCTCATGACTGTACTGTAACTGTCACGTGCTTCTCACACCAGCTTTGCAAAGCCACTGTTGTAGGTTGCCTGTGCTGGGAAATGTCGCCTTCTGACCTAACTGGGGCATTCCATGCCACTTCAAGTCCTTGCCTTGCCACATGGGCCAGAAGCCAGATGAGCATCTTCCCGTCTTCACTCAGGAGGCAGAGATCTTGTGCCATACTTTGCTTTAAGCCAGAACATTATTTTACTACTGATTGCAATCCAGCTTCCAAATTCAATGGAAACTACAGACAAGGTTGAACAATATGTCTTAGGGACCACTTGCAAAAATATTTCTTTGAAAAAACAGCAGCCTACATAAGCTTCCACTTAAGAGTCCTAAAAGAACTGTCTGAGCAGACTCCCAGCTTCCTACTCCAAGCTAAATTAAAAATACATACTAATGTGTTAAGCTGATGTTTATTTTAAATGTCTTTGAATGTTGAGATAATTCTCAGAGGTTGAAAAAAATGCTCGTCTGTACCAAATCCAAGAGATCAAGCATAGAATGGGGTAAAGAGAGGCTGTACAAATCACAAAGTGATTGTTTATGATGTTCAGCTACTGGAAAACTAAATCACAGGAGTATAAATAATGGAAGTCAACATGATTTTATGAAAAATTGTTAAATAAACCATAATTTCTTTAGCAAAAGCAATTGAGTAGATATATTTGGATAGCAAGATATGACAAGTACCACTTAATAGAATTGTTATTACAAAACTACAGTGATACAGTATCAAAAGCAGTTAGTAGATGGGTTGCAAGATTACAAAAAGACACTTCAAAAAGTAGCAGGCACAGGGCTATTTCCATTACAAAAGAGTCTTTTCAAAGGGCTAGATCAGGACAGCCCAGGATTGGTACGGTTCTCAGCATCGATCAATGTTTTCAACAGTGTCCTAAAAGTAAACAAAATTATTGCTGATAAAATGAGCTAAAAAGGATTAGCAGCATTGTTAGATGTTGATAAGGAAATTATTCAGAACGGCCTGTGCCTTCCATAAACTGTGCCCATTCAGTCTAAATATGTTTTCCCACAGACACCTAGAAGCGTAAAATCTTTGCAGACCATATAAAAAAAAATGGGAAGGGGGAAGTGGAGAGAGGGGGTTGTACTCTGGAAAGCAGAAACTCAGAAAAGGTCAGTGTCTCTGAAAGGCAGGCTGGCTGAACAATGCAACGTGAGCTCCCGGCAGCACGCTATGGCAAAGACAATAACGGTGGTATTTGTATAAGCATGGGAAAAGTAAATAGGGTAGAACGATACTTTTGTCACGGTTTCAGAGAAGGGAAAATCCACTTTGAAGACGGTGGCTAATGTTCTGATATTTACGTTTTTTAAAAGGGTGCGGAAAAGCGCTCAAGCTGACCGACAACTGAAAAGTAAGACTGAGAAGTAAAGAAGCTGCCTCAGCAAGAGACTCCAGGAGCTCACTCGTTCAGTGTAGAAAGGAGACATGACTGATTTGTATAAATGTCTTTACAGGGAGAAAATGCTAAATATCAGACAGCATATTAGACAAAGCCAGAACGATGACTACACTCAGGATCTGGACCTGCTCAGTTGGGGAAGAGTGTTTGCAAATGCAGAGGCACAGAGCTCCTGTAATGCAGGGAAGTAGCATATTCTCCATTTCTTGAGGTTTTCCCATCAAATCTGGCAACAGGTCATTTCCAATCAACTTACTAAAAGCCTGTCTCAGCTAGATTCACATTAGTCGCAAAATCCCTTCACGCTGCTTTTCCCTCGGGACAGTTACAGGCACAGAAAAGTGAGCTTCCCATGAATTACAAGACATGTCTTGGGAGACATGGATTCGGTTCTTGCCTCTGCGAAACATGATTTGTATGCCATTGAGCTAGTTACTTAAAGTTACTTCATTTTACCTAGTTTTAAGTATCTAAAAGCAAGATGTCTATTCAGCATGTAAATGTCTGAAGCATTTTTATCCTCAACATCTCTGACAGCCAGTGGAGATAAACAGGCACCATTCCTCTGACAATCACTGTACAATGAGGAATTTCATAGTTTGAAGAAATCTCTGTGTTGATTGAAGGAAGTCAGGAAGGTGACTAGCTTAGACTTGGACAACGACACTCTAGACATATAAATAAGGGAAGGTCTGCCTTAGCCTCTGCTGAAGAGGATATTAATATTTATAAGCTGCTGTGAAATAATACCTTAGAGGCTTACTATTATTTGGAAATATATGAATAGCTATGATAAATGGTATCAAGAAATCGCAGTGTTCAAATTTTTGCAAAGCTCTAGGGTGAAAGAAAACTGAATCTTGAGATAGTACAGGACAACATTCAGACTGTGAGCTAGATGTCTGAATGCCAGGAAGAAATACTGAAGGTATTGAGTGCATGTACACTTTCCTTAATGGCAAAGATAGCTTAAAAGACCTCTTTCCCAAGCAAAGCTTTTTTTTCCATTTCATAGGGTTTTTTTCACCATCCTGGTTTTCAGGATGGCAATGAAGTTGTGCCAGCACAGCTGACGGGGCCACGAACTGCTGTGCAGCAGCAAAGCCCTTTAAACCAGATTGACAACTGAAATAAAGGACTGTGGAGTTACAGTATTAATGCAGAATAGTTAAGGAAGCAAATGAAATTCCAGCATAGCTCTGAAATGGCACAGAGGAGAGTTGAGCTGATTCAAGAAAGACAGTTGATCTTACGACACAGAAGAAAGGTTATCACATTTCTCTTGACCAGAAGGTAGAGTCTCTCTCATCTGCACAAACTCTGGAGGCAATGGCTCAAGTGACTCCCCCGAACAGCAGCATAAGGAACATACAGCAGTGAGTTTCCTATCTGCTTGTAGGAGCAAATCCTTTCATAAAAATATATCTGTGTTTCATTTTTTTTGGATTTGATCCCAGCAGTCAGATGGGGAGGAAGCGTTGCACTTCCTTTACAGTAAAGCTTAATCAGTACATAGAGAGATCCATTCTTCAGCCTTGCTTTATACCAGGAGAGATTACCCCTCAAACACTAGTCGGTAGAAACAGTGGCCCTGATATGAGGATCAAAAGTGACCATATCTAGCAAAGCCTCATGTGATGCCAGCCATGCAGCACACATCACACCAGCTGTCTAGCATACTCCTGCCTGTCCCTCCACCCAGGGTTTCTCAGCAATTCCGAAGACCCACAATTAAAGCGATATTAAAAAACACTGCAACAACAACCACCAAAACAGCTCTGCAGAGAACCGCATTAGGAGGCAGAGGAGACCTGAGTAACATATTAACAGGATTGGAAGCAAAATTGTCTCTGTTCAAGCAATCTCCATAACGACTCTATTCTTTTTTAGACTTTTTTCGCACTAGTTACTTAATATAGTCATTATACTTGGTTATGGCAGTTTGAATTGGGATACTGCCAAAAAAATGCTATTTAGCAGGGTCTGAGGGGCTGGATGTTTGAACAGATCATTTTATTTAAATGAATTTTCCCTGCTTTCCCTTGAAAAGAGCTTATAGGAATTTTCTCACAATGTTCTCAAGGGGCTGGGGTTGATTGGAGGGGGAAAAAAACCACCACCAAACCTTAAATAGCTTTACCCAACATGAGATTTTACAAAGTCAAGAGTGGAGATATTTTTTAATTAAAAAGGAAGGACTAATTCACACAGAACACAAGTGCATTATGCTTATTCCCTGTACTACACTAGCCTTTTTTCAGCCAGCTTACCGAATCTTTCCAATCAATATCCCAGTTGATGTTTCAATGTATATTGAATAGCTTTAAGAGGTAAGGAGAGCAGAATATAAAGGCATACACACATTGGACATGGACATGTTTATAAGGATCAAATTCAACAAGAGGAAGAGCCCTAGATGTGAACTGGGGTAGCCAGGAGACAAAGCCTACAGGGTAACGATAATACAGCAATAAGACTAATACCAGGATTACTATTGTGACAAGTGCTGCAGGGAGAGCAGGACTGCTAGGGCTGGCTCTGAGCTGGTCAGGCACCACAGAGCAGGGCTGGGACATAAATCGGGCTCGGCACAGGTCTTCGCTGCAAGAACAGACCTTATGCACTCAAGTGCAAGTATAAACCTAGAGAGGAAAACCAGCCTTGCCACAGGAGTGTGATAAATCAGAGCAAACTTTTCTTAGCGAGAAGTATCTTGACTCTCAAGAGAGAGCATTTAGCTAAACAGTTATTTTAAGACAGCAATTACAAGGGGGAAGGGGAGGGGAGTTTAATTTTTCTTCTACCCAAGTAATTATTAAGAATAAAATGTCAAAAGGTGACAGGAAATGTGAATTTAAAAATTCCTGAGGCAGAACAAAATATTAAATAGCAAAGTACTGTAAATAGTCTAGCCTTAGTTTTGTTATTTGGTTGTGAAATTGCACTTGCTTAGATAGTTAACTCTAATTAGAATTCACTTGCATATTAAAATGATCTGCAATTAATAAGAATTAATATAAGATCATAAAGTTCAGAATTCCACACTTTCTTTCCTAGGCCATTTTACTTCTTTACTCAGAGAAATAAATGTGATTTTTTTTTTGCCCAGCCCATTTAAGCAGAGTCTAAGCAATATCCTGTCTCCAGCAATTTCTCCATTTCCACAGTTGAACCTGTGTGGCTAGAAAGTTTGAGCATCAAACAGTCAGTCATCAGAGTGACAGCTTCAAGCTAGAAGCCTGATGAGCTTACTTCGTGTGGCCCGCAGGAATGGTACTACTCCTTTTCTACCCAATTCACATGACTTCTTTTTCTTTTTGCAAAATGTTTCACTCCTTACCAGTAGCTCAGTTGAAGTCTCTACTCCTTTAATTTCACTATGACCATATAATTATTTTGATGAGCACCTAGGTAAAGTTACAAAATCAAAAAAAATTAAGTTATGGCAACAGCAGACAACATAATCTCTTCCTGAGCCAGCCCAAGGCTCATACAGCTATCACTTTTTTTCATCCCATGTGTTCATCATAATTAAGGCCTGTGTCACATTGCAATAATGTTCTTGCCACTATCTTCTTTATGTGGAAGAACTCCAACATGACATAGATTTTTGCAGTAGGTAAGACCTCAGGCACAAGACACATCAACATCTTCTCTGACCCTCTGAGAAAAGTGATGGGTTTAAAATCCTTAAAGCCATACATTTGTTTCTGAAGAATGCAGCTTTGGCTGCACACCTGGCAGCTTGGAAACAGAAAATCACTTTAAATAAATATCTAATATACCGTATAATGGTACATTATAACTAAAATACCATAGAATAAATACAATGAATTAGTCATTGCTCCTTACCGTAATGTAACAGCATTCCTGAAAGCCAGGCTCTACTAGCTTTATGAAGAAGTGTGGAGACAAGAATGGGTGTCCTGGGATTACTGCAGTGGAAAGCAAAGATGAGAGAGTGGTACACCATGAAGTGCAGTCAGAATGCTGCCACAGGCTCTGCATACATTCCTACACATTCCTGCAGTTTTGTTTGTAACTTGACAAAGAATTACCTAATAAATTAGCTAAACATTTGGCTCTTTTTCTCTAGTTGCTTGTAAAGATGCACATTCTTAAACAGACTTGTGGCTTCAGTGAGTCTGGAAGTGAATAGCTCCTTTGGATACTCATTTTACTGTTTAAACCAAAATAAGATTGTTATACAAAGAAGTAAAATAAAAAATGCAATACTTATTAAATAGTGCTCTCAAGCAAGGATCAGCACCAAATCCTGCACCCCAAGGATCGTGTCATGAACTGGTATCAGCTGAAACAGTTTCATTATTTATTGAAATGCCTTTCACTATTCTTACTTGTTGTTCTCCTCTCGTCAGTTCACTGTTTTTATTACAGTTTCTGCCCAAGGGTACAAGTGAATGTGAGTAGGGGTTATCCATAGCTAGGCTTTTAACTGGCAGATAAACTCACATCGCTCCAAAGCATCCATAAACATGCACACACACAAACACATAATCTGTCATTATAACATGAAGATCTGCAGAGCAGAAACTGACACGCAGTAATGCTTAAAATCATGAATTACTGCAGAGAATACCCAGTAATATCTGCAAATCTAAACCATGTTTTGCTTTTTTATGAGCCAATTGATGAAACATATGTTATGCATATGGTCTATGGGGAAGTACTCTAAACAGAACAGCTGTTAACTTTAAGAGCTACAGTAGGAAAAAGGTTTTATTTCCACCACAAGTTTTCTTGTTCTTGTTTTCTTTACATTGTCAGATATGCCCCTGGCCTAGTCATCCCCCACCACCACCCCAGTTTCTATTTAAGCCTCTGCCAGCAAGCAAAGAGGTCCCTTAGTTCAAATACCGTATTTCAAAACTGTGTCTTACTCAGCAGAGACCATGACACATCTGGATGGGAAGAAGAGTGCACATAAGCATGAACTAAGCTACATTATTAACCTCTGCAACAGTAAAGTTTCCACACCTGGCGGGAGCGACTATTGCATACTCTCCCAGCCTCTAATTCCACAAGGGATGGCTATTTTTATCTATCTTACCAGGATATGAGATATGCACTGACAGATGCTATAAAACAAATCCATCCTCACCCATTATTGAAGCACTGTCATTGAACGATCACTGGGAATGCATGGAGCATCTGAGTGCCCCTTCTTCGTGATAGATAACACGCTCTCATCCTCCATCATTAGTGTAATTATCAGTAATAAGCAGATACTGCTTCATTGACTCCAAAGAAATGCATTCACATGCACCAAGTCTAATCTGAAGTCTGTTTGAAGTCTTGATGGAATACTAGGGAGAAACATAAGTGAACTTATACCATATTCAACCTATGCCCATTCACTATTTTATTAGGACCTAAAGATGTATTAATTATATATTAAATCATCTTTGCATAACAATAGAGGCATTTACTTCTGTAAATGACAGATGTCAGTATTTGCTAACAACAGGAATTTAAAATACTGCATATCATAAAACCCCCAGATGCTGCATACTGGTTATCACAGCAGTCAAGTGAGTTATGGTAGCCATAACATAACAGAATGGTGGAGGTCTGAAGGGCCCTCTGGAGGTCATCTGGTCCAACCCCTTTTCTCAACCACTTAGAGCAGGTTGCCCAGGACCATGTCCAGATGGCTTTTGAATATCTCCAAGGATGGAAACTCCACATCTCTGGGTAACCTTTTCCAGTGCTCAGTCAGCCTCACAGTAAAAGTGTTTCATGATGTTCAGACAGCACCACTTGTGTTTCGGTTTGTGCCCACTGCCTCTTCTTCTGTCACTGGGCACCACTGAAAAGAGCCTGGCTCTGTCTTCTTTGCATCCTGCCTTCAGATACTTATACACATAGATGAGATCCCACCTGAGCCTTGTCTTCTCCAGGCTAAACAGCCCCAGCTCTCACAGCCTTTCCTCATAAAGGAGATGCTCTGGTCCCTTAATCAGCTTCCTGGCCATTTCTTGAACTGTCTTTCTAGTGTGTCCATATCCATCTTGTACTGAGGAGCTTGAACTGGATACAGCTCCAGGTGTGGCCACACCAGTGCTAGTAGAGGGGAAGCATCGCCTCCCTCCGCTGGCTGGCAAACACTTCTAATGCAGCCTTGATTACCTTTGGCCTTCATTGCAGCAAGGGCATGCACTGCTGGGTCATGTTCGACTTGATGTGCACCAGGACCTCCAGATCTTTACCTGCAAAGCTGCTTTCCAGCTGGGTGGCCCCCAGCATACATTGGCGCATGGGGTTGGTTCCTCCGCAGGAATAGGACTTTGCACTTCCCCTTGTTGAACTTCATGAGCTTCCTGCCAGCCCATTTCTCCAGCTGTTCATGGTCCCTCTGGATTGCAGCACAACCCTCTGGTGTACCAGCTACCCCTCCCAGTTCTGTGCCATCTGCAACTGCTCTGTTTTATCCTGCATAAGATGATTTCAAAGAGATTACAAAATATTGCCTTAAAATATGCAGACCTTGTTTTGAAAGTATACCCCCACAAGCTCTTCTCACCAAGACCCGCAGAACAAGCAGTACATACATTACAGTTGCTTAGCAGATACCTTACAGCACCTATTAATATTTGCTATGAAAAGATCATGACTGGTGCTCTGTGAGAAAAGTACCGACTTAATAGCGTTACACTGGTCCAAAAATGTGGGGAATTTCTCAAGTGGAAGTGCTGGCTTTCTCCTGGACAAGCACAGTAATAAAGGAAAAAAGTTGTAAATGAAAAAGGAAAAAAAGTTCTACCTGTATTCCACAACCAAACACATTGCAGTAAACCTCTATCCAGGCATTCAGGATGGGATACCAGTGCTATTTTGATGGTATTTGTAACAGAAAAGGTCTCTTTCTGTCTGTCTGTCTTTCAGGCATTACTTATTGAGAATTACTTCCAAAGGGATGCTGCTGGCCACTAATAACTCCATGGTCACTACTACTATTACATTATTCTCATGGTTACATTGAAATGCTATCCATTGAAATGCTCCTTACAGGAACACCAAGAACATATTTACTTTGCCATATTTGAAATGGCTGACATTTCCACAGACCAGCACTGCTCGTTTGTAAAATTGAGACTGATTTAAAAAGGTCTATACACATCTGAAACCTCCCACAGGACAGCAGAGACGACAATAAGCAGCCTAGCCTTGACTAATAGGCTGACCTTGCTTTATGTTAGGACACTCTCCAGCTGCTGGAAAGCATTGAAGGGAAACTAAAACATTACCAGGGAGACAGCCAACTTTTAGTCTGCTCCATTGCTGCTGAAAGAGTGGAGAGGGAACTTTTGTGGATCCATTAATATGCAAGAAAAGCTGATCTTTTCATCTAGCTTTTGTTACTTTCCAAAGTGTACTTATCTATTATTTTATGCTGTATCGACCTAGCAAAACTCTTTTTACTCCACTTCTACCACAGATAACAGATGCAGGGACTAGAGGATACCAAACACTTCTGAAAGTGACACCTTATATTTTTGTGGATCTGTAAACGGATGAGGGATATTGTCTCTGTGCTAGATACAAATTATAAGAAAAAACAAGATTCCGGACAGCGATGTCTTCATTATATCATTTGATCCTTTTGTGAAAAGCAGATACCCAATTCCTTCATCAGATCTGAGCAAGAAGCAGAGAGGCTCATGCTAAATCCAGGCTAGGAGCAAGAGCTCCAAGCTCTTGGTCCCCCCAACATTAATATCAGCACCATGCACTGCTGGAGTCACCCAGCGGTACAAATTTCATCTGACTCAGACATGGGCACATGATTGCAGTTCTCTTGCATTAGTCAGACTCTATGGAGCTATAGTCTTTCATGCTGGCTCTGTGCCGGGGGACAAGGCAGGAGCAAGATGCACTGAGCTGACTCAACAAAGATTTCTGAACAAAGATCCACCAGAAGCTCAGCCCATTGCAGCCCATAGCTATGGCATTTTGGAGTGGACTTCAGGAGCCCTCAGCCCAGCTGCAAGCTCTTGGCATATCAATAACACCATTAACTTAATCCATTACTGGGTTTTGAGAGAGAGGTTGCTAGCAGCTGCAGAGCAGAAAGCAGTGCCAAAAGGAGAGAGGAGAGGTCACCAGCCTTATGGAAGACCAGGAGGTCCAAGCATCTAAAAGCTACCAGAAATAGAGGGATCTGCCAAAAGAGGTTGTAAGTAAAATAAGTATTTATAATTATAATTCACAATTGCAGCATTAATATCATGATTCCTGTCCTCGTTTCGTCCCTCTATGGCATCTATTCCTGATTCTGAAAATATGATTGTCCAACTGCAACTGGAAGAGGTCAAATTGAAGCCCCCAGTAACCAGCAATCCTTTTAATGCAGTCATCCAGCACTACCATACCATCTTTTCCAGCTGCACCGTTTTCCCCAAGGTGGTGTAAGGTTTAAGCCTCTGCTCTCTTGTTTCCACCACTGGACCATGATAACATCTGGCTGAAGCTCTGAACTCACAAAGATGGACACACAGTATATGGTCAATATGCCAAAGCCTGTCAGGGTCCTGTCCACCCTTAGGCTAGCTCACTTTTCCACAATGAGACAGATTCTTTGCTCACGTCAGCAGCACTGATTTCAAGAGAAAGATGTGAGCATACACTAGTGGAGAACACTGGGACTGGCCTGCCTTTCTCATCCCCCCTCCTCCACAGCACTGCTGATATGTTTATTACTTTGATGTCTATCTGCTGACCTGTATAGTATGAATTTGAACTCAGGCAAATTTTATAGTTCAACAAATTGAAAATACTTTTAGAAGTCACACTTGGTCAGATACAAAGTCTGGAAAACATCAGCCCAAAAGTTATCATAACTGAAATAAAATGAAACCATAATTCAGTCAGATTCAGCATTACTCAGTGCAATGGAAAGTACTGCTTCCAAAGCCTGCATCTACTGCCCTTTTACGAGTTTCTCTCTGCTGAAGACTATAAATCCTTGATCAGATGATCTTTACTGAACTGTGAAATATATTGAGTCAAGTTCAATTTGGTTAGGGAAAAGCAACACTTGCTTGAATCAGAGAGACTGAGAGCAAAAGGGCGTCCTACAAATCAGCTGCCTTGACAACTTGTCATACAAGGATTGATAAAAACTTCAACAGAAATGGTTACTTGGAAGATTAAGTCTGTACTCAGCAGACCTGAATCCTTCAAAAGCATGAAATTACTTGGAAAATCGAGGGGCACTTTCATCCCAGGTACTTAGGTAGTTACTTGTCTACCTCATTACGCAGCTAAATACCTTTGAAAATGTACCCCTCAGTCACACTCTCGAAGGAGACAGATTTCTAGAGGTGCAGAGATGTCCAGGAGGTTCACAAAGTGTCTAGCTGTTTAGTTCACAATAAAATCATTGTAGAGTTAATGGCCTCATATAAAACCACGTCTATCTGCCCAATTAAAAAACACAGCGCTTCAGATCATGTGTCTCACTAAAATCAGTGAGGTTGGAGCTCTTGCAAGCTCTGAAAGCTATGCTTTGGCTTTCCGTCGCATAGACCCCAGGCAGCTAGCAGGAGCACCTGATCACTGGGAATGAGGACGGCAGAGGTGTCAAGCCTGAACCAGCCTCCAGGCACAGCTGGGCTGCGAGGACAGAGGTCTTGTAACAGCCAGCAGGGAACAGATGGTCCGTAGAAAAGCTGACATCAAAACAGACCAGTTGAGACGTTCACAAAGACACTTCAATCATATCTGTGCTGTTTAAAGCAAGCTGTGGGATTGCTTAGACGATTTGGGGTGTTTTTCTTTAAATAGCAACTTAGGATGAGAGTTGCCACTTCCAATTTAATCACTCTTCTTTAACATAGCCTGGTGCTTTGCAGCTGGATAATTAACCTTGATATTCATTTGGACTTCAAAGCACACAACTCCCATTGCTGTCAATTAGCTGACAATGTCGAGCGCGTGTTGATGTAAGATTTTCCTGTGACCCTGGCAATATGACATTTGGGAAATTTTAGTAACTAATACAATCATCCTGCTGGAGAAAGTCCTTCACAAATTACTCTAACAATTTTAGAATGGGAAGTGAGATTGTGAATTTGTCACTGGATTGAGTTCACTAAACAAAACAGATGCGCATTAAAGTTTACCTACTTTCTGTTCTTATTGCAACACTGCTTTCTAAAGATCCTTCCAGATAACTGGCAGACCTTCTTGTTATCATGCCTTGTACAGCTCTGAGCACAAGGAAGATGCCTTGATCTCAGCTAGAGCTTTCAGAAGCTACCATACCTTTTAATACTAATGTAAGTGTTATAAATGATGGTTACAAAATAAGTTTTGATGTACGAGGTGGTGCAATAAACACTGCGATATGAAAACGGACACACTACAGGAAGGGCCAGTGGCACTCTACTTTTCCTGCTGGTTTCTTTGCATTTATAATAAAGAGTTACAACCTACTAGTAATAAGATTAAATTAGTGGGCAGCAAAAAGTTTGAATCAGACTGTTTTCCTGTTATCCCACAGTAGGTCACATTCTGCTACTGAGTGTTAACCCCACAATCAGGCATACATTCATCTTGATACATGAACAACCTCACCCAGTACTTTCAAAGCAGCCAGCACAATCAACAGCTAAAAAGAAATTGGCTCAAACACAGCTAGTTTCTTTTTTAAATATTGTTCTTCCTCCCTGATGAGAATAGAAGCTAACGGTATAAGTGATACACTCTTGTAACAAAAGCCAGGAAGAGCCCAAGTCCCTTCCAGGTTAGAAACCCTGTCTTGTGATGAAGAAGGAATAGCTGATGCTCAGTCAAATGCTCTTGCACAGGCTGCCTAGAGCCGTTTGTGGAGATTCCTAATGTGAGCTCAGTTTGACCTCCATGTTTTCAAAGTACTTTGCTTCATCTGCTGAGTGAAAATAGCAAGAAATAAACAATTTTTTTTAAAAAGGAATATTGATCTCTTGTGTTTTTCCCTGGATTTGAGAATGACATCAACCTTTGGGCCTTTTTCTGAAATATTCTGACAGTAGAAAAAATATTGACTACTCCATTTTCTACACAGGGTCAACATTACGAAGAGGAAAAACGGGCTTTGAGCCATGAAATAATTGCACTCAATAATCACTTAATTGAGGCCAAGGTGACAATAGACAAGTTGTCAGAAGACAATGTAAGTATGTAATTATGGATATATCTTGAGATTATATTCAGAAATAAGCTAGGCCATGCACCTCCCATGAAATTATAGAATAATTTCTTATTGTTTACGTAAAATGTAACTTGTCACCTCAACAGTTAAAATTCATGTTTGACTGTTCCCATCATTTTGTAAGTTCAACTCTCCTTATGCTATGGGGCTGGGGTGAGACTATTCGTTGATATTTTTTTCCATGTCTAACACAAAACTGATGAAAAAAAATTTTTAAACAATGATGATATTCCCACATTGATTTTGCCATCAGTTTTGATCCAGCATGGCAAACTGGTGGAAGGAATTCATCATAAGGATTTTAGGCACAGTGTAGAGCCCTGCAGTTCCTCTGATCTTTCAGTATTTGCTCACTGAAATGGGATGCTCGACACAAGTGAGCTTTGCTAGCAAAAAGTAGGGTTAGCTGTGGTTCATGTGTAACAGCTTACCTGTCTCAGTGTGGGACAAAACAGGAAACATCCCTGGCAGTTGTCACCCTGCTCCTCATTAAATGCCTCTGAGAACTGGCCTGCATACTGCAGCTGGCAACCACGCTCATGAAATCCTTCCAGGGACAAACTTCAAAAGAAAGCAAAGAAAGGAAGATTGCAGGCATTTAGTTCATTATTGTGCCATTCCTTAGACACTTAATAAAAAAATCATATACAGGAGGCATGCTTCTGTTAGCGCTTATTTTTCAGCATCTTACATTCAATCTTCCCATATTTCATATGAACTCTTAATCATAGCAGGGAGCATTTGATCCCATTAATATGCCTGTTGATGTGAATGCACATGTGATTAATAGCTTTCCAACGGAAACAAAGAGTTCAGTCTGGCCCTTTACTTTTATAGGAATTGTGCTGAAACAACAGTTAATTCATAACTCTAATAGCTGTAACTAATGGAACATGGTAAATGCAATGGGCTACATTTAGGTTTTAGAAGCACAGGTATACACCCAGACTAGTTCAGCTGAAATTAGTGGAGTTATTTCAGTTTTAAAACACAGGGGGGACAAACTTTGTAAAACTCTCCCAAGTAAGTATGCATGCATTTACACTGCTTCAGAGTCAGGTTTGAACCCACATTTGACGAAACATTTTCAATATTCATAGTTTTTAAAAGGCAACTTAGACTGGACTGGATTTCAGAGCACTCTTCTTCCAAGAGCTATTCTAAACTACACTGAATATTAAAAGTATGTTCCAGAAGCCTCAAATAGCAGTGCCACTTCTTCATACCGGAGGTCGATTCACAGACAAAATTCTGCCCTTCGTTATGTAGCATCACTAATGAAAACAAAGGTTAAACTCCAGACTTTAAAATAAAGAGCTATGAAACAAACCGTTAATATTATACCTAATAAGCAGAGATACTGTTAAACTGAAGAATCCTACATAAGGAGAACAAGTTTTTGTCTTGCCAGTATTTCTTCCTTCAATTATATTTCCCCTTAGTCTTCTGACAGATACGTGTAATGAAGCTTTTGATGCAAAAACATGTTTTAGACTATGGGAAACACTTACGGCGTTAATTGCCAATTGGTACTCTAGTTCCCACAGATGTGGTTAGTTTCCGTACAGACAAACATTAAAGGACAGAAAGTCACTCCAGTTGCATGGCATGTCCCAGCATACTGAGAACAAAGTACACATGGCACATTGAACTCGCATGTAATTTTTCTGTAATAATTTTTAAAGCTGCTAAAAATAAAGTGTCAGAAATGCTTTTTGTACTCTCCATGACAACCACTTCACAGAAACAGAGGCACATAGCTTTTGAAAAAAGGATTAGATTTTGGAATTATATAATTTTTATGTGCCTAGTAATGTCATATGGAACTTGTCTGGGCCATACATCGTGCAGCAACATATTATGTGTTTAATGTGAATGTAACATGTCAGAATCACATGCACATGCAACAGATTTTGCTTCTAAAGTGAAATCTTGGATCCCAACTGTTTGCATCTGTTTTCAGGGATAAAAATAGCGTGTATAAATACAAAATTTAAGACCTACACAAATGAATGTATCTCCCCAGTACATTTAAGGCAGAAGTGGCATGTATAAAATCTCACATACACACACACAAAAAAAAAAAAAAAACAACCACAAACCAGGACTATCTAAAGGCCCTTTAATGTGAAAATATAATGATGTAATGATTATAGCAAAACTACTTTTACTACCCCCATGCCTCACAGACTCTCAGGAACATCTTGTTGCACCTGTTATTGCAGAATGCGTTTAAAATGGTATTTCAAAACAGGGAATTCCTACCTTTCCTTTTCATAAAAAATGTGTCAGTTTTTAAAAGAACAAGCTGAACAGTAAAAATCTGCATTCAATAAAATGATAACATTAATGCCAGAGAAAATTCAATTAATTTCAGTATCCAACACCATTTCTGTGTAAACATTTTCTACTTTTTACAAATTAACACAGCCGAGTGTCCATAGTACCTTTACGCTTTGTCTGTCTCACCTATGACCACCTATAAAGCCAGTTTCTGAAGCCAACTTTTATTTTAATGGCACTTAGATCAGGAGGAGCAACATACAACTCTTACCTCCAGGGACTCAAAGATACTGTTTGAAGGATATAGTTACACAGTCACATGTGCTAAATTAAATTTAGACGAAAGGCAAATCTGCGTACTGAATTTTTCCCATTAAATAGGCTGTGGGAGTCATTCAATACAAAACCAGTATAAGCAGCTTGTTTAGATTCTCTTTTTCCCTGTGAATTCTCATGGTAATATTTTACCCAGTAAAAATATCCTATTCTGCAGCAGCAAATATTTGCAGGGAGATCTAATATATTTGTATAGCTGCATTCTCCAAGATATGAAAGGAACCAGGAACCAGCAAGAAAGTTTCATAAGACGACAAAGGCCACCTTTTTTAAAAAAAATTCAACATATATTTCTGCAATGAATTTCTCCCACAGTCTCAAAAGATTATTTAAACATTTTCTAGAATAGTATCTTAGTGCTGATCTGGATAATAGTAAAAATTGTCTGTTCTTAAATTTTCTTTTTGCTTAAAAGATCAGGTTTATTTTAGCCTTCATAACGCCATGCATGTTAACAGTGTAAAGTCCAGTTCCTAACGGTAAGTGTCCGTCTTTTGAAATGCAGATTACTGTTCTGTCGTAAGGGTTCTCAAATTTGTCTTTTCAGTAATTTTATCAGCTTTCACGGAACAAAGGAGCAAACATCTCAGGACCGTGCAAGAAACATGGAATCTTAACGTATTTAAAAGTTAAAGTATGCTCCAAATTTCCCTGAAGTCAATTATTAAGATTGCTCAGTTATGGGAGAAAGGCTGAAAGCCACAAGCTATTTGCAGACTTTAAAAAACAGGCTATTTTCTGTTTTTCTAGGAGCTCTATAGGAAGGACTGCAATTTAGCTGCTCAGTTGCTCCAGTGCAGCAAGAATTACGACAGGGCACATAAACTTTCGGAGGTAATGTGACCAAACTTGGTGAATTTTCAAAGAAATAAGTATTTTATGGAAAACAGGTGATTTTATATGTATCCATTCCAGAACTTGCTTGCCCTTAAGGCTTTGATTTCCACCCCTCCTTTTAAGCAACAGGAGGGCTTGTGCACCTGCTGGTACTCTCTGCAGCTGAGGGAGTCGCTGACAAAATCACAGCCAGCGATGGAACCAAAGTGCTGAAAGCTGTAGAATGCAAAATATTGGCTGGGGGGTGGTGGTGGTGGGGGGAACAGCAGCAAGGGGGGTGAGAGCAGGGAAATGACAAGCTGCAGGCATCAGAGGTTCTCATATAATCAATTTTCCTCCTGAAGCTATTTTCCAGTCCAGCTAATTTCTAAACCTGAATTTTAAAATGGAATGACAGAACAAATATCTTTTTCTAAAGCAAGCAGAGCACTGAATGATTGACTTCCAAGGTGTAAATTTTAATTAATAATCCTCGCTTCCGAGGAAATGAGGCTTGGGAAACAGACCGCCTTAAAAGGGGAGGTAAATACTATATCAGTGAACATCATCATCTTTGGGGGTGCAGGTCCTACACAAAGCAATAGCACCTTCCTCACATATATTGCTTCGGTGAAGGTCACAGAGAAAAGCTGTTCCCCTTCCCCAGTCCCATCAGGTTAATGTCCCCCTAAATGATCTCTCTTATGCAGTTATGCAAGAGAATAATGCAAAATTGAATGTGGAATGTATAAACCATTTCTAAGCCAGTAGACAGCTTTGGAGCACTCAAAACCCCTGGTAAATAAGAAGAGAGCAAGACTCTTCTGTCAAATGGGTGATGAAGATTTTCTGGAATGGAGACAGAACCTCCAAATTAACCATTATCTTGGTCCTGTTATTTTTTCCTAGCAAATGATTTCCCTTAGCAATTCATATTCAGGAGTTATCATGACATTATTACACTTGAAAGCACCCTCCCTGTTAGCGAGAATTAGGACCTTAAAAGTACTTAGTGGTTCACTTGCAGAAAACTATCACAAATGTGGAATGCCCCCACCATTTCCCAGACTGTCATGTCATACACTCAATTAAACAGGCAAAGTCTCCACTCGTAAGTCCAAGTATTTCTTAATTTAGCAAGTGTGAATGTGCTGTCACAGCCAATAAATTCCTTGCAAATGCAAATGTTGCCTGACAAAGTATTGTATATTATCCAGAAGCCTAAACTATAGTACAATACAGTAATGTGACAGCAATATCATTTTAGTAATTCCAGTTTCCAGTGCAATGCCCAGAAAATAATGTTCTTTTTCTTAATGCATTTCATAATCTAAATAATGTATATAAAATAGCTCAAACAGTGGTGTTACAGGATACTAAAATAATAGCTGCCCCATACAGCAGTTTCACATTAAATGAAGTGTATTTCTTTTCCTCATTTCCGTGGCAATTTGCAGCAGCCCTATTTTACAACCTGTTTATTCAATCTTTGTCGCATCTGTCCTTAATATGACTAATATGCTGTCTGCCAGCAGATTGGCAATATCATACTCTTTATTTCCAATGGAAGACATATGAGCTAATTAACAACATAATGATTAATCCAGAATATCCTGGAAGGTCTGTTGGTTGAAAAAAGACTCATCCTACTCCCCATTAACAAGAATGCCATTTCACAACATGCCATATTTTGAATACATCGAGTTTGTGGGAGATTAAACCCCTTTAAAAAGTTCCCAGTGAATCTAAAAGGGGAGCTTCTTACCTGAAGTGAGATCATTACAAGGAACAGGCACCTTAAATTTCTCTCGCCTAATATAGATGGGAGGGGGACCACTTCAGTATCTGTAGGGTTCTGTCCTCTATTTAATTAAACAAAATTTAAGGAGGGAGGGAGATTGTTAGGGGTGTAAGGGTAACCACTGATTATTTGGTAAAGAGGAACTTGATTTCTAGTTGTAGAAAGAAAGTGCTGAGTAAAATAGAGTTTAGCCAAGCGTTCAAGGGCTAAATTCCTAAGTGGCATAAGTCAACGTGGATATCAAAGGAGCCATCACAGTCACAAACTCAAAACTTAGTCAGAACAGGAGTTCTTCTGATTTCTAGCAGGAAATACTGAGAGACAGCCATCAGGCAGCTCTCTCCTGTATTCCTGGCTGATCAATGATAGAGATCTGAAATGAGCAAGTGAGATAAAATATGACTGGTAAGCACGCTTGGTGATACCTGCTTAGGCATTACCTACCAGACTTCTGAGCCACACCAAGGCAGGTGGTCCCTCAGTCCCACATGACAGAATAGCAGGTGGAACCGCTGTCCACAGTGCTGATCCTGACTTTCTCCAAAAAACATACGATTTCTGCTGCATAACGGGCTTATTGATTAATTCTGACTAGTCCATCACACAGGAATCATAGTGTAAATTCAGGTCTTAGCTCTTATTTCTGCCAGCACAGTAAGAACCTCAGAAAAGCAGTCATCTCGCAGCTGCCAGAAGAGGGGAGCATGTTGAGGCTTATGTGGATGGTTGATCTGACAAGCAGCATCCCACTGCTGGGGCAGGGAAGCTGGTTTGATTTGCCTCTTCCCAGCACAGGAACATGCCCCTCATAGCAGCCAGGACCATTGCTTGAAGTGTCAAAGAAACCAGCTTCCCTGCCTCTTCAAACAGCGTGGTTTATCAAGCGTGACGCTGGAAGGCAGGAGTCAATTTGCTGCTGGATTGGAGTCAAGATAAGCTGGAAGAAAGGCAAAAGAGGAGCAGAATATATCTGACCTCTTCCTCCTCTCTCCTCACCCCCGCAGAGACCTCTGCATCCCCACACTCCAGCTGCAAACTGCACCCATGCATGCAGTCTGGAAAGCGTTGTGTTGCTGCAGGTCATCATTCCCTACTTGCCTTTTTAAGACTGTTATTTAGCACATCCTTTACATCATTCCTATCCAACCTGAACTAACTTGGAAGGAATCCTTTCAGTTTCACAGTGTTTTCCATGGGGGGAAACAGATGAAGATTTCCAAACACTGAGTAAACAAATGAAAGTTGTTTGATTATGTTTGTTTTCAGAAATGCCCAGAGATTGTGCCCATCACATTAGTCAAAGAACAACATATAGTGAGCTATGTAATGTCATAAACAGCACTCATCTATCCATGTTGTATAAGCCCAAGCAGACACCAGTACTGACATGTACCCTTTCCTCCTTTCCCCCTTGCTCTCTCTTTATGTTACAGTTGCCATCTGACTTTCAGGAAAGGGTCAGCATTCATCTGGAAAAACACGGGTGCAGCCTTTCTGTCCCCTTGTGCCACACATCTTACGCTGATACCATACCCACTTGCGTCATTGCCAAAGTACTGGAAAAACCAGATCCAAACAGCTTGTCTTCACACTTGTCAAGCCCATCTACAAGGGATCTCAGTTTTCAGGACTCTGCTGGAAAACTTGGACAAAGGCCCCAGTACAAGTCAGACATCTACTGCAGCGACACCGCCCTTTACTGCCCCGAGGAGCGGAGGAGGGAGAGGAGGCAGAGTGTGGACACGCAAGTGAAGGACGTGGGGTTCCTGCGGTCCCAGAACTCCACGGACAGCACCGTCGAAGAAGACGGTTTCCATTCCAGCTTCTCTCACGAAGCCTTCCCGGAGTACATTACCTCTCTGCCGACCTCCAGCTCCTACTCCAGCTTCAGCGTCACATCCGAGGAGAAGGAGAACGCCCAAGCCAACACTCTGACAGCCTCTCAGCAGGCAATCTACATGAGCAACCGAGATGAACTGTTTGAAAGAAAGTCACCTGCAGGTTACGAGCATCAGGGAAGTCCTAGGTTTGCCAAGTCCAAACCTGTGCAGCACATGGAGCTTGCTGATGACAACGAGAACTCACCCACTTTTACTAGGACTCTGCCTCCGTATGCAAACGAACCTTTTCATTTCTCAGCCATAACACCACAGCAGGCTTTAGCAAACCAGAAAATGAGGAATGAGTGCAGGAGTACCCACCTTTCAGAAGAAGACCTGCCTGGGCGATGGAGGCAATTGAGCGTGGAGGATATTGGTGCGTACTCCTACAGGAATGCTGGCAGGCTGTCGCCCTGTAGTTTTTCAGAGCAGTACTACAGCAGCCCCATTAAGAAGGGAGACAGTCGAACAAGCCCCATCTATGCTAGCTACAAAGCAGACAGCTGCTCAGAGGGAGATGATATCTGCCAAAGCAGGCTTGTGGATTCTTGCTTCCTGAGAACAGACAGTGGCCTGAATATTGACATCAGCACTGGCTGTAAGCAGGACAAATTGCCCACTTACAAAACAAAAGAACCAAGAGACCAAAAAAATGAAAGGATCACCGTCCAGTTATGCAGTAGCAAAAACATCGAAAATAGCCCAGTATTGAAAAGAGAATACGTGGACGTGAGCCCCAACAGCTCCGCAGAGTCCCTCAACCAGAGTTCAGTGGAGGCTTCAGAAATTCACCAGTCTTCCATGGAGCAAGGAAGCCATTCGGGTATTCACAGCAAACAGCAGCAGTTTCAACGGACTGGGAGTACTGGTTTGAGTCGGAAGGACAGCCTTACAAAAGCACAATTATACGGAACCCTTCTGAACTAGGCATCTTCTGAAATGGCAATAAGACAACAAACTAAAGGAAGCAAAGAGCATTTGATATTTCTAGAGAACAATAAGGTTCTAAGAAACAGGATTATTATAAAATATATATTCATAATGGTACTATATGTTTAAAACAAAATCTCTTCAAAAATGTTATACAGCACTTTTCACTTAACATCCTTTCCACGTGGGAGACCGTCCCCTCCCCTCTTTTATAAACCTGAAGTATTTTTATAACAAAAATGGTATTTATTAGACTATCCTAACTATTTGAGCAGAATTCTTTTCCCTTCAAGCAGGTTTCTTATTTATTTTTGTGCATGAGGCCATCTGTGCCTAAACTCTTGGAGGAAAAGGGTAAAATCATGACAGCGGTGATAAAAAATAAATCCACCTGATAAAATACCATAAAATGTCATGTGAAAACAAAACAAACAAGAATGGTGAATTTGAAGAAGTATATTTTTTAACAAGAATGGAATTGTATCTGAAGTTATTTCATACAAATGTATTTATGAGTGACTAATGTATGCACAAAGTGATACTAATATTTTGTTCTTTTAATCCACTGTGTTTCTGCTTTCCTATTTTTCCTTGTATACTACCTCAAAAGTAATTGAGGGTTTCTTTGTCACATTTTCTGTAGGCTTGCATTTATATTGTCTAAAATGCATGCAGTGTCATAATTAATAATGTATTTTGCATTACTTAATAAAAGACACCAGTGGAGATATTTTGAGGTGAGTTTTTTCCTTCATTAAAACATACCCTGGACAACAGAACATGGAATTGCTGTGGGTGGCATCGGTGCAGCAAGTTAACAAGTAAAGTTCCTAGTTTAGACTGCTTTCTAAAGGAGTCTCTCTTTCCCTGTGAGCTCCAGAGCACTGGCTGTCAGCCCGCGTCCCCTGGGTGTAGGAGAGCTTCTCATCAGCCTGTGAAAAGTAAACAAGGGAAAGAAACTGTTTATCAACAGGCTTGAAATCACCGGGCAGGGCTCTGCACACAGAAAAGAAAATCAAAAACTACTTGAAAATTTGTGGGTTAAGCTCCTCCTCCATTACACACATACTTGACACAATCCTTCAGGTCTTTAGGACTATTACCTTCCATAGTTAACCTTTTTTCATATGTAGCTTGGTATTTCTAACAAAGAGATTTTTCTAAAGCTGAAGGGAATTCTGGCCTTCTGTAGCCAGTGGGAACTTCCCCCCTGGCTCAGGGAAGCTGTAGTTTTACCTATACTTTTTGCATTTCCTCCACCAAGTTTTCTGTGTGCCACCATGTCACCATTTGGGAGCGTACGCCTTGGACAGCAGCAGAATGGAAAGAACAAAAGGACAAGAGGAGAAAAACAAAAAACAGATAAAGGGAGATCTTGTAGATTTCCTTCCTGGCTTCAGTATTGCTGCTTGGTAAGAGGCAGAGTACAGCAATAAACATTTAGTAGTTCTTTTAAGACATGTTCATGGAACACATATCCTGTACTTGAAATAGTGACTCTTACCAGCCCTTGTAAGACTTTATTTAGTGCACTATGTGGTAGTAATTGGGGACATCACTGTTGAAGTCTAAACTAGTTCCTTACAAAGCTAAAATAATGACCTACAATTCAGTACCAATAAAGAAAAAAAGAATTTTTTCTGCTGATTCTCTGAAAGCAGTTACCTGGCAAGTGATTATGAGTCAGGACTACAGAACTGCTCGTTTCATACGTAGTATCTTAAATCATGAGGCCACAGAGTCAATGCACTTGGCATCAGCAATTCCCACAGCTCTCTGTATTCTTCATGGGTCATATAAAAATTTGACCATTATTGATGTGTACAAGTACTTGCTGTGCTGTTTGGAAGATCTGGCACCAAGTCTCTACAGTTTCTCCAAGATCTGTAGCAGCACTGGTGAACAATGGTAGCTAATAACATCACACAGGTAAGGCACAATATAACTCTAAAGTGAGGCTTATTTCAGTACAAAAGCTATAACACACCTTGTGGTTTTTGTGCTCCCATACTTGCTCGCAGTGAGTGTGAGTGGCAGGTCATGCCACAAATAATTCCACGAAGTCCATAAAAAAATGCATAGAATAAAGTCTCCGAAGGCCAACTTCTTCTTACGGCAGAATCTGACCTGTTGTAAATAGACCTAGAGATCCAGAAAAGCTGTTATTTCCCCTTTGAAACTATAAGACAGAAAACAGATGAGAAATAAACTCATTGTTGACTCATTCAGGTGTATAAAATTCAGACAATCTCTAAGGCAAGACATTAATTTCTCTGGTCAATGAATACAAGGATTTGTATGCAAGAAGTGAAAATTAACTGTTATCTCACCTAAGAAAATATGTAAGCTATGGAACAGTAAATCATTATATTTATGAACTAGAACACAGTATCAGACTAATCTTTTATAATAGCATTCATTATTTGACACAACACTGCTATTTTGGCAATTACATAAAATTAAGTTTCTGCTAGATATTATGTTTCTGATTACTTAATATCCTGTTCTATTATATTCTTTCATACAACTGCAGTTACAAAGTCTGCATTTATGCTTCACTTGAATCTTTTTCCCAGTTTATGTGTACTAATATGTAGATTGAAACCAGTCTTCTCAGCCAGTTAGCACTGCACCTTGTAAAATAGCCTGTAACCTTGTAATATTTTTCCGTAACGTAATTCTGTTGCAGAACAATATGTAACCCTGTAATGAATTTCAACTGAATCAATCAAAATGGATCGAAAAGTTCTTCAGCTTTACTGTTTTGATTTTTGATTTTAATTTCTCCTTACTCAGAAAAATTGACAGTAAGTTTGCAAATTTTCTATGAATATGAGAAAAAATTTTAAATAATTCACCCAAATTCCCTCAGATTTATGGGTAAATTCTCTCAGATTAATGGGTTTAGCTATTATGGTTTGGCTTAATTTTTCCAAACACAAAGAATTTTGAACGATTATAATAAAGGGTTCCTCTTTTTTTTTTTTTTTTTTTTTTTTGGTGCATTCAGTTTAGATTTCTTGAGATAACCACAGAGAGAGACTGGAGGCATAAGGCTAGAAAGATAATAGGTGTTATTTGCAATAGATTTAAATTTTATTTGTAGTGCTGTCTGAATGTTTTCTTACCTTCAGTTTTCACAATGGGAGAAAATCATCCAAAAAGTCCTGTCATAGGGAAGATTTTTGGAGTATGTCATTGGAGGTATTTAAAACCAACTGCCCACTTTTCTCCACTTGGTCTCTCCAGACTCCCTGTGGTGCGCTGTGACTTCAGGAGGGCTCTGTTGTGCCACCAGACAACCTGTTTGGCCCAAGTACGCATTTAATAGTCACTGGCGGAGGCTTTAGGAGATTGAACGTGGTTAAAAATAGACAAAGTATAGAATAGACAAATAGACAAACAGACAAAAAATAGACAAAGTGGGAGAGAAAAATCAATAACAACTTGTTCAAAAGAAGAAGATATGCTTTGACCCAGGTGAACGGGGTGGTAGACCTGTCTGCCGGAGCTTTCTTCAGAGCACTTACTTTCTGAGGGACATTTCTGATGGAGAGCAGCATCTAAAACATTGTCTTCAGAACAGCTTACTTCCATATTTCACTCAAGCAGGTGTGGTTTGATGAACTTGACTCTACTTTTACATTCATTTAATGACAAGTGACTCCAGAAATGCAAAACAATAGATCTTCAGCCAAAGAAAAGTGCGGCAGACCCCTCCACTGAAGTGGCTGAGACTTTGCCTCAAAATACCTTTTCCCAAGGACATAAATGCTCAATTTTCTTTTAAGCATTATAAAAATGTCAGGATGTCTCCATGTTGCCACAAAACCTCAGTTTTCCAAGTGACATCTGAAGTAGTCAAATGCAGGGTTTGTAGGTACCTATAGCAGGATTTTTCCTTTGATTTATTATTTAATTTGCTACGAGGAAGAACAGAAAGGGTAGGGAGAAGAAGTGGCAAGTCCTCAACAGTGCAGTGAAGCAGAAGATGAGAAATGTCATTTTAATGAATAAAAACCAAAAGCAAAATGTACATGGCACAGAACACTGATCAGGGAAAAACAAAGGGGACTTAAAGAGATCAGAGTGAAGCATATCAAATCACATATTAAAACAGATAAGAATACAAAAAAGATACCAGGGAAACAAGGTGCAATTCACTATGAACAACAGTGCATAAGTATTACGAAATGATGAAAAGCAAATGCATTTTTTGAAGTGTGAAAATACTTTTCTCACTCCAAATTAAGGCTAAAAAAAGTGCAAAATCTCAATAATTTTGAATAACATATACCACTTCTTTAAGCTTTCTAGAAGTTTGGAAACAGCTAAAATTTCTAAGTTTAAATAATGCAAGCCACAAAATAGGTAGTTTTCAATTCAACAGTTTCTAACTTCCTCTCCCAAACTAGAAAATGTATTAAACTAATCCCTTCCCCTTCCAGCACTTTTAATTAAAATGAATTTCCACTCCCACATATATCACAGAGCATGATTATACAGCTATTTAGATTAATTTCCCCTTGTTTAATTTTAAAATACTAATTAACATCTTTTGGACTTTCCTATAAAATTCTTATCCCCCGTTCATGTTTACAGCCTTGTAATCCTTACAGACTATTACCATATCTCTCCTTAAATATTGCTTAAATTGTGCAGATGAAGTCCTCTCAGTTTTTCCTTGGAAAACACTCCATTCAGGGCTCTAGCTGTTTCTAATTCTTTTCAAGGAACACCCTCACCACCTTTCCACTGCTGAACACCAGAATACTTGAATATGAACACCGAGTTGTTCAAACCCGCTGTACAAAAAAGCAGTATAAGGAAAGGAAGGGACCGCGCAGATTAGAGCATCTGTGTGTGTGATGCTCCCAGCACTGAAGTTCTCAGTAAATGCAGGGAGTTGGTCAGAGGCATCCGTAAGAAAAGCCTTACTCAAACAAAATGTATTTTCATATAGCCAAATTTAAAGGTTTGCATTTTGAGGCAAAGAAGGCCAGGCCATATTTCAGAATGGGAGCTTGTTGCCTGGGAATCAGTGTATTTTTCATATACTTCCCTTTCATGTGTCCAGAATTTCTTCAGCACTTACACAGTAGGACCTGGATGCTCTCAAAGAGCTCTGGGTTTGCTCATGGTGAACTTGAGCCCTGTGGAGTTGATTTGCATTCTTCTTCCAGCACTGCTAAGGTTGAAGTTTTGGGTTCAGCTGTGCTGTTTTCAAGTCCTGCACAGAGTTTGGGTCACAAGTCTGTTAGGCTCTAATGTCTCTCCCCAGATCGATAGATCTGAGGCTCCTCAGTAGCAGGCTTTCTAAGCCTGTAACCCCCATAGAGCAGTTCCATTTCCAGCCGTAGAGATCTATTATCACTTTTTAGAAAACAGCTAAGGCAACTTTTCAAAAGTACCTTGGGTCTAACAACAGTCCTCTGAGTAAGCAGCTGCTTCTGATGTCCATCAGCTGGACATGCTGAATAACATTAAATCTTGGCATGCTCCTGTCTACATGGTCTTGTATCAACATTATCGAAGATTTTCATTGTTTTCCAAATCTTTTCTCCATGTCTTTTTAAAAATACTCATTGTTATAAAACACCTTCAGCAATTCAGTCATTCTTTAACAGCCTGTTGTGCATTCCAGCTCCTCTTTCATGTTGTTTTCTCTTTGGTATTTTCTTTTGCCAGTAATAACAAAGATATTTTAGTCATTGGGGGTTTTTGTTTAGCTGAAGCTAAAAAGAATAACTTGAATTCTCATGCAACGTAAGGCTTTCCTGCTTATGGAGTGAATGTACTTCCACTGACGTTCAGTCTTGCCCTTTTCACTTGCTGGTTTTACATGTCTATTCTGCAGAAAAAATACATTGTCTTTCTCTCCCCTCCCTTGAGAAAGCTTCCATTGCAATTCTCCTCCACTTTCAATGTGGGACCTTTTATAACACTCAGGTCCAAAAGCTGTCTCCCTTACAAAGCCACAATTATCACTTCTCAGTCTATCTTAATTCCTCCATGTGTGTTTTTTAGATGAAGTAAGAAGTGCTAGAGGAGAAACTCAGCCTCAGGAGTGTGTACTTAAGTCTTATATGCTATGGCTGGAGAGGATGTACCATTATCTGTAGATCTACTATGTGCCATGAGAATTTGCCTAAGTGTGAGCAATAGACTCTAATCCTTTACAACAGTAGTTAAGTGTATATATATTCTGTCCCTAATGAATAGCTACTGACGGTTTTCATGGCAAACTACACTGATATTGAGCTTTAACTACAAAAGTCGCTTAATTGCCTCAAAAGCATTAAAATGACAATTCCCCACAGTAAAGGAATTTTAATAAACGGGTCTTTAATTTACGTTTCAAAGTGTGAACAGGTTTATTAAGATTTTAACTTATGAAGTCTTACTTACTAAAGCAACCTGTCTTATAAAACACCTGAAAACACCCAAAAAGCCAAATCTCCACAAACCTCTGATTAGTAGGACAGAGCAGATAAGAATTCTGGGAATCACAAAGGAAACAGGGTTCCAATGTCATCGTTACTGCTATGTAACACTCGGTCAGTTTCCTAAAGCCTTGGTAAGCGTGACTGAAATTGCAGCTAGCTATACAGGTCAGAGTCCCAGAGAGATCCAGGAGTAAAATGCCTATCTGCAACAGAAGTGGGCAGAAGGCTCAGTTGGTGAACATCCATCAGTGGTCCCCAGACAGCTTTTTAGAACACATGATCTGTTCAGACACCAGCTTGGTCTCTAAGGCACCATCCTGAAGAGCCTGGCTCTGTCTTAATGATAACCCCCTCCCAGTTTTTGGAAGGTTGCTGTTCAGAGCCCCTGAGCTTTCTCTTCTCCAGGCTTCTGTAACAGCCATGCTGCAGAGAAGTGCATTCTGCTTTCTGCCAGATGGGAGCTCCTCAAGGCTGCTGACCGCCCCGCATGCCACACATGTGGGAAGTGACAAGGTCTCTACCACCCCCCGCTCCTCCTTTGCTGAGGCAAGGAGCGACCCTGCACACAGCACTGCATCCCAGAGCAGGGAGAATGTCTGTCTGCAAGGATCTAAACTGTGCTTGATACAAGATGCAACCATTGGAAAAGATCCCTGATGGGAGTTAAATGCCTTCTCAGCAGCATGCCCATCACTGACATATATACATTAATACTCTGATTATTCAGACAAATTCTTATTTTTGAAGTCAGCACTAATTAATTCATATTTAAATTTATCCACCCATCTAGAGGTTTTCTTTGTAATTTATGAATTAGAACAGACACACAGATGAACTGCAGAGCCACTGCAATATTTACTATTCCTAGCTAAACAACGACAGATCTATGATGTAGAAGAGAAACAGCAGTAAGTCCTAGATTAAATTTGTAATGTCAACGTCAGTCAGCATCCTTTCCCATTCCAGTTCTTCACAGGTGACATCAGAAAACAGATTGCAAGGAATAAAAAGTATTCTCAGCACATAAGGGTTATGAATTTCAGCAGGCTCCCAGTCAAGCCCTCATTTAGCTTTTTTCCTATGGTAGAAAGCCTCTCAGCCTGGACAACAGCTGTGTAGGGTGGTCTGAGGAGGAAGCCCTGCACTGAATGTCCAGCCAGCATGCAACCTCTCACCTCAAGGAAGCTACTGTGCCACCAACCTGAGGAGGTGGGGACAACAGTAGCAGCACTTCTAACTGAGAAATTACGAGCGTTGACCCTGGAGGGATCATTTTTGGCAGTGAGATAAATCAGGGTTTATGATTCACATGACCATAATTTGAGAATTTATTTTAATGGACCTTCAGCTCCTCATGGTCATTATCCTCCACAAGTGAAGGAAATGCTCTTATCCTCGAAGCCCAGAGACTTACACTAAAATGAGATGCCTAATCCCAGTGAGATAGTAAGGAGTTAGTTATTTTAGTTTTAGCAGATTTTAAGGACTTTGGCCTTGTGTTTATGCTATAACTTGAGAAACAGATAAAAAATGAAAGCTTAAGTTCTCAAGCCCAGTTTTAGCACAGGAACTGAATCATTGATTTCTGATTCATCCCCGCTTACCAGTGCTTTCAGAGTCCACAACAGCCTGAAGTGAGGAAGGCAAGACCTGGAACTAGAAGAATAAAATTCAAAAATTAATCTGTACATCTAAACTATTAAAATGTCAAACCATTTTTTAAGATGTTAGTGGTCACGTATAATAAACCAGGTCTTTTTCATATTTTGCCCGGAGAATAAAAATAACAGAGCTCTCCAGACAAAATACATAACTGAGCTGAGAACTTGCATCTTGCTGTTTTGAATCAGCTTGAATTTTACTGACGAGCTGCAGGATAGATAACGGAATGGAGGCAGAGGAAGGATGAAGGCTGTGTCAGCACAGAATGCAGAAAACCATTTCAGTCACAACATTTACTGTGTTCCCTTTACTGTGATCTTTAGGGTACATTATAAAAAAGTCCCAGGGACAGACTTTTAGCAACACAGACTGTTTTCTTTCATTCCCGTTACGGCCTTTTTCCCCCACTCTTTTTAAAGAGAAAAAACCATCATGTTCTGCAAGCCACAGTGACATGGGATTTCTTGCTAGAGGTATAAGTCCTGCCTACAATGACCTGACTTGTGTCAGTAGGGAAAAACTCTCACAAGACTAAATCAATTTAACAGAAGAACATTTGCTACTCAAGGAGAAATGATATAATTGAAAAGAATCTCAGTAAACAGCTTATTACTGAGCTCTCACTGCCCAGAAAGCCAACGTGTGGAAACACCACAAATCCAGTGAAGTCACACTTTGTGAAGACCCCAAACAAGTATTTTATTTAAAATAGATTTAGACTACTTTTTACTTTTCTTTCATTCTCTATTGATGATGAAGATGAAATGCACTTTTTTGGCACTCTAGACAGCACCAATTAAACTTGATTTCTTTCTTGAGCTTCTCATAACTCCGCTTGTCTCTCACTTCCAAGGCTTTTTTCTTTTTAGCTTTAAATTTCTTCTTTGTTTAGAAAGAAAGCATTGCTCCCACCCAAACAACCTAACTTCAACTCATGAAAATACACACACAGTTCCCAAGTCCTGCCAGGTAGTTAATTTATCTAACATTTGTATTTTATCCTTATGAAAAATTAGGATAATAATTCTTTTTATCCTTATGAAAAATTAGGATAATAATTCTTTTTATCCTGTAAGCTTACGAAGGATGGATATTCTCTTATTACTTGATTATACAGTACTTAAAATAATAGTCTCTTGATTGTAATTGCATAGGCCATGCATATCGCATTACCTGCCTAAGCTATACCAAATATCTTGTTTCCTTATCCTTCGCTTTTTTTGCTTTTGGATGTGAAAACTAACATTTCCTGTTTGTAGGCCAGTCCCTGGGCTACAGCACCTCACCACACTCCCATGCATATCTCACATGTTGGGTGAAGTTCAAATAGTCCCTTTCATTTACCTAAGATCAAGAGACCATATAGAGAACTTTCAGCTTGCTGAGGCCAAGTATATTGTTTAAGTCTGAAAATGGCAGTTAATCGGCTACATACGTGGTCACCTCCGCTAGAAGGATTTCTCCTGATACGCATGTGGCTGCCTACACATCACTCCAGTGCCCCCAGAAACCCCCCTGTGCCTCTGTAGAGGCTGTGTGGAAAACACTCCAGCCCTCGTGATCCCAACCGCAGCCCTCCCGGTCCTCCAGGCTTAGGGGAAGATGAAAGCCAGAGCTCCGCAGAGCCAGGGGATCTGCCATTCACCTCTGACTGCCCTTCGCCATCTCCAGAAAGCCCATCACTGTGGGCCCTCCCTTTCTCTTGCTAGGTCTTTCTCCTCACAAAGAATTCTCCAGCTGAAACAGAGCAAATGTCTCAGCATACAGCGTTCAGAAATCGCTACGCAGCAGCTGGGCTCCACCTCAGGTTTCTACAGGCTCTGACATTGCCTGTAACACATTTCTCAACACTCTTAGTCTATACTGGCTCGCAAGCCAAAGCTATTTATCAATCCACATAAAAGATCCATTCAAAAAAGGCACCACCCTTGCCACAAACTACCTTGACACATCTGCACCGTCTTCCATTAGTGCCATCCACACTAGCTAGACATTGATGCTTATGGATTGCTTTCAATCTTTTCATATTCTCCTGTTGAGTGGATAATGCTTCACACAACTGTTGAAAGAAATAGCTCTTCCTAGGGAAAAACAAACAAAAAAACCAACAACAACAAAAAAAAACCAGGCGGCTTCAAAGAGGCAGGACTGCTCTTGGATGGGTGCAGCTATTAACGAGGCAAGAAGGAAGTACCTACTGCCTGAGAAAGGCTTTCCAGAGGCACCCACTTAATTGCAGCACACACTCTCTTCAGCAGGTGGCTAACTAGCAAGAGTCTAGAAGCAGCTTCATGAATGTAATATTGCTGACAGATGGCAACAAGCAAAGTCTTTTCTTCAGTAGCTCTTTCAGAGCCTGGTGACAGTCAGATTTTGATCACATTTACACCAGTACAAATCTAGGATGATTCCTTTAAGGCTTTCAGTTGCTATACAGCTGCCACAGCATTAGTTGTACTCTACACAGCAACAGTTCCTCATTACATCAGTGATAAAGGTATCATGGGCTGTCTGGGCAGGTTTTGACATTTGTGGCGTGCATAATGCAAGGGATTGAACAGCTGTGAATACTGGGGTGGGAGGTAAGAAATAGGGCAAGAGCATGACAAAGACGCATGCTTACATTTCATGCCTTTGGGTACACTTTCCTAGCCTAGGATTGCACAGCAACAAACAACAGACAATGGAATGAAGTGAGATGCATCAGAGAACAAGGGAGAAAACAGCAACCGAACCTGGGGACCTCCCAGACCCTCAGGATCCAGGCTATGTTTAGGTTTACCATTGTTATTGCTGAGCCTGCTGCCTTTTGTCCAGGCAATAGAGCCTGGAAATCAGGAGATGGTCAGCTCAGAGTTTTCCTACAGGCTTGCAGGGCAGACCTGAGAAAATCATCGTGTCTCCCCGTGATGCACCCCCACATCTGCAGAGCAGGCACCAGGGCAGCGGCTGCTCAGAAATACAGAACAAAGATGAAAAAAAAAAAAAAAAAAACATATAGCAGAACTTGACTTACCTCTCAAAAATTTTCCTAATTAGTGGTGGTGTCAGAGTCAGGCTTCTCCCTCACTGTGCTGGCTGAATTAACC